>NC_074701.1:32290836-32635836 GCF_029448725.1 Salvelinus fontinalis | reverse complement strand
TTGTGTCTGAATGAGTGAGCATCCACTCGCCAATGTTACTGTACGTACGCAGCTGTTCAGCCATCCACTAACTCAAATAACACTCCACTTCATATGTTTCCCCCTCAACCATTAAGCTGCATGGTTTCATTGCACACACACACACCGCCTGGCGAGGTAGAGTAGAGGTCAGCGTGTCACCGCTAGGCCTATAAACCATTGGGTGTAGCCCAGCGAATGGCGTCACAGAGAATCCCTGGCACAATAACGAGGGCGGCCCGCTCTCTCTTCCAAGGAAGCTCGTATTTCATCAGGAAACACATACAGTAGTTCAGATTTTATTACGACCCACCGACACTGCTCGTTCTCTCTGGACCCAACCTGGGTTCAAACACTATGCAAAATCTTTCAAATTATGCCTATTGTCTGCCTCAAGTGCCAAATGGGCGGAGTTTGCCGTTTTCAGACTTTTCCGTTGGTTCATTAAGCAAAGCAAGCTCAATCAAGCACATACTGTATAAAGTATATGGAATGATTTCGATTGTTGTTTCAACCTGGTTCATGCTCTGGACGTCTGACAGACGGGTCAGCACCATACAAGTGGAGTCTCTGGTTCATGCTCTGGACGTCTGACAGACGGGTCAGGACCATACAAGTGGAGTCTCTGGTTCATGCTCTGGACGTCTGACAGACGGGTCAGGACCATACAAGTGGAGTCTCTGGTTCATGCTCTGGACATCTGACAGATGGGTCAGGACCATACAAGTGGAGTCTCTGGTTCATGCTCTGGACATCTGACAGACGGGTCAGGACCATACAAGTGGAGTCTCTGGTTCATGCTCTGGACGTCTGACAGACGGGTCAGGACCATACAAGTGGAGTCTCTGGTTCATGCTCTGGACGTCTGACAGACGGGTCAGGACCATACAAGTGGAGTCTCTGGTTCATGCTCTGGACGTCTGACAGACGGGTCAGGACCATACAAGTGGAGTCTCTGGTTCATGCTCTGGACGTCTGACAGACGGGTCAGGACCATACAAGTGGAGTCTCTGGTTCATGCTCTGGACATCTGACAGACGGGTCAGCACCATACAAGTGGAGTCTCTGGTTCATGTTCTGGACGTCTGACAGACGGGTCAGCACCATACAAGTGGAGTCTCTGGTTCATGCTCTGGACATCTGACAGACGGGTCAGGACCATACAAGTGGAGTCTCTGGTTCATGCTCTGGACGTCTGACAGACGGGTCAGCACCATACAAGTGGAGTCTCTGGTTCATGTTCTGGACATCTGACAGACGGGTCAGGACCATACAAGTGGAGTCTCTGGTTCATGCTCTGGACGTCTGACAGACGGGTCAGGACCATACAAGTGGAGTCTCTGGTTCATGCTCTGGACGTCTGACAGACGGGTCAGCACCATACAAGTGGAGTCTCTGGTTCATGGACTGTGTGACGTCAGCAGACTGGGATAGCACTGTGTGTTTGGGTGACTTGATACTGCGTCTGACATCCTAAGGTATTCTGAATACTGAACAGGTAGAAAATACCCAGAATACACCTGAACTACATGTTTTCGTCTTGTTTTGCGTTGGTTCTTCCGTCTTTCTCCTTACTGACCCAGGAAAGTCTCAGGGCTCTAGACACTAGTGCATCTCATTCTCAGAATTGTGAAGCTGAGAAGAGACATACCAGCAGACCAACCCAGACACTAGTGCACCAATATAGTTTGTAGGCTTTCAGGGACATACTCTGTAGTATTCCTTTCTGGCTGGCTGATGGATGGACGCACACACACACACTGACATCCTCCCATTAAAACCCAGCAACGGAGAAAGAGAAAGAGGGGGGAGAAAGGGGAGAGTGGGGGAGAGAGAGAGAAAAAGGGGGAGAGAGGAAGAGAGATAGAGAGAGCGAGAGTCAGTACTCGGTCAGTCGGTTTGGAGAGGATTGTCCAGTTACAATTGGATTATATTCCTTAATGATCCAACATGGCCACAGCTGCCATTTTCCTAATTACATTCTCTCCCAAAACAATAACCTCCTTCTGAAAGGTTGCCATAGTCACTAGATCATTATCTATCTGCTGCTGCTGCTTATAGACCACACATAGCATGACAGTATCCCAAATGGCACCCTATTCCCAATGGGCCTTGGTCAACAGAAGTGCACTACATGGGAACTAGGGTGCCATTTGGGACATAGGACAGAAGTGCAGTGGAAAATGGGGTTCGGAGGGCTTCATAGGCAATCATTCATCCACTTGTATGGTGCTGACCCGTCTGTCAGACGTCCAGAGCATTCATCTTATACAGGTGTTCTGAGCTGTCACACCCCTATAAAATAACCCCTCCCTATAACCTCACCCCTCCCTATAACCTGTGTGGTGTACTGTTGTGTACCGCAGGGCAGCTCTCTATGCCCTCTACTCTTTTCTATTTTTACCAGTGACCTGCCACTGGCATTAAACAAAGCATGTGTGTCCATGTATTCTGATAATTCAACCATATACGCATCAGCAACCCCAGCTAATGAAGTACCTGAAACCCTTAAAGAGTTGCAGTCTGTTTTGGAATGGTTGGCCAGTAATAAACTGGTCCTGAACATCTCTAAAACTAAGAGCATTGTATTTGGTACAAATCATTCTCTAAGTTCTAGACCTCTATGGAATCTTTTCAACATGGCGCCGACAGAGATGGTTGCTTCGCGTTCTAAGGAAACTATGCAGTATTTCTTTTTAATTTTTATGTATTATTTCTTACACTGTTACCCCAGGAGACTTAAGAATTCCTGGGGTAACAGTGTAAGAAATAATACATTAAAAAAACAAAATACTGCATAGATTCCTATTACATACAGCCGGGAAGAACTATTGGATACAAGAGCAACGTCAACTTACCAACATTACGACCAGGAATACGACTTTCCCGAAGTGGATCGGATCCCAGTAGGCGACCCAAAACAATGGCGCCGCAGAAGAGGCAGACGGAGCGGTCTTCTGGTCAGGCTCCGTAGACGGGCACAACGCTCACCGCTCCCGAGTATACTACTCGCCAATGTCCAGTCTCTTGACAACAAGGTAGACGAAATTCGAGCAAGGGTTGCATTCCAGAGAGACAACAGAGATTGTAACATTCTCTGTTTCACGGAAACATGGCTCACTCGGGATACGTTATCAGAGTCGGTACATCCACCAAGTTTCTTCACGCATCGCGCCGACAGAAACAAACATCCCTCTGGGAAGAAGAAGGCCGGGGGTGTATGCCTTATGATTAACGAGTCGTGGTGTGATCATAACGACATACAGGAACTCAAGTCCTTTTGTTCACCTGACCTAGAATTCCTTACAATCAAATGACAACCGCATTATCTACCAAGAGAATTCTCTTCGATTAAAATCACAGCCGTGTATATCCCCCCCAAGCAGGCACATCGACGGCCCTGAAAGAACTGCATTGGACTCTATGTAAACTGGAAACCACATATCCTGAGGCTGCATTTATTGTAGCTGGGGATTTTAACAAAGCTAATCTGAAAACAAGGCTCCCTAAATTTTATCAGCATATCGAATGCGCAATCCGGGCTGGCAGCATTCTGGATCATTGCTACTCTAACATCCGCGACACATACAAAGACCTCTCTCGCCCTCCTTTCGGAAAATCTGACCACGACTCCATTTTGTTGCTCCCAGCCTATAGACAGAAACTAAAACAGGAAACGCCCGTGCTCAGGTCTGTTCAACACTGGTCCGACCAATCGAACTCCACACTTTAAGATTGCTTGAGGCTATCTGGGAAATGTTCCGGATAGCCTCAGACAACAACATTGATGTATACGCTGATTCGGTGATGTGGCCTCCCGGGTGGCGCAGTGGTCTAGGGCACTGCATCGCAGTGCTAGCTGCGCCACCAGAGTCTCTGGGTTCGGGCCCAGGCTGGGCTGGGTTCGCGCCCAGGCTCTGTCGCAGCCGGCCGCAACCGGGAGGTCCGTGGGGCGACGCACAATTGGCATAGCGTCGTCCGGGTTAGGGAGGGTTTGGCCGGTAGGGATATCCTTGTCTCAGTATGTAAAGAAAAAAAATTATAATAAAATAATGTAATAAAATGTATGCACTCTACTGTAAGTCGCTCTGGATAAGAGCGTCTGCTAAATGACTAAAATGTAAAATGTAAATTCGGTGAGCGAGTTTATTAGCGAGTGCATTGGTGATGTTGTACCCACGGTGACTACTAAAACCTTCCCCAACCAGAAACTATGGATTGATGGCAGCATTCGCGCAAAACTGAAAGCGCAAACCACTGCTTTTAATCATGGCAAGGCGACCGGAAACATGACCGAATATAAACAGTGTAGCTACTCCCTCCGCAAATCAATCAAACACGCTAAGCGTCAGTATAGAGACAAAGTAGAGTCACAATTCAACGGCTCAGACACGAGACGTATGTGGCAGAGTCTACAATCAATCATTACAAAAAGAAAACCAGCCTAGTCGCGGACACAGACGTCTTGCTCCCAGACAAACTAAACAACTTCTTTGCTCTTTTTGAGGACAATACAGTGCCACTGACACGGCCCGCTACCAAAACCTGCGGGCTCTCCTTCACCATGGCCAACGTGTGTAAAACATTTAAACGTGTTAACCCTCGCAAGGCTGCTGGCCCAGACGGCATCCCTAGCCGCGTCCTCAGAGCATGCGCAGACCAGCTAGCTGGTGTGTTTACGGACATATTCAATCAATCCCTATCCCAGACTGCTGTTCCCACATGCTTCAAGAGGGCCACCATTGTTCCTGTTCACAAGAAAGCTAAGGTAACTGAGCTAAACGACTATCGCCACGTTGCACTCACTTCCGTCATCATGAAGTGCTTTGAGAGACTAGTCAAGGATCATATCACTTCCACCGTACCTGACACCCTAGACCCACTCCAATTTGCTTACCGGCCCAATAGGTCCACAGACAACGCAATCACAATCATACTGCACACTGCCCTAACCCATCTGGACAAGAGGAATACCTATGTAAGAATGCTGTTCACCGATTACAGCTCAGCATTTAACACCATAGTACCCTCCAAACTCATCATTAAGCTCGAGACCCTGGGTCTCGACCCCGCCCTGTGCAACTGGGTACTGGACTTTGACGGGCTGCCCCCAGGTGGGGGGGTAGGAAACAACATCTCCACCCCGCTGATCCTCAACACTGGCGCCCCACAAGAGTGCGTTCTCAGCCCTCTCCTCAGCCCTCTCCCTGTTCACCCATGACTGAGTGGCCATGCACGCCTCCAACTCAATCATCAAATTTGCAGACGACACTACAATGGTAGGCTTGATTACCAACAATGACGAGACGGCTTACAGGGAGGAGGTGAGGGCCCTCGGAGTGTGGTGGCAGGGAAATAACCTCACACTCAACGTCAACAAAACAAAGGAGATGATCGTGGACTTCAGGAAACAGCAGAGGGAGCACCCCCCCTATCCACATCGGCGGGACAGTAGTGGAGGTGGAAAGTTTTAAGTTCCTCTGCGTACATATCACGGACAAGCTGAAATGGTCCACCCACACAGACAGTGTGGTGAAGAAGGCGCAACAGCACCTCTTCAACCTCAGGAGGCTGAAGAAATTTGGCTTGTCACCCGAAAACACTCACAAACTTTTACAGATGCGCAATTGAGATCATCCTGTCGGGCTGTATCAACGCCTGGCACGGCAACTGCTCCGCCCACAACCGTAAGGCTCTCCAGAGGGTAGTGAGGTCTGCACAACGCATCACCGGGGGCAAACTACCTGCCTTCCAGGACACCTACACCACACGATGTCACAGGAAAGCCAAAAAGCAGGGACCGAGCAGGGACCAAAGCAGGGACCGAGAGACTGAAAAACAGCTTCTATCTCAAGGCCATCAGATTGTTAGACAGCCATCACTAACATTGAGTGGCTGCTGCCAACATACTGACTCAAATTTCTATCCACTTTAATAATTAAAAATTGGATGTAATAAATTATATAATGTTTACATACCCGACATGACTTATCTCATATGTGTATACTGTACTCTATACCATCTACTGCATCTTGCCTATGCCGCACGGCCATCGCTCATCCATATATTTATATGTACATATTCTTATTCATTCCTTTACCCTTGTGTGTATAAGGTAGTTGTGAAATTGTGAGATTACTTGTTAGATATTACTGCATGGTCGGAACTAGAAGCACAAGCATTTCGCTACACTCACATTAACATCTGCTAACCATGTGTACGTGACAAATACAATTTGATTTGATTTAATGAATGGTGTAGCTGTTGAACAAGTTAAGGCGACTAAATTACTTGGAGATACCTTAGATTGTAAACTGTCAAAACATATAGATTCTGGTCAAAACATATAGATTCAGTGGCTGTAAAGATGGGGAGAGGTCTGGTCGTAATAAAGAGATGCTCTGCTTTTTTGACACCACACTCCAAAGCAAATCCTTCAGGCTCTAATTTGGTCTCATCTTGATTATTTTCCAGTCATGTGGTCAAGTGCTGCAAAGAAAGACCTAGTTAAGCTGCAGCTGCCCCAGAACAGAGCGGCACATTCTGCTCTTCATTGTAATCAGAGGGCTGATATAAATATTATACATGCCAGTCTCTCTTGGCTAAGAGTTGAGGAGAGACTGACTGAATCACTTCTTCTTTTAATGAGAAACATTAAGGTGTTGAAAATCCCACATTGTTAGCATAGTCAACTTACACACAGCTCAGACACACACACTTACCCCACCAGACATGCCACCAGGGGTCTTTTCACAGTCCCCAAATCCAGAACAAATTCAAGAAAACACAGTATTATATAGAGCCCTTATTGCATGGAACTTCCTTTCATCTCATATTGCTCAAATGAACAGCAAACCTGGTTTTAAAAAACAGAAAAAGCAACACCTCGCGGCACAACGTATCTCCCCTATTTGACCTAGATAGTTTGTGTGTATCAATTGGTATGTAGGCTACGTGTGCCTTTATAAAAATGTATGTAGTTCTGTCCTTGAGCTGTTCTTGTTTTGTGTGAACCCCAGGAAGAGTAGATGCAGCTTTTGCAACAGCTAATGGGGATCCTAATAAAATACAAAAAATACCTCACTCCTCCCTATTGCCCCACCCCTCACTATAACCTCACCCCAACTGAGATGTCTGGAGGAGGACAGGCACAGGAGAAACCACACACACGACCCAGTACACGGAACAACTGTGTCACATATGTCACGTATGTGTGGTGAAACAGGGTTACCCAATTTCAACATCATCTGATAGTGTTTCGCCTAGATGTTTGTTTTTCCAGATCCACTTCCTCCACTACTGCACCTAACATCTGCAAAAAAGGGGCACAAAAGCCCTTCCCTCGTGTGTGTGTGTGTGTGTGTGTGTGTGTGTGTGGGGGGGGGGGGGGGGTTTAGTTCTAGCTCAGTATAGAGACAGACAGACAGCACACGGCCTAGCTCACTATAGAGACAGACAGCACTCGGCCTAGCTCACTATAGAGACAGACAGCACTCGGCCTAGCTCACTATAGAGACAGACAGCACTCGGCCTAGCTCACTATAGAGACAGACAGCACTCGGCCAAGCTCACTATAGAGACAGACAGCACACGGCCTAGCTCACTATAGAGACAGACAGCACTCGGCCTAGCTCACTATAGAGACAGACAGCACACGGCCTAGCTCACTATAGAGACAGACAGCACTCGGCCTAGCTCACTATAGAGAAAGACAGCACACGGCCTAGCTCACTATAGAGACAGACAGCACTCGGCCTAGCTCACTATAGGGACAGACAGCACTCGGCCTAGCTCACTACAGAGACAGACAGCACTGGGCCTAGCTCACTACAGAGATAGATAGCACTCGGCCTAGCTCACTACAGAGACAGACAGCCGGCACTGGGCCTAGCTCACAATAGAGACAGACAGCACACGGCCTAGCTCACTATAGAGACAGACAGCACACGGCCTAGCTCACTACAGAGACAGACATCACTGGGCTTAGCTCACTACAGAGACAGACAGCACTCGGCCTAGCTCACTACAGAGACAGACAGCACTCGGCCTAGCTCACTACAGAGACAGACAGCACTTGGCCTAGCTCACTACAGAGACAGACAGCACTCGGCCTAGCTCACTACAGAGACAGACAGCACTCGGCCTAGCTCACTATAGAGACAGACAGCACTCGGCCTAGCTCACTACAGAGACAGACAGCACTGGGCCTAGCTCACTACAGAGACAGACAGCACACGGCCTAGCTCACAATAGAGACAGACAGCACTCGGCCTAGCTCACTATAGAGACAGACAGCACACGGCCTAGCTCACTATAGAGACAGACAGCACTCGGCCTAGCTCACTATAGAGAAAGACAGCACACGGCCTAGCTCACTATAGAGACAGACAGCACTCGGCCTAGCTCACTATAGAGACAGACAGCACTGGGCCTAGCTCACTACAGAGACAGATAGCACTCGGCCTAGCTCACTACACAGACAGACAGCCGGCACTGGGCCTAGCTCACAATAGAGACAGACAGCACACGGCCTAGCTCACTATAGAGACAGACAGCACACGGCCTAGCTCACTACAGAGACAGACATCACTGGGCTTAGCTCACTACAGAGACAGACAGCACTCGGCCTAGCTCACTACAGAGACAGACAGCACTCGGCCTAGCTCACTACAGAGACAGACAGCACTGGGCCTAGCTCACTACAGAGACAGACAGCACTCGGCCTAGCTCACTACAGAGACAGACAGCACTCGGCCTAGCTCACTATAGAGACAGACAGCACTCGGCCTAGCTCACTACAGAGACAGACAGCACTGGGCCTAGCTCACTACAGAGACAGACAGCACTGGGCCTAGCTCACAATAGAGACAGACAGACAGCACTGGACCTAGCTCACTACAGACAGACATCCGGCACTGGGCCTAGCTCACTACAGAGACAGACAGCACTCGGCCTAGCTCACTATAGAGACAGACAGCACTTGGCCTAGCTCACTACAGAGACAGACAGCACTCGGCCTAGCTCACTACAGAGACAGACATCACTGGGCTTAGCTCACTACAGAGACAGACAGCACTCGGCCTAGCTCACTACAGAGACAGACAGCACTGGGCCTAGCTCACTACAGAGACAGACAGCACTGGGCCTAGCTCACTACAGAGACAGACAGCACTCGGCCTAGCTCACTACAGAGACAGACAGCACTCGGCCTAGCTCACTATAGAGACAGACAGCACTCGGCCTAGCTCACTACAGAGACAGACAGCACTGGGCCTAGCTCACTACAGAGACAGACAGCACTGGGCCTAGCTCACAATAGAGACAGACAGACAGCACTGGACCTAGCTCACTACAGACAGACATCCGGCACTGGGCCTAGCTCACTACAGAGACAGACAGCACTCGGCCTAGCTCACTATAGAGACAGACAGCACTTGGCCTAGCTCACTACAGAGACAGACAGCACTCGGCCTAGCTCACTACAGAGACAGACAGCACTCGGCCTAGCTCACTATAGAGACAGACAGCACTCGGCCTAGCTCACTACAGAGACAGACAGCACTGGGCCTAGCTCACTACAGAGACAGACAGCACTGGGCCTAGCTCACAATAGAGACAGACAGCACTCGGCCTAGCTCACTATAGAGACAGACAGCACACGGCCTAGCTCACTATAGAGACAGACAGCACTGGGCCTAGCTCACTACAGAGACAGATAGCACTCGGCCTAGCTCACTACAGAGACAGACAGCACTGGGCCTAGCTCACTTCAGAGACAGATAGCACTCGGCCTAGCTCACTACAGAGACAGACAGCCGGCACTGGGCCTAGCTCACAATAGAGACAGACAGCACACGGCCTAGCTCACTATAGAGACAGACAGCACACGGCCTAGCTCACTACAGAGACAGACATCACTGGGCTTAGCTCACTACAGAGACAGACAGCACTTGGCCTAGCTCACTACAGAGACAGACAGCACTCGGCCTAGCTCACTACAGAGACAGACAGCACTCGGCCTAGCTCACTACAGAGACAGACAGCACTCGGCCTAGCTCACTACAGAGACAGACAGCACTGGGCCTAGCTCACTACAGAGACAGACAGCACTGGGCCTAGCTCACTACAGAGACAGACAGCACTCGGCCTAGCTCACTACAGAGACAGACAGCACTCGGCCTAGCTCACTACAGAGACAGACAGCACTCGGCCTAGCTCACTACAGAGACAGACAGCACTGGGCCTAGCTCACTACAGAGACAGACAGCACTGGGCCTAGCTCACAATAGAGACAGACAGACAGCACTGGACCTAGCTCACTACAGACAGACATCCGGCACTGGGCCTAGCTCACTACAGAGACAGACAGCACATGGCCTAGCTCACTATAGAGACAGACAGCACACGGCCTAGCTCACTATAGAGACAGACAGACAGCACTGGGCCTAGCTCACTACAGAGACAGAGAGCACATGGCCTAGCTCACTATAGAGACAGACAGCACTCGGCCTAGCTCACTACAGAGACATGGGACAATCCATCCTGGGTATTTGGCATGGGAGGACTGAACAGGCAAGGAAAGCACAGGGGTGAGGTTACATCTGTGATGTCAGAGACAGAGAGCGATGAGGGAGGGAAGAAGAGAGGTGAGGGGGAGAATAGGAAGAGGAATAGGAAGAGAGAAGGGGGTGAATGGAGAGAGAGAGAGAGGAAGAAAGGGAGGGTTGAGCAGAGAGAGAGAGAGACACGAGAAAGAGCAGCAGGAGTCGTGTAAATATGTTCCTTTTCACAGCCAAGAGGTTTGCCTCTGGGGATGACACAGTCATCTGTGTAAGCAATAAGGTTCATTATATACTGTCCTCAACCCTTCTGTCACACATTATACACATACAGTATAGACTCATAACTTAACATATATAACTGATATGATATCCTGCTTCATCTCTCTCAGTTAATGATGTCTATTCATTGTCATTATTATTTTCCTTTAAATCAAATACATATATTGTCCCACATCACCAATGATCGCTATGGCAAGTGGCTACCACTTCACCAAATATATTGTGTGTTATACTCTATTATCCAATTAATATATATAAAAAACACAAAGCTCAATAAGATCTGCTAGATGTGGTACAAGGAGCTCAGTTGACTCTATGGTTGGACCAATTAACATAGAACCTTAGAGACACGCAAGCGAGACAGACAGAGAAATAAAGACAGAGAAACAGAAAGGTAGAGACAGATAGACGGCAAGGTAGAAGAGCAAAACAACTAAATTGACAGCTAGGAAGAGGTAGAAAGAAATAGACAGACGGTGAAAGATAGCAATAGACAGACAGGCAGTGAAAGACAGGCAGAGTGAAGAAGAGAGGTAGAAAGTGATACAGATGTAGAGCGGTAGAAAGAGCTTTCCCCACATACACCCATGTGATGAAGCTGATCTAACAGGACTTCAGCACAGCTGCTCATGTGGCTTTGGTCTGCATGGTTGGGGAAAACTGTATTCCAGTGTTGGGTGCTATTTATAGCCTCACCGAGGGAGGGGGGAAACGAGTGAATCTTATAACACTCTGTTCCCCCGTTTACTATTTTAAACCCAGTACAGCTACCCAATGTCCCTGAGTTACAGGGCCTACAATGGGGTTAGGGTGATGAGGAGAGGAACCCTCTCTTCATGGACGAGTTAAAACACAGGAACTTAGAGTCTGCATCCACAGACACGCAGTCCACACACACAGTCTGCATCCACAGACACGCAGTCCACACACACAGTCTGCATCCACAGACACGCAGTCCACACACACAGTCTGCATCCACAGACACGCAGTCCACACACACAGTCTGCATCCACAGACACGCAGTCCACACACACAGTCTGCATCCACAGACACGCAGTCCACACACACAGTCTGCATCCACAGACACGCAGTCCACACACACAGTCTGCAGACACAAAGAGAAACACACATTCTCCCAGAGAGTGGCATGTGTCTCAAAACAGCAGCCATTCCCATCTTTAGGTCAGGCCTGTGGTACCATGGCAACACAGGGGCTAAGCTACATATCTTTAAGAGGCTCTTGGAGCTAAATGCTGCCATTCCTGGGTTTGCCATTCCTTATCTAAATATAGATAGGTTGCTATCACACTCTTGGGAATTGGCCGATATGTATAGGGCTAAATAATAAATATTTCCAATCAAATCAAATGTTATTTGTTTCATGCGCCAAATACAACAGTGAAATGCTGAATACAACAGGTGTAGACCTTACAGTGAAATGCTGAATACAACAGGTGTAGACCTTACAGTGAAATGCTGAATACAACAGGTGTAAACCTTACAGTGAAATGCTTCCTTACAAGCCCCTAACCAACAATGCAGTTAAGAAAAAAAGTGTAAAGAAAGTATTTACTAAAATAAACAAGTAAAATTATATATATATTTTTTAAATAAAATATAATTAAGGAGCAACAATAAAATAACAGTAACGAGGCTATATACAAGGGGTACCGGTACAGAGTCAATGTGCGGTGACATCGGTTAGTCAAGGCAATTGAGGTAATATGTACATGTAGAGGTAAAGTGACTATGCATGGATAATAAACAGAGAGAAGGGGCAGCGTAAAAATGGGGGTGGGGGGGACAATGCAAATAGTCCGGGTGGCCATTTGATTAGCTGTTCACGAGTCTTATGGCTTGGGGGTAGAAGCTGTTAAGAAGCCTTTTGGACCTACCTCTTGCATTGCGGTAGCAGTGACAACAGTCTATGACTAGGGTGGCTGGAGTCCTTGGCAATTTTTTGGGCCTTCCTCTGACACCGCCTGGTATAGAGGTACTGGATGGCAGGAAGCTTGGCCCCAGTGATGTACTGGGCCGTACACACTACCCTCTGTAGTGCCTTGCGGTCGGAGGCCGAGCAGTTGCCATACCAGGCAGTGATGCAACCAGTCTGGATGCTCTTGAGGGTGCAGCTGTAGAACTTTTTGAGGATCTGAGGACCCATGCCAAATCTTTTCAGACTCCTTAGGAGGAACAGCCGCTGTCGTGCACTTTTCACGACTGTCTTGGTGTGTTTGGACCATGATAGTTTATTGGTGATGTTTAATGCATATGCATGGTAGAAATTGAAAGGGAACCATTTGGAGATTATGACCAAAGTAGTGTCATGACTCTCCTGTGAAGATCTGAAGGATCAGGTGAGTCCACTCTACAGTGCCCTCTCTCTCCCGCAGAGGGGGGGGGGGGGGGGGGGGGAAGTTGGCCGTTTTATGACGGTCGTAAATATCTGCAGGCACTCTCTAAAAATCCCTTTGTTACAACAGAGAGAGATTTTCTAATACTGTGACATCCAAGATTGGATAATGAAACATTATTTCTGTAATCCAAACAGTTGGAATGATCCGTGGGTACTTAAAGAATAATTATGTCAGATCAGTTGTTGTTTTGGGATCTCATTAAGGACGGTAGAACAACATAACTGTATTTATGAAAGTGTACATTTTCCAGTTGTCAGGTTTACATCTAAATGTAGTGGAACTTATATGATTAAATATGAAACTATTTGTGAGAAGATGAAATGTGATGTTAGCCTTCTAAATGAGAACTGTTTTACATATAATAGTTTTATCCAGTCCGTAACCACGCCCACGTGAGCATAGACATTATGCCAAATATAATAGAACCGCCCTTTTGCCTTTTGACAATCAGTCTGCACCTGTTTAAATACTTCAGTATAGTAAACGCGACCGAGAACCACCTTGTGGTACTTTGAAAGATCCATTCTAACGAAAATTGGTATGTCTGGAAGAGCCGTTCTAACAGACACTCCGAGACCAAACTACTACAACTACAAAGGACATGGTCATCTCTGGTGGACAACCAAAGACTTACACAACCAGAGACTTTCTGTTGAATTACTCCCTGTAGATGAATCGAGTGTTTTCAACAGAGAGACAACAGACATACACACGTAAATATGTACATAGCAATTCTTTTGAATGAGGGGCGTTCATGTGCAAATATTCACATTTTTCATGAGCATAGTTATCAGCTGTATGTACGTTAGTGGAATTCCTTTGTCTCTCCCTTTCCCTCTCTTTTGAATCCGCCATTTTGTGTAACAAGCTATCATATCGGTTTAGTTCACGAGGGACTTTTCATTGCATCTTGTTAGTAACCAATGTATAATCTATCCTGTGTGTGTGTGTGTTTATATAATTCTGTGTGATTACTTAGTAAATAAATACATTTAGACAATTTGTATATTGCTGATTCATCATGGAGACTAGGGTTTGTGCATATTTATAGGATATTACAATATTCAGAATGAGACTGATAAGGTAAATAAGAATTAATTTAATTAACTGTGACTGATGTAAAAGATTTCTCTTTAGAATTTATCAGGAGATAGTAACTCGTTAAATAACTTTTCCCGTGGTGCCCCAGATTACTACATAATAAATTGTTATATGAATAATTTAATTGCGTAATAATTGAATGTGGTATGTAATTATTTTATAAAATAACAGCCAAACACAATGATAGTCAAGACACGAAAGTAGAGGACACAACAGTTCACCTGACACAAACATTACACTGTTGATTTTATGTGCATTTTACATTTACTGTACTTTTGACCGTATTTGTTGATAACTGAATGCTCTGGATACATTCAGTAAGACGAAAAGAATATTCCTGGAAAATGTGGGGTAGGTACAACATAAGACAAAACAATTACAAAGATTTGAGTAAGAGGACTAACTGGTGTTTCCAAGTGGCCACACACCTCTAAAAAATGTGCACAGTTCATAAGTAATTTCAATGCACTTAACTAAAAGGTGCTTTTTGTAGCTCTCCTAGCTGTACCGTTGAGGAACTAGAGCAACACACTTGTAGTTGTTTTATTTGGAACACAGCACTGCATATCCTCTCCTTTACACAATTACTGTTGCTGTTTACGCAATCCAAAAACAACTCATTTTAAAACCGCAATTTGGGTCAGGTAGGCAAGATGTGAAAGCTTGTTATATTGCCAACATGACGAGAAAAGTTATAAAATAGGATCTTACAGTGTTAAGCTTCAACAAGGAAATTCAGAGAAGCAGATTGTAATTTTGGTGCCCGTAGAATGGAGTCATGAGAGCATTCAGATGTGTGGTCTGTGGAAAATGTTCTTCACAACAGACAAACAGGCTCATCCTGTTGAGAACAACCCAGAGTATGAAGCCATGTCATCTAGTAACTGTACATCAAACATAGTGATCATAAATATTGACACTGTGTATCACATGACTTTTATGATTTGGAATGTGAAGTACACATTTGGACTCACGGGGTGTTTGGCTTGTTTGTATGACATCATAGCTGTATTTATGTTATCCATTTTTCAATGAGTAACTTCTCCAGTTGTGCCCAACAGACCCCAGAGCCCAATAGAGGATATGAATACATAATGAGATTAGGATGGCTGCCATCATGCTGTGTGTTTAATTTAGGGATTACACAGGTACAGTACTGTAGGGTTTGGAACCTAATCTAACCTAATCTGGCACTGCTGTTTGACACACACATCTGGGATGCTGGAATATTTATACTATTATTCTGTGACACACACACACAAATACACACATGCATGCATGTACGTACATATGTGCGGACGTACACACACGCACGCAAACGGGTATTTCAAAAAAGAGAGAAAAAAATGGAGACAATAGGGGGGGGGGGAGAGAAGAGCGGAAATATAGGACTCAACCTCTCGCCACCAGTGTGACATAGGGTCTTCGACATGAAAGTCCTACTCCAGCAATTTGTTTTACTTTTCCAGTTGAAAAACAAAAGTCCACTGATAATGACAGTAAAGTACACACACTTAACACTAGAACCGCCTGGCCTTTCAGCATATACAGTAAGTACCCGCTGCAGAATGTTGTTGGGCCTCCCCTTTAGCATATGCATCAGATGCATATCAACCTGCAAGGTACGCAAACATGCTTGAGGAATACATGCTTGATGAATACATGCTTGATGAATACATGGTTGATGAATACATGGTTGATGAATACATGGTTGATGAATACATGGTTGATGAATACATGGTTGATGAATACATGCTTGATGAATACGTGGTTGATGAATACATGCTTGATGAATACATGCTTGATGAATACATGCTTGATGAATACGTGGTTGATGAATACATGCTTGATGAATACATGGTTGATGAATACATGGTTGATGAATACATGCTTGATGAATACATGCTTGATGAATACGTGGTTGATGAATACATGCTTGATGAATACATGCTTGATGAATACATGGTTGATGAATACATGGTTGATGAATACATGCTTGATGAATACATGGTTGATGAATACATGCTTGATGAATACATGGTTGATGAATACATGCTTGATGAATACGTGCTTGATGAATACGTGCTTGATGAACGAGTGCTTGATGAACGCGTGCTTGCTGAACATGGTTGATGAATACATGGCTGATGAATACATGGTTGATGAATAGTACATAAACTATTGTGAAGGAATAATTGCATGAAGAAATATCCATACGCACCAACCCTGTCCTACTTTTTAGAGTACCAGACGCGCGCGGCAAATTGGAGATTCAACTCGCGCTTGTAGCACCGCTCAGAATTGGTGTTTACCCCCCCCCCACGCTCGTGCGCGCGCAGTTTGTGAGTCTATAGAAGCATTGCCTCTATAGCTAATACCAGACACTCATTCATTCTTCATCGTGCAGTCTTCTAAACTCCCCACTCCATTTAATGCCAAGATGTTTATATTTATTTTTGATTATACTTCTGTAATTCTTTTTGTGACGTGGATCATAATTAGTTAGTCTTTCAGGTTGCGTGACCCTCGTAATGTTACGTAGAAAATACACCTAATGGGATGCAAAATTAAATGTACATCACACTCGCACAAATGCGACCAGTTATTTTTCGTATTTGCATTTCATTTCTTTTACTCGCACTGCTGGAACTTTAGAGCCCACTGAATGTCCATCTTATGTTCGCAAACGTTGGCTTGAAACAATTAGTGTTTACCTTTCCACAACACATGTAGTCGATAAGGGTTTTGTCCATGTGTTTACCTACAGCTGACAGTCGGCAAACTCAGCATCACAACAAACAGGTGGGGCAGACAGCTACGTTAAATAATGATGTACTAATCTCCATGTCCGTTGACACAAACACCGTACATGTCTGTGTGCTGCAGCTAGAGAATCAGGATGTTAGATTTACTCAGTGGATGTATTTTTTATTCAAATGTAAAAAATAAAATAAATCAGGCCCTATTCATTTCTGCGTACTTTTAACTCGGATCTTGTACCTGCGTACATGGACAGAGAATTGCGTAGTTGGTACACAACATGCGTGCATGTTGGCAGGTCGGTATATACATTTTAAAAATAACAGTTATTTGTTTCGATAGAGTCAATGATATGTTTTGTATAATTCTACAAAGTCCTCGAAAAAAACAGAGCTATTTTCATTTGACTTACAATAAAAACATTACAGTGTAATCCATTTGATCAACTGTATTTGTCTATTCATTAGTAAAATATTTATTGTAATTAATAACGTCAAGTTACAACTTCTTTTGACAAAGTATAAACGAAAATGATAATAATAACATAACCGGCCAGGTCAGAGGTGAAATTATTTGCTGTATTCCTAAACAAAAGCACCAGTGCATGAACAATTGTAAATTATTAGTTGAAGAAATATTTGTGGAAATATATTAATGACAATATATAAAAACAGTAATTTGTTGATAGTATCAGACACTGTATTGTGCCCTTATACCTGTGCCTTGTGCCTTTACACGTGAATTAATTCTCTTTACGCTTCGGGTCCACAGTCAGCACACAGCTTCGGTGCTTTGTGTGAGCCAGCCCCACAAACAAATCGGTTGCACTGCACACCATTTTCATGGGCCTTGTTTTGTGTGCAGCTGCCGACTTGACATTGTGTCTTATTTGTCCTGAGTGGGAGCTGTGGTGCTTGGGGAAAGAGGAGGGCAGGACCTGCTGCCTTGGCGGCCTGCTTGGAGGCCTGCTTGGCGGCCTGCTTGGCGGCCTGCTTGGCGGCCTGCTTGGAGGCCTGCTTGGAGGCCTGCTTGGAGGCCTGCTTGGAGGCCTGCTTGGAGGCCTGCTTGGCGGCCTGCTTGGAGGCCTGCTTGGAGGCCTGCTTGGAGGCCTGCTTGGAGGCCTGCACATTTGTGGCCTGCTGGAGGTCATTTTGCAGGGCTCTGGCAGTGCACCTCCTTGCACAAAGGCGGAGGTAGCGGTCCTGCTGCTGGGTTGTTGCCCTCCTACGGCCTCCTCCACGTCTCCTGATGTACTGGCCTGTCTCCTGGTAGCGCCTCCATGCTCTGGACACTGTCACACTAAAATATCTTTTTCAGGGTCAGATTTTTCATGAAAATGTTTATCAAACGTCAGTGGCCATTGGCCTATGATGGTTCTAGTGTTAAATGTGAAACATTTTGTTTTGAGCAAAATATAGTTTTTTTTTTACACAATTGCGCATTCAGAAGTTTGGCCATTGAAAGAGTTGGTCTTATGCTGCACTCTGATGTCATCGGCTTCCCCCCTTGTCTGTGTGAAAAGTGGAGGGGCTATTGAGGACAAAAGAAGAAAAGCCCCCCCCCCCACCACCGCCAAGTCAGAGGACACCTGGACCACCTATTGAGATGTGCCTTTTGTTAAGTAAATCAGATGATAAATGAGGTTCTAGGGAGGCTGGAGTGGGACTTTAATGTTCTCATCAAGGTGTGAGAAAGCTATCAATGGCACCCAGAGGTTGTCCAAGGCCACATTAACTCTCCCCTGCTCTTATAACTCAGGCCTATTTTGAGTGCTGCCGGTCTAAAGAGGATAGGTCTTAGATTTTAGCACACCAAACTAAATAGGTGACATCCATCCCCAATGTCAGCAGGGTGAGCCGACAGGTATGCCAACGTCTTAGAACCTATGCCAATAAGTGACACATCGGATACTGTTACTGTTGAGAGGTACTCTATCCCTTAGACGTGAAGACATGGATTACTGATGTAACACGTGGGAATCCAAATACACTGAGTATACCGAACACCTTCCTAATATTGAGTTGCACCCCACCACCCCTTTTCCCATTAGAACAGCCTCAATTCATTTGGGCATGGACTCTGCATGAAATATTAGGAAGGTGTTAATGTTTTGTAAACTCAGTGTATATCTATCCATCTATATACACTGGGCAAAAATATAAACACAACATGCTAAAATGTCTAACATTTTACTGAGCTACAGTTCATTTAAGGATCAGTCAATTGAAATAAATGATATGGATTTCACATGACTGGGCAGGGGTGCAGCCATGGGTGGGCCTGGGAGGGCACAGGCCCACCCACTGGGGAGACAGGTCCAGCCAATTACAATATGTTTTTCCACACAAAAGGGCTTTATTACAGACAGAAATACTCCTCAGTGTCATCAGCTGTCCGGGTGGCTGGTCTCAAGACGATCCACATGTGAAGAAGCCGGATGTGGAGGTCCTGGGCTGTTGTTACACGTGGTCTACGGTTGTGAGGCCGGTTGGACGTACTGCCAAATTCTCTAAAATGATGTTGGAGGAGGCTTATGGGAGAGAAATTAACATTCAACTCTCTGGCAACAACGCTGGTGGACATTCCTGCAGTCAGCATGTCAATTGCACAATCCCTCAAAACTTGGGTCATCTTTGACATCTGTGGCATTGTGTTATTATTGTCCCCAGCACAAGGTCCACAAGTGTAACGATCATGCTGTTAATCAGCTTCTTGATATGCCACACCTGACAAGTGGATAGATTATCTTGGCAAAGAACAAATCCTTACTAACTGGGAATGTGAACAAATTTGAGAGAAATAAGCTTTTTGTGCGTATGGAACATTTCTGGGATGTTTGATTTCAGCTCATGAAACATGGGATCAAAACTGTGCATGTTGCTTTTATATTTTTGTTCAGTGTATACACACACACACACACACACACACACACACACACACACACACACACACACACACACACACAGTGTACAACACATTAGAAACCCCTGCTCTTTCCATGACACGCTCTCTCCCAAACAACGGCCCCCTCGCATTTGCACACATACAGGTGATGCACAGCTCACACCACAACTTTTCATGACCGTACCGACCCAGTTTTCTTACAAACAAGTTGCTATAACTGGGCAAATAACTCACTATCACAGGATATCAAGAAATGTGCACACGTGGCTACACGCAGCTCTGTGCTTTGATCTCATTTCGCAGCCGCAGGTGATTGAAAGAACGTTCGTGCCTGTAAATGCTACTTCGCTAATTCTACTCCGATGCGCTCTGCAGAGACAGAGAGAAACAACTTCTGGAGAACGCTTTGATCCAACTCTGAATGGAGTAATTGTTTAATATTGTGATTGTTGGGTGATTTAGTTGTTGCTAATTCATTCGGACAACTTAAATCTATATTATGCTTGTCCGAATAAAAACATTTTTTCCTGTCCTGGATAAGCCTTAATCAATCAAATGTATTTATAAAGCACTTAATGTTGAGCCCTGCTTCATAGAACCCCTGGTAAATGGTTCCTTCTAGAAACCTCTATGAAGTGTTCTTTCTAGAACCCTCTATAAATGGTTCCAGATCTAAGACAGTGGTAACTAACCTTTTCTGAGTCAAGATCACTTTCGCAGTCAAAAAGCAAGCCGAGATCTACTGTTAAAATGTAAAACAAATTAACATGAGCCTAAAAAAAACGGGTTTGTGCAGTAGGCCTAATACATTATCACAGCATAAAAGGAAAGGGGGATACCTAGTCTGTTGTTCAACTGAACGCCTTCAACTGAAATGTGTCGTCTGCCTTTAACCCAACCCCTCAATCAGAGAGATGCGGGGGACTGCCATAATCGACATCCACGTCTTCAGCGCCCGGGGAACAGTGGGTTAACTGCATTGCTCAGAGGCAGAACACGGCTCAATGAGATCAATGAGATTCCAACCTATTTTCACCTACACAAAAAGACAGCCAAAAGTTTGTTGAATTCCCAACGTGTTTTCAAATCAAACATCAAATGCACATTAAATACAGATTGATTTGATACTATTCTTTAACTTTTATTTTTGGTTGAGATGGAGATGTGAATTTATTATTAACTTGTAGATTTCCATTTGAAATCGACCAAAATGTGAAACCCTAGGCCCAGAAAGGTGTGGCATATGGCTAATATATCATGACTAAAGGTTGTTCTCTGCACAACGCAACGAGAAGTGCCTGGATACAGCCCTTAGCTGTGGTATATTTGCCATATACCACAAAACCCAGAGGTTCCTTATTGCTATTATAAACTGATTACCAACATAATTAGACCAGTAAATAGTAAATTTACCCATGGTATACTGTCTGATATTTTGTACCATATCTTTCATCCAAACAGCATTCAGGGCTCGAACAACCAGGTTTATAGTTCTAGTTGAATCCTGGGCTGAACTTAAACAATAGCTGTTGATGACTTCCCAAATGCTATATAGACCTAAATAGCATCATTAGTGATAAACTACATGGCCAAAAGTATGTGGAAATCCCTTCAAATTAGTGGATTTGGCTATTTCAGCCACACACATTGCTGACATGTGTATAAAATTGAACACACAGCCATGAACTCTCCATAGACAAACATTGGCAGTAGAATGGCCGTACTGAAGAACTCAGTGATGTGGCCGTGGCATCCACGGTCATAGGATGCCACTTTCCAACAAGTCAGTTCGTCACATTTCTGCCCTGCTAGAGCTGCCCGGTCAACTGTAAGTGTTGTTATTGTGAAGTGGAAACGTCTAGGAGCAACAGCGGCTCAGCCGCAAAGTGGTAGGCCACACAAGCTCACAGAACGGGACCGTGGAGTGCTGAAGCCCGTAGCACGTAAAAATCCTCTGTACTCGGTTGAAACACTCACACCAAGTTCCAAACTGCCTTTGGAAGAAACGTCGGGAGCTTCATGAAATGGGTTTCCATGGCCACGCAGCCGCACACAAGCCTAAGATCACCATGCACAATGCCAAGCGTCGGCCGGAGTAGTGTAAAGCTCACCGCCATTGGACTCTGGAGCAGTGTAAATGCATTCTCTGGAGTGATGAATCACGCTACACCATCTGACAGTCCAAAGGACAAATCTGTTTGGCAGATGCCAGGAGAACGCTACTATCCCAACTGTAAAGTTTGGTGGAGGAGGAATAATGGTCTGGGGCTGTTTTTCATGGCTCGGGCTAGTGAAGGGAAATCTTAACGCTACAGCATAAAATGACATTCTAGACGATTCTGTGCTTCCAACTTTGTGGCAACAGTTTGGGGAAGGCCCTTTCCTGTTTCAGCATGAAAATGCCCCCGAGCACAAAGCAAGGTCCATACAGAAATGTTTTGTCAAAATCGATGTGGAAGAACTTGACTGGCCTGCACAGAGCCCTGACCTCAACCCCATCGAACAACGTTGTGATTAATTGGAACGCCGAATGCGAGCCAGGCCTAATCGCCCAACATCAGTGCATGACCTCACTAATGCTCATGGCTGAATGGAAGTAAGTCCCCGCAGCAATGTTCCAACTTCTAGAGGAAAGCCTTCCCAGAAGAGTGGAGGCTGTTATAGGAGTCAAGGGGGATCAACTCTATATTAATGCCCATGATTTTGGAAGGAGGTGTAGTGTATATGATTGATAAAGTATGGTTATATTTCCTTTGCTCTGTTGAACCTACCCTTTGGAATGACTTCGAAAGCAATAGCAAATCTATGAAGTGGAGATTTCTCAAAAATCATTCTCAAATATCTAATTTCAGGACAGCACATTGGTGAGAGTGGCAAATATGAAAGCTAAGCAGGGCTTGGTTAAAACCCTAGATAGGAGAATGAAGCCATAGCTGTAGACAGATCAACTCTCCAGTAGAAGGTGCTGCCCAGCCTAGTTTTTTCCTTGATAGTGGATATTAAGTTGGAATCTGACGTTGTTTCAAAAGGTACAAATTCAACATTTTATACAAGGTTTGTCTATGTTTAAAATTGGTTACCATGGTGACACAATCCTGTGGCTGAAATGTTACCCTCAAAACAGTACTTTTTTCAAATCCAATGCATTTTCCACATAGATTCCACGTCACAATACGTTGACAAATTACATAGAAACAACATTGATTTAACCAGTTTATGTCCAGTGGGGACTGTCTGTTGAAGAAAACAGTGGCGGAATAGTCTTGCCACTGTGCACAGGAACCGGGGGGATTTAGTGGTAGAATAGTGGTATCGTGGTTCCTTGGCCGTGTGGTCTGGTCATGAACGGGCCGGCTTGTTTTGATTAGAGAACACTAAAGCTCGGTCACAGCAGTCGGAACGGAGCGGGAACCCAGAGTGGGAAACAGGGGTCCGTTGTAGAGAACATATTAGCAAACAAAAAACAATTTGTGTCTATTATATGGATGCCAGTCTCCTGATGGAAATCTGTGTTTGGTCAAATCTTTTCCAATAAATGTCGAGGGACATGATCTGGTGTCCATCATGTCTGGTGACATGATGGATGCTTGACTGCCATTTGACAAATAACATTTTTCTCGCGTTTATCCATAATAATCTCATCATGTAGACTAACCTACCCGTACTGTATCTGTAAACTGTTGGCTAGAGAGCACATGTCAAGACCAGAGTAGGCACATTTGCTATTTAATGCAACAGTTTGTGACAAAACTATCTGTATAGTTGAAAATGCGATGGAAACACAAATAAAATGTGTTTTTTATTTGGTACATGAACACTTAAGCGACAAAGTACATTCTGTGTGCACCAAGTCATCACACACGGATTTTATTTCGGCAACAAGTCAGTTTGGTGGAAACACCACTGGTGGGAAAATGCTCATATTTTTATTTTTATTTTTTTTATTATTTTTTTTCTGGGGGGTGGATCAGCTTAATATTGCGGAAAGAATGTTGCTTCCAATGTAATTTTCTGCATCATTTCCAATCCCCCATATTTTTTTGGGTAAATATATATATCCATTCACGTATGCATACATATACAAATATATACATACACATACCTACATAGACATACATACTTTTTTTAAAGAGTATACCTTTATTATTATTCCCCGCAAACCCTACCACCGATCCCCCAATTGGAGTAAACTGATAAACATTTCTGTTTTTACCTTCAATTTATACATCTTATACACATTTAACAGACACAGTCTACTTTATAATAGTTCTCTCTTGTTTGTTCTTAGTCCTTCCTCTATTTCTGTTGTCCATCCAGTTTGATTTCCACTTGTAACTGTGCTATTTCACAATAGCTCCGCACCTATACACATTTCACAGATCCCGTATGCCCTACATTGTTTATCTTGTTATTAGTCCCACCCTTCAGCTCCACTCAACCTTTCCCATCTATCTTCCAACATCATCCATTTCGGATTTTTATTTGCCATATATTTTTCAACTGTGCTGTGATGCTTCACAAAAGATTTGAATCTTCCTATTCTCATAGCTTCCACGGATTGTAAATTAAAAATAAACATTTTTGCTAAAATAATTATTATATTATTGATTGATTGACTATGGCTTTTCAAATCCCCCAGTATTGCTATCTGTAGCGTTAGTTCTACGCAAATGTTGCAATTCTTCAACCATTCCTGGACCTGTGACCAAAAACGAGCTACATGCGGACAATACCAAAATAAATGGTCTAATGACTCTGCCTCCTCACAGCAGAATCTACAGAGCTGGGAAGATTGTATCCCCCATATATATAACATTCTATTAGTTGCAAGAATTTTGTACAATAATTTAAATTGAAAAATTCGAAGTTTTGAATCCGGCGTTGTTTTGCGTATCAATTCATAAACCATGTGCCATGGAATGGGTACATCGAAAATCTCTTCCCAACTATTTTGCAATTTATATGGCACAGCTGTAAGTTTTTTGGTCCTTAAATGAAATTGGTATATGTTTTTCTTTATCACACTTTTCTTTAACCATTTATGTTCTTTAATATAAGGCCGACATACAAGTTCCTTACTTTTATCCCCTTCCACCTGCCTCTTCCATTTTTGTGGTAATGCCGCAATTAATTGGTTGTAATTTTGGGTAGAGCAGACATTTCCATATGTCTGTGTTAGCTGCATGTGTGACATTACTCCACCAGTCCTATTTATGATATCATTCACAAAAATTATACCTTTTTTAAACATTTCTTCGATAAATACAGTTTTTTTATCAATTACTATATTTGAATTTAACCACAAGATTTGTTGTACTATTTGTTCCGTCCTTTCAGGTGGATTAAACTGAAATTGCAACCAACTTTCTAAGGCTTGTTAAAAAAAGAAAGATATTTTGGAAATTATTTCCTTTTCAAGCAACCGAAAGTGAGCAGGTGTAATCTGAATAAAGGGAAAAAGGCCCTTCTTGAACATAGGATGAGACATTCGTACCAATCTACTAGAGAACCAGTTTGGATTTAAGTATAACTTTTGTATGACTGATGCCTTTAGTGAGAGGTCTAATGCTTTCATATTTAATAATTTCTGCCCTCCGAATTCATATTCGTTATATAAATAGGCCCTTTTAATTTTATCTAGCTTGCCGTTCCAAATAAAATTGAATATTTTTTGTTCATATAATTTAAAAAGCAGGTCACTAGGTGTAGGCAAAACCATAAGCAAATAGGTAAACTGTGATATGATTAAAGAGTTAATCAGGGTGATTTTCCCACAAATAGACAGGTATTTTCCTTTCCAAGGTAGCAAGATCTTATCTATTTTTGCTAACTTTCTATAAAAATTTATTGGAGTGAGATCATTTCTTTCTTTTGGGATTTGTATACCGAGTATGTCCACATCACCGTCAGACCATTTAATTGGTAAACTACATGGCAATGTAAAATGTGTATTTTTTAGTGATCCAATACGTAATATGGTACATTTATCATAATTTGGTTTTAATCCAGAGAGGATAGCAAATGTATCTAGATCCTCTAAGAGGCCGTGGAGAGTTTCTAGTTGTGGTTTTAAAAGAAAACATGAATCATCAGCGTACAATGACACCTTAGTTTTTAGGCCCTGGATTTCTAATCCCTTAATATTAATGTTTGATCTAATTTTAACAGCTAACATTTCGATGGCAATAATAAATAGATATGCCGATAGTGGACAACCTTGTTTTACTCCTCTATAGTTTAAAACTTTCTGAGATGTAGCCATTATTTACTATTTTACACCTAGGGTTACTATACATAGTTTTTACCCATTTTATAAGAGATTCCCCAAAATTGAAATATTCTAGGCATTTATATATAAACTCCAGTCGTACTTTATCAAAAGCCTTTTCAAAATCAGCTATGAAAACCAGGCCTGGTGTCCCCGATATTTCATAGTGTTCCATTGTTTCCAGTACTTGCCTTATATTATCTCCAATGTATCGTCCATGTAAAAAACCTGTCTGATTAGGATGAATAATATCTGACAAAACTTTTTTTATTCTATGCGCCAAGCATTTTGCTAGGATTTTTGCATCACAACACTGAAGTGTAAGAGGTCTCCAATTTTTTAAATGGACTGGATCTTTATATATACCACTTGGGTCCTGTTTCAGTAATAATGATATCACACCTTCTTGTTGCGTGTCTGATAATCTATCATTTATATAGGAGTGGTTAAAACAAGCTAATAATGGTCCTTTGAGTATATCAAAAAAATGTTTGTATACTTCCACTGGTATGCCATCCAGTCCTGGAGTTTTCCCATCCTTAAAGGCCCCAATTGCATCAAGTAGTTCCTCCTCTGTAATTAGGCCTTCACATGAGTCTTTCTGTACAGATGTTAATTTTACATTATTATTAGGGAAAAAATCCATACAATTAGTTTCAGTTAGTGGAGATGGAGGAGCCTGAAACGAAAATATATTCTTAAAGTACTTTACTTCCTCTTTCAAAATATCATTTGGTGAATCATGCGTGACATTTGTAACAAGTTTTAATACGTTTTTTTTGGTAGCATTTCTATATTGACGATTGAAAAAGAATTTGGTGCATTTTTCCCCATATTCCATCCAGTTCGCTTTATTTTTGTAATATATTACACTGGATCTTTCTTGAATAAGTTCCTCCATTTCTTTTTGTTTTTCCTCTAACTTATTCTGTGCCTCTATGGTACCGTTTTTATTGTTATCTAACTGTACTGTTAGTCCTTCAATTTCCTTTGTTAATATGGACTCTTTTGATCGAAATTGCTTTTGTTTTATAGATGAGTACTGAATTGCATGGCCTCTAAAGGCACACTTAAAAGTGTCCCATACAATATGGGGATCTGCTGTACCTATGTTATGTCTAAAAAAGTCAGTTATAAACTCTTCTGTCCTAGTTCTAAACAATTTATCATCTAGTAGGCTTTGATTAAATTTCCAATATCCTCGCCCACGTGGAAATTCTGTAAGAGTAATATATATGCCAATTATGTGATGGTCCGACCGCATTCTGTCCCCTATCAAACACTTTTTAACTTTTGGTGCCAGAGAGAATGATATAAGAAAGTAGTCAAGGCGACTAGCTTGATTAAGCCTCCACCATGTATATCTCACTAGGTCAGGGTATTTAAGTCTCCATATATCCACTAATTCCAATACATCCATGACATTCCTGATTTCCTTAAGTGCCTGAGGGTGATAGTTTGTAGTGTGATTTCCTTTCCGGTCCATAGAGGTATTTAAGACCGTATTAAAATCTCCCACTATAATAATAGAGTCTAGTGTTGCTTGTAGAGTTGATACATTCTTATATATATTGTCAAAGAAGCTTGGATCATCATTATTCGGACCGTATAGGTTAATAAGCCATATATGTTTATTGTCCAATAACATATTTAAAATAATCCATCTACCTTGAGGATCTGTTTGGACAAGTTGCACATTTGGATCAAAGTTATTATTAATTAAAACCATCACCCCTTTTGAATTTCTTTGCCCATGGGAGAAATATATTTTGCCCCCCCAGTTCTTTTTCCACAAAACTTCATCTAAAACTGTCGAATGGGTTTCCTGTAAACAGTAGATATTATAATCCTTCTCTTTTAGCCAGGTAAATACTGATCGTCTTTTCTTATTATCTGCTAAGCCATTACAATTGTAACTGGCTATACTTATTTCACCACTTACCATAATGAGACACACCTTTCAATTATTTTTATCAAAATATATGTTTGTAAACATCCTATTAAAAAGTAACATAATGATTGAGTGTCTATATAGTTGTACCATGACATTTGCATCTCCACTAAGCAAACCTCCAATTGGTCCCCACTATTCCACCCGCCAAAAGCCCCCATCTCGAGTTGGGTTGTCATCCCAATGCCCGGCAGACCACCCCCGACCCCCCGCATCGCACAGCCCCGGACCGACTGGGATCCATCCTTCGAAAAGTGCACACAGCACCATCCACCGAACCGAAGCAGATCCATTGCCAAATGCATTTCCATCGCCCTCACCTCGATTTTTATTACATATTGCTGTGAATCATCCTCTATAGTCGCTAACATCTTTTACTTCTTCCTTCGCAACAGTTGTGGGATACACACATACACCCACACACATTCAGCCCTTACCCCCACACAACCATAAGCTCACCCTCTCAACAATTGCACCATCCCAGAGCCCAACTCAAGATGGGTCATGATTTACAAATGTACTTGCAGTTGCAGCTGCATGAGAAGGCCTGCAAGACCGCGCAAAAAATGAGCATAAATGTAGAGATTTATTTACCATTGTCACATCCTAGATGATGGAGGTCAAATGTACACCTTCTTCCTGAAACACCCACAATACGGTCATCCATTTTGACCATGTTCCCAAGCATCTCCATGCAGTCCGATTGGTTTCGTGCCACCAGGGCCACAATAATATACCCCCTCTCTGAATGTCCGAGTGTGACCCCCTTCCCATGGGTTACTGCAGCTAGTGTTGCCAGCACTGCCACTGCCTGGGTGGGGGCACCCCACCGGAATCCCCACCGGCTAGGTACAAGGTCGTCAAGGTTCTCATTAGCAGCTTTGAGAATCTCCTTGTTTATTATGCTCTCCCTTTAGGGGGCTTTGGCTTTGCAGGACCAACCCTGCCAAGCAGGCTCAGAATCTTGAGGGGGCAGTGCTGCTCATGGTCCCTGTCCTTATTTTGGCTGCATACAGACCGTTTACAGCATGCACATAAAACAGTTAGGGACTTCTCCTTAGTATCTGGGCCATTCATGTGGGTGTCTAGGGTATAGGGCCATGGACCGTACCATTAAAATAGGATAATAAATAATTAGATATAATTTATTTTAAAAATGTAGTTCCCCATGATAGGACAATAAATAAATAAGACGTATAATTCATTATAAAA
Source organism: Salvelinus fontinalis (assembly GCF_029448725.1). Taxonomy (NCBI): domain Eukaryota; kingdom Metazoa; phylum Chordata; class Actinopteri; order Salmoniformes; family Salmonidae; genus Salvelinus; species Salvelinus fontinalis. The sequence goes on along the minus strand of NC_074701.1, from coordinate 32,606,364 downwards.
GTATATCCATCATTTGAACAACATTGAAAGCCCTCTCATACCCGGCCCACAGCAATACACTGGCTCTGGGATATGCAACTATTTCATTACTCACTCACTCAACTTTCCAAACATAACAAATAAAAATAAACACACACCACACCATCCACACATACTGTGCCTTCTGTTTACTTAGTTTTTATCTTCACTATGTAGAAATAGTGCTTGTGTTCAATTAGTTATATGTGAAGATTTATAGAAAAGCTATATTTTGTATTGTATTGTTACAATCAGTAACCGGGCTTGAATTGTGTTTATTTTCCTCATCTATGAGAACTTTGTAATTTTTAAAATAACCATGGAGTAATCTTTGTGTCTCTGAACAACTGGTTATCAATATATAGTTTATCCATGACGAGAGCTACTCGTTTCGCTTTTAATCTATTTTCTTTGAAAATTGGATACAGAACTTTGCGCCGTTCTGCAATTTCTTTCGGAAACTGATCATTCATGCCAATTTTGGTCCCAGCAAGTCTTTTACCCAGGCTCTTAACCATTATTTTATCTTTAAATGAAGCAAATTTGGCAACGATTGGGCGTTCGTACCTCTGCCCTCTCTGTCCGAGGCGGTGTACACGTTCAAGTTGGATCTTATCGATAACTTCGCGTGGAATCTGAAGCGCTGCAAAAAGGAACTCTCTAACTACAGATTCAGGAACCTCTCCTTCTTTCTCTTGGATACCTGTAAGTACCAAATTCTCTCTCATGGATCTAGTTTGTATGTCCAGTAAGCATTCTTTCAGAAAGTTGTTCTCCTTTTTAAATTCATTCATTTCGGTTTCAATCTTATTGACCGTCACTTTTAGCGCGTGTGTTCCCTTCTCCAATGTTGCAGCTTTTTCATCACTCATCTCTAGGCTTGCCTTCAAGTCTTTTATATCTTTACTAACTAATTCAAGTATACCCAGTTTGTCATTTATTGATTTTAACAGATCGGTTTCGACCTTTACCATTGCTGGTGTTGAGAATATTAGATCATCCGTGTCGGTTGAGGAGTCACGTTTTCGTTTTTGATTCGGTTCCCCTGTCTTATTCTCCGTCATGTTTGGGTGTTGCTTGTTTTCGTAATATTTGTCGATAAATGTCTCTAGTCTTAGGATTTGTTTTGTGTTATTATCCAGATTGAAGGTTATCACCCACCAGATTATTTAGTGCTAATATTTTAGTCTAATTTAGCAGATATTTCGAATATTATGTTTTATCTTGAGGTGCTCTACATAACTTCGTTCAGTCCGCCATTACCTTTACGTCCGCCGTCTACGTCCTTTCTTTTTGCATATTGTAGAATATTTGCATGAAAATCTGTCGCCAACTGGATGGAAACTTAGATACTGAAAGACTAGCCCTTTTCTCCTTGGCTATCCTGAGGCAACGCCGTAGCTGTTTCCTCAGTCAACTATCACCTGCTACCTGCAGTCCGTCCCCGTTTCCTGCACCGACCTGAATACAGAGGGTGTGTGAAGTGTTCAGACATCGTGTGTGCCCAGACAATACCAGCATTCATCCAGGCACTAGTGCTGAGTGATTAACAGAAATGTCATATTTTTTCTGTTATTTAACATCTAATAGACTGACATCGGTTCAATTACTTGAATTCCATTTAGTTTCGTGAGCCCGATGCTCCGTTTCTCTAGAGCGAAATCAAATCAATCACGGGAGAAATCAAGTCGAGAACTATGTGGGACGCTGAGCTGAAGGGAGTTGTATTTTTCATTTAGCAAATATTCAACCTAGTTCAGCGCAGAGACGTGGTATGATAGAGGAATGTACACAACGACAAGAGGGATAGAGACAGTCGTATTCCATATCTACTTTAAAGAACTAGTAAAATGATTCTCAGGCAGCTCTGCAGGTGATGGACTGGCCAAGCATGTCTCCAGACCTAAACCCTATTGAGCATCTGTGGGGCATCCTCAAACGGAAGGTGGAGGAGTGCAAGGTCTCTAACATCCACCAGCTCCGTGATGTCGTCATGGAGGAGTGGAAGAGGACTCCAGTGGCAACCTGTGAAGCTCTGGTGAACTCCATGCCCAAGAGGGTTAAGGCAGTGCTGGAAAATGATGGTGGCCACACAAAATATTGACACTTTGGGCCCAATTTGGACATTTTCACTTAGGGGTGTACTCCCTTTTGTTGCCAGTGGTTTAGACATTAATGGCTGTGTGTTGAGTTATTTTGAGGGGACAGCAAATTTACACTGTTATACAAGCTGTACACTCACTACTTTACATTGTAGCAAAGTGTCATTTCTTCAGTGTTGTCACATGAAAAGATATACTCAAATATTTACAAAAATGTGAGGGGTATCACTTTTGTGATATACTGTATATACTGTACTCCATCTACACTCCATCTACTGCATATTGCCATCTTGATGTAATGTATCACTAGCCACTTTAAACAATGCCACTTTATATAATGTTTACATACCCTACATTACTCATCTCATATGTATATACTGTACTCTATACCATCTACTGCATCTTGCCTTTGCCGTTCGGGCATCACTCATTCATATATTTTTATGTACATATTCGTAAACATTCCTTTACACTTGTGTGTATAAGGTAGTTGTTGTGAAATTGTTAGGTTAGGTTACTTGTTAGATATTACTGCATGGTCGGAACTAGAAGCACAAGCATTTCGCTACACTCGCATTAACATCTGCTAACCATGTGTATGTGACAAATAACATTTGATTTGATTTTGATTTGAGCTCCAGCTAGAACACAACTCAGGTAGTAGCTCCCAGTTTGGTGTCTACTGAACACAACTCAGGTAGTAGCTCCCAGTTTGGTGTCTACTGAACACAACCCAGTTAGTAGCTCCCAGTTTGGTGTCTACTGAACACAACCTAGGTAGTAGCTCCCAGTTTGGTGTCTACTGAACACAACCCAGTTAGTAGCTCCCAGTTTGGTGTCTACTGAACACAACCCAGGTAGTAGCTCCCAGTTTGGTGTCTACTGAACACAACCCAGGTAGTAGCTCCCAGTTTGGTGTCTACTGAACACAACCCAGTTAGTAGCTTCCAGTTGGGTGTCTACTGAACACAACCTAGGTAGTAGCTCCCAGTTTGGTGTCAACTGAACACAACTCAGGTAGTAGCTCCCAGTTTGGTGTCTACTGAACACAACCCAGTTAGTAGCTCCCAGTTCGGTGTCTACTGAACACAACCTAGGTAGTAGCTCCCAGTTTGGTGTCTACTGAACACAACCCAGTTAGTAGCTCCCAGTTTGGTGTCTACTGAACACAACCCAGGTAGTAGCTCCCAGTTTGGTGTCTACTGAACACAACCCAGTTAGTAGCTCCCAGTTTGGTGTCTACTGAACACAACCCAGGTAGTAGCTCCCAGTTCGGTGTCTACTGAACACAACCCAGTTAGTAGCTCCCAGTTCGGTGTCTACTGAACACAACCCAGTTAGTAGCTCCCAGTTTGGTGTCTACTGAACACAACCCAGGTAGTAGCTCCCAGTTTGGTGTCTACTGAACACAACCCAGGTAGTAGCTCCCAGTTTGGTGTCTACTGAACACAACTCAGGTAGTAGCTCCCAGTTTGGTGTCTACTGAACACAACTCAGGTAGTAGCTCCCAGTTTGGTGTCTACTGAACACAACCCAGTTAGTAGCTCCCAGTTTGGTGTCTACTGAACACAACCCAGGTAGTAGCTCCCAGTTCGGTGTCTACTGAACACAACCCAGGTAGTAGCTTCCAGTTTGGTGTCTACTGAACACAACCCAGTTAGTAGCTCCCAGTTCGGTGTCTACTGAACACAACCCAGGTAGTAGCTCCCAGTTCGGTGTCTACTGAACACAACCCAGGTAGTAGCTCCCAGTCTGCCTCCGTTACGTGAAGCCATCTAGGGACAACCAACCAATCAAACCCGTGTCCCTGTGACAGACGAAGCCAGGAATATCACCCTTACACGCCTGCAGCCTGACATACATACACACACAACAAGGTGAAGTCACCCAGCTGTCAATCACTCCCCATCCGTTGGAACCTCTCCTTAGCTGCTTCCAGTCACTTCCTCTTTCAGCATCGTGCTGTGCTAATTGGCCCCCTTAATAACAGGACACCAGGGAGATCGTTAGAAAACACAAACCACAGGACCAGTTAAAAACACAAAGTCATCATTACCTGGCTATCGATGAGACCTGGAACATTCAAGGGATAACTCTGCCACTGAAAAATACAGTAAGGCTGGTTCAAATTCATTAGACCCACACACACACACAAACCAATGTGCGCGAGAACACACATGATCCCGCACACATGCATACACATGTACACACGACAGGATAATCAGGCCATTTAATTTAACTTGACGCCTGTACATGGCTTGTTTCTATGGTGATACACGAGGACTAACTTTCCAGGGGTTATCATTGGCTCCCCTGTGTTCCATCTATGCAAATGAAGTTGGCTTGAAAAGGGCCACTTGCAAATGGTCCATTTATTTTAAAAACCTTACCCAGGTCCTCAATCCAAATCCTACTGGTAAAATATGCAAAGATACAAATTACACATTCAAACAATCTACATTTATTTGCAATATTGTGTGTTTATTTTTGCCTACTTTATATTTATTGTGTCAAATGTGTAAAGTGTTCTCCTTGGGAAAGTAGCTCCAGTAAAGTCTTAGCCAATCAGAAACTAGGTGGAATGAGAGAAAGAGCATGCTTGAGTGACATCAACCTTTTAAGTCTCAGGGAAGATCTGTTAAGACTCCTTGTATCCTCTCTCCTCACGGCCAGAGTCACCATTGTCCAGCACCTCTGGAGCCTTGCTCAAACGGCACAGCGACAGATTTATCACCTTGTCGGCTCTATGATTCAAACCAGCAACCTACCGCCCTCATAACAATAACATGTTACAATAACATGTCCTTGTCCTGGTCTGGCTGGTTGAGCCTCAACCCATTCAGTCACCGAGGCAATCTCTTATTTCTATAACACACAGGGTTCTCTTCCAAGGGCCTGGTTAAACTGACCCGAGTGTGTAATAACAATGGTTTATTTTTATTTCATCGGGGGCTAGGTTTTTGTCGGCACTGGTTACTTCACCTATGAATCAGAAGGTAATAGTGTGTGTTCCATCTCACAAGCTGTCTAGATGTGCTAACCACTGAGGCTCCACACACTCCCTCTCCGTCTCAGCAACCTTTAAGCACATATTCATATGCACAGCTTAACATGATTGCACCATTATAAATATAGCCTCCGCTCCGCAGCATATAGCATATAACTGTAAGGGTACAGTGTGTGAGGATTTGACATTGTATTTAAACAGAAAATGTGTAGCTAACTAGGCCACTATGAGATGGAAGTGGCGTACGAATATATTCTAGTGTGAACTACATTGTAACGTATGTAATCATCATGATTACATTTCTTTTTTTACAACAACTACCATTGTGTGCTACTATTAGTTCTACTAAAGATGTAATACTTTCTTCTAATAATGTTAGTATAGTACTACTACTACTACTACTAATAATAATAATCCTACAACTACTGGTAGTGTTTCTGTCTGCTAATGCCAGTGGCCACAACTTCAATGAATCTGTGATAAGGGACTATTACAGTATCTGGGATTAACATCACAGCCTGTAGTCTTTGACGCAGATGGAAAGCCTTGAAAGAGAGAAAGATATCCCCCTTCTCCGTTTTTCACAACAGGGCTCTTTCTCACACACTCCGGGCAAAGAGTATGTGAAATCCTCTAATAGATAAGCTTGGTGCCCGCTTCCACACACAGACAGACTTTGCTCCTGTGTGAATGATGTATTAGATATTGCAACCCAAATGAGGCCCACCGTCCCAGTATGAGAGCCAGCTGTAGAGCCGCTTGTACGAGACAGGCTTTTGGAGGGCTAGCCAAAAACCATTAGCATTAGCCTGTCTACATTTCACATTTACATTTGTCATTTAGAAGACGCTCTTATTCAGAGCAAATTACATGAGCAATTAAGGTTAAGTACCTTGCTCAAGGGCACATTGACACATTTTTCACCTAGTCAGCTCGGGGATATGAACCAGCAAGCTTTCAGTTACTGGCCCAATGCTTTTAACCACTAGGCTACCTGTCCCCTCACACCCACTTACCCCCAACTCTCAGATCTTTGCCTTACCTTCCCACTTCTTATCCTGACCTCACCCCTCTGAAAGAAACATGATTCCCCCTCTCCCTCACCCCTTTCACATACTCAAGGTGCATTTGAGCATTAGAATGTGGCAGGACTAGCAAAGAAATAAGGCACTCCCTGTCTGGCTCCCTGGCTGTATGTACTGGCTGGCTGGCTGGATCGCTGTATGTACTGGCTGGCTGGCTGGATCGCTGTATGTACTGGCTGGCTGGATCGCTGTATGTACTGGCTGGCTGGCTGGATCGCTGTATGTACTGGCTGGCTGGCTGGATCGCTGTATGTACTGGCTGGCTGGATCGCTGTATGTACTGGCTGGCTGGCTGGATCGCTGTATGCACTGGCTGGCTGGCTGGATCGCTGTATGTACTGGCTGGCTGGCTGGATCGCTGTATGTACTGGCTGGCTGGCTGGATCGCTGTATGTACTGGCTGGCTGGCTGGATCGCTGTATGTACTGGCTGGCTGGCTGGATCGCTGTATGTACTGGCTGGCTGGCTGGATCGCTGTATGTACTGGCTGGCTGGCTGGATCACTGTATGTACTGGCTGGCTGGTTGGATCGCTGTATGTACTGGCTGGCTGGTTGGATCGCTGTATGTACTGGCTGGCTGGCTGGATCGCTGTATGTACTGGCTGGCTGGCTGGATCGCTGTATGTACTGGCTGGCTGGCTGGATCGCTGTATGTACTGGCTGGCTGGCTGGATCGCTGTATGTACTGGCTGGCTGGCTGGATCGCTGTATGTACTGGCTGCTGGCTGGATCGCTGTATGTACTGGCTGGCTGGCTGGATCGCTGTATGTACTGGCTGGCTGGCTGGATCGCTGTATGTACTGGCTGGCTGGCTGGATCGCTGTATGTACTGGCTGGCTGGCTGGATCGCTGTATGTACTGGCTGGCTGGCTGGATCGCTGTATGTACTGGCTGCTGGCTGGATCGCTGTATGTACTGGCTGGCTGGCTGGATCGCTGTATGTACTGGCTGGCTGGTTGGATCGCTGTATGTACTGGCTGGCTGGCTGGATCGCTGTATGTACTGGCTGGCTGGCTGGATCGCTGTATGCACTGGCTGGCTGGCTGGATCGCTGTATGTACTGGCTGCTGGCTGGATCGCTGTATGTACTGGCTGGCTGGCTGGATCGCTGTATGTACTGGCTGGCTGGTTGGATCGCTGTATGTACTGGCTGGCTGGCTGGATCGCTGTATGTACTGGCTGCTGGCTGGATCGCTGTATGTACTGGCTGGCTGGCTGGATCGCTGTATGTACTGGCTGGCTGGCTGGATCGCTGTATGTACTGGCTGGCTGGCTGGATCGCTGTATGTACTGGCTGGCTGGCTGGATCGCTGTATGTACTGGCTGGCTGGCTGGATCGCTGTATGTACTGGCTGCTGGCTGGATCGCTGTATGTACTGGCTGGCTGGCTGGATCGCTGTATGTACTGGCTGGCTGGTTGGATCGCTGTATGTACTGGCTGGCTGGCTGGATCGCTGTATGTACTGGCTGGCTGGCTGGATCGCTGTATGTACTGGCTGGCTGGCTGGATCGCTGTATGTACTGGCTGGCTGGCTGGATCACTGTATGTACTGGCTGGCTGGCTGGATCGCTGTATGTACTGGCTGCTGGCTGGATCACTGTATGTACTGGCTGGCTGGCTGGATCGCTGTATGTACTGGCTGCTGGCTGGATCACTGTATGTACTGGCTGCTGGCTGGATGGCTGTACTGGCAGGGTTATACAATTGACCGGATTCAGATGAGAACAGTAACAGATCAGTGCTTTTGTAAAAGTGGCCAAACATGATGAAATCATAGTTGGCTTTAAAACAGATAAACATGTTGTTATATTGAGGGACAGGTCTGACAGTGAAGACAGACATACAGTAAGACAGGTGTGTATAGACCCACACACACACCCACACACACACACCCACACACACACACCCACACACACACACCCACACACACACACCCACCCACACACCCACCCACACACCCACCCACACACACCCACCCACCCACCCACACACACACCCACCCACCCACACACACACACCCACACACACACATACACCCACCCACCCACACACACCCACCCACCCACACACACACACCCACACACACACATACACCCACCCACACACACCCACACACACCCACCCACACACCCACCCACCCACACACCCACCCACACACACCCACCCACCCACCCACACACACACCCACCCACCCACCCACACACACACACCCACACACACACATACACCCACCCACACACACACACACACACACCCACACACACCCACACACACACACCCACACACACACACCCACACACACACACCCACCCACACACCCACCCACACACCCACCCACACACACCCACCCACCCACCCACACACACCCACACACACACCCACCCACACCCACACACACCCACCCACACACACCCACACACACACACCCACACCCACACCCACACGGTTGGACCAGCAGGTGTTTTCCTCGGGCTGGTTGGGTGACGGTGGTGGGGTGGTACAACCCACAGATTAACTCTCAGTCGCACAAGCTAATGACAATAAGCTAATGGGAGCCATGTGAGTACCTATAGTGCTAATGCTAGCTAGCTAGAGTGCTAACTTCCCATGATTTATGGATTTTAGTTAGGCTAAACTATAGATGACCATGATAAGAAACAAAAACTTTCATCTCCCCAAGAGGAAATGATTTCGTACACACATTTAGCCGTTAGCTTTAGCTAGGGCATAGTTTCCACGACCGATTCATTTTTAAAAAATGTAAAAGAACTAATATGAAAGTTTATGAAGCGGAAGTCCCTTTGGCTTACGAGAAATAATGGCTTGAGTCTAAAATTGAATTCAACAACAAAAGCCAAGATACTTATTTGGGGAACAAAATAAAAAGCAACTAATTTCCACAAACATGTCTTCTCCAGGTCATGACCTCCTCTTTGACTTAACAAGACTTCCTGTAATTAACTAGAAAGGTTTCAGGGCTTCTGTTGGTGACACTGTCTGATCTTTGGCCTCACTAACCAACAACAACAACAGCTTCATCCTGCAACCAGTCAGACAGCTTGGTCCTAAGCAGCCCTTAATGAGGTTCTCTCTTAATGACAGGCGACTAGCTTACATCTAGCTCCCTTTCTCTCTCTTCCTCCATCTCTCCCTCTCTGTGAGCCCTTAGGAGTCTGATGTAGACAAGTGAAAACAGGCTCTATTACCGTCCTCAGAGGCCGTGACCTGGCCATTAAACGTAAACACCACAGAATTATTATTATTATTATTATTATTATATATATTTTTTAAAATGTCTTGAAAGGAGAAGACTCATAAATTGGCTGCCTGCTGTCAGACCTGTTCCAATCAATGACCTGCACCTCTAGAGGCCAGCGCATGGAAACAGCACGGAAACCACAACCATCGCAGATACATTTTTAAACACACCGGCAGCAACGTGCTGAGACTGAGATGATGAAAGATTTGCAGTGATCTTCTCTTCTTTCTATCTGCCCATCCATCCTTTGTCCAATTAAATGTCAAAAGCAGAAGAGACCTGGTTAGTACAATCAGATCAATGTGGAGTTTCATCTTCAATGGACGGAGAGAGAAGATGGAGAATGTTGTGATCGACACAGAGCATTGTGTTTGTCTTGATGTGTTGTCCTGTTTGGTGTAACTGAGGAGCCACAGTTAGATCTGAGCTCCCTCTATATTTTCAATATCTGAAAAAAAAACAGCCAGTCGGTGCTTTCGTGTCCACAAGAATGTGGTTTGTTTCAAACAGCAAGCCATCCGCTCACCAGTAGTTCATTCATTAGCAAAATGAATGTGAATTACTTCAGGTTCAACCGACCAAACATTCATTCAGTAATTCAATGAGTCACAGCTACTCCAGGTGAAAGTCTTACAAGGCAAAAGCAGCTGTGTGAGTGAAGACACAAGGAGAGCCCTTTAAGTCCTGGTTACTTACTCACACTATTACCCAGGTTGCAAGTCAGTTAAATCAGTTAAGAACACATTCTTATTTTCAATGACGGCCTAGGAACGGTGGGTTAAGTGCCTTGTTCAGGGGCAGAACGACAGATTTTTACCTTGTCAGCTCAGGGATTCAATCTTGCAACCTTACGGTTAACTAGTCCAACGCTCTAACCACCTGCCTCATGAGGACCCCGCCTGTTACGTAAATACAGTAAGAAGCCAAGGTAAGTTGCTAGCTAGCATTAAACTTATCTTATAAAAAAAAATCAAACAAGCATAATCACTAGTTATAACTACACATGGTTGATGATATTACTAGTTTATCTAGCGTGTCCTGCGTTGCATATAATCGATGAGGTGCGTATTCGCGAAAAAGGACTGTCGTTGCTCCAACGTGTACCTAACCATAAACATCAATGCCTTTCTTAAAATCAATACTGTCACGTTCCTGACCTTGTTTTCCTTTTGTATAGTTGTGTTTAGTGGGTCAGAACGTGAGCTGGGTGGGCAGTCTGTGTTTGTTCTATGTTAAGTGTCAGGTTTAATTGACCTTGTATGGCTCTCAATCAGAGGCAGGTGTTGTACGTTTTCCTTTGATTGAGAACCATATATAGGGATGTTGTTTCACAGTGTTTGTTGTGGGTGGTTGTCGCTGTGTCTGTGTTTATTGCACCACACGGTACTGTCTCGTCTCGTTCGTTCTTTCCTGTTCATGCGTGCTTCGTTATATGTAGTTTGCATGTTCAGGTCAGTCTACGTTGTTTGTTTGTTATTTTGTAAATATTCAAGTATAGTTCGTGTCAGTGTTCGTCGTGTCTAATAAATTCATTATGTCTACATACCTCGCTGCACATTGGTCATCTGATCCCTCTCTCCTCTCCTCGTCCAAAGAGGAGGAAGAGCTAGAGATTCGTTACAAATACACAGAAGTATTTATTTTTAAACCTGCATATTTAGCTAAAAGAAATCCAGGTTAGCAGGCAATATTAACCAGGTGAAATTGTGTCACTTCTCTTGCGTTCATTGCACGCAGAGTCAGAGAATATGAAACAGTTTGGGCCGCCTGGCTCATTGCGAACTAATTTGCCAGAATTTTACGTAATTATGACATAACATTGAAGGTTGTGCAATGTAACAGGAATATTTAGACGTATGGATGTCACCCGTTGGATAAAATACGGAACGGTTCCGTATTTCACTGAAAGAATAAAAGTTTTGTTTTTGAGATGATAGTTTCCGGATTCGACCATATTAACGACCTAAGGCTCGTATTTCTGTGTGTTATTATGTTATAATTAAGTCTATGATTTGATAGAGCAGTCTGACTGAGCAATGTTAGGCACCAGCAGGCTCGTAAGCATTCATTCAAACAGCACTTTCGTGCGTTTTGCCAGCAGCTCGTCGCTGTGCTTCAAGCATTGCGCTGTTTGTGACTTCAAGCCTATCAACTCCCGAGATTAGGCTGGTGTAACCGATGTGAAATGGCTAGCTAGTTAGCGGGGTGCGCGCTAATAGCGTTTCAAACGTCACTCGCTCTGAGACTTAGAGTAGTTGTTCCCCTTGCTCTGCATGGGTAACGCTGCTTCGAGGGTGGCTGTTGTCGATGTGTTACTGGTCGAGCCCAGGTAGCGGCGAGGAGAGGGATGGAAGCTAAACTGTTACACTGGCAATACTGAAGTGCCTATAAGAACATCCAATAGTCAAAGGTATATGAAATACAAATGGTATAGAGAGAAATAGTACTATAATTCCTATAATATCTACAACCTAAAACTTCTTACCTGGGAATATTGAAGACTCATGTTAAAAGGAACCACCAGTTTTCATATGTTCTCATGTTCTGAGAAAGGAACTTAAACGTTAGCTTTCTTACATGGCACATATTGCACTTTTACTTTTTTCTCCAACACTTTGTTTTTGCATTATTTAAACCAAATTGAACGTGTTTCATTTTATTTGAGGCTAAATTGATTTTATTGATGTATTATATTAACTTAAAATAAGTGTTCATTCAGTTGTTTTAATTGTCATTATTACAAATAAAAAAATTGTCAGATTAATCGGTATCAGCTTTTTTGGTCCTCCAATAATCGGCATCGGCGTTAAAAAATCATAATCGGTCGACCTCTAATCTCAATAGTCTAAAGTGGCTTCCTTTCCGTGTCACCTCTCCTTCATCTGCAATGATCTGAAACTACCTGACAGGTGTAAGCAATATGGAGGAAGGAGGCACATAATTGGACGGGCTCTTTGCATTGTCAGCTCTACACAGACACTGATCTCCCTTCCTGTTACTATTGCCCCATGCTACACAGAGCCCCCAGTGAAAACACACTAACAGACTCTTCACCAGTAAAATATGATAATCTTCCCCTCCCCTCCCCACACATCACCCCGTCGCCCCAGAGTCTCTTACCCCCCTTTACCGTTGTCCCACCATAAATCAACCCTGGGGACTGGGAGAAAGTCACAATTAAAGTGGTAGGCCTCAGTAAGCCATCCTACTCTCCATCTCCTCTATTCTCTTCTTCCCCTGTCCTTCTTATCTTCTCTTCCCCTGTCCTCCATCCCTCCCCTTGTTGCCAATCCCTTCCTCTACTCCAACCCCCATCTCCCCTCTGTGTTCTTCCCCCATCTCTCCCTCTCCTCCCCTCCACATATCTCACTCTCCTCCCCTCTCCTCCCCTCCCCTCCACATCTCTCCCTCTCCTCCCCTCCACATCTCTCCCTCTCCTCCACATCTCTCCCTCTCCTCCCCTCCACATCTCTCCCTCTCCTCCCCTCCACATCTCTCCCTCTCCTCCCCTCCACATCTCTCCCTCTCCTCCCCTCCACATCTCTCCCTCTCCTCCCCTCCACATCTCTCCCTCTCCTCCCCTCCACATCTCTCCCTCTCCTCTCCTCCACATCTCTCCCTCTCCTCCACATCTCTCCCTCTCCTCCCCTCCACATCTCTCCCTCTCCTCCACATCTCTCCCTCTCCTCCACATCTCTCCCTCTCCTCCCCTCCACATCTCTCCCTCCCCTCCCCTCCACATCTCTCCCTCCCCTCCCCTCCACATCTCTCCCTCTCCTCCCCTCCACATCTCTCCCTCTCCTCCCCTCCACATCTCTCCCCCTCCTCCCCTCCACATCTCTCCCTCTCCTCCACATCTCTCCCTCTCCTCCACATCTCTCCCTCTCCTCTCCTCCACATCTCTCCCTCTCCTCTCCTCCACATCTCTCCCTCTCCTCCCCTCCACATCTCTCCCTCTCCTCCCCTCCACATCTCTCCCTCTCCTCCCCTCCACATCTCTCCCTCTCCTCCCCTCCACATCTCTCCCGCTCCTCCCCTCCACATCTCTCCCTCTCCTCTCCTCCACATCTCTCCCTCTCCTCCACATCTCTCCCTCTCCTCCACATCTCTCCCTCTCCTCCACATCTCTCCCTCTCCTCCCCTCCACATCTCTCCCTCTCCTCCCCTCCACATCTCTCCCTCTCCTCCCCTCCACATCTCTCCCTCTCCTCCACATCTCTCCCTCTCCTCCACATCTCTCCCTCTCCTCCCCTCCACATCTCTCCCTCTCCTCCACATCTCTCCCTCTCCTCTCCTCCACATCTCTCCCTCTCCTCCCCTCCACATCTCTCCCTCTCCTCCCCTCCACATCTCTCCCTCTCATCTCCTCCACATCTCTCCCTCTCCTCCCCTCCACATCTCTCCCTCTCCTCCCCTCCACATCTCTCCCTCTCCTCCCCTCCACATCTCTCCCTCTCCCCCCCATCTACCTCTCATCCTCTTCCTCCCACTGTCCTCTCCTCCGAAACCTACAGTAGGATAAGGCTGAAGAGATTACTCTCCTCCCACTGTCCCACTCCTGATTCAAGAATTATCTCTCTCTACCTCCACATCTCTCTCTCATCTCTCTCCTCCTCCTCCCCCCACACCTCTCTCCCTCTATCTAGATCCCCTCTCCCTCCTTCTTACTCACTTTATCCCTCTCCCCCCACCATCTCTCTCTCTGATGGATTTGATACATAGGAACATAGCTGTTGATACAACAGAACTGACACATGCAGGGCCTTGGAAGCGTATGAATTGGATTGTTGTCAGCAGTTTGAGGATATACAGTTGTTGGTGTCGAGGGAATTTACACAGAGTGGATAAAACATTAACACCTTACTAATATTGAGTTGGATTCACCTGGTCAGTCTATGTCATGTAACCTTTATTTAACTTGGCAAGTCAGTTAAGAACAAATCCTTATTTACAATGACGGCCTACACCGGCCTAACCCAGACGATGCTGGGCCAATTGTGCGCCACAGCCGGTTGTGATACAGCCTGGAATCGAACCAGGGTGTCTGTAGTGACGCCTCAAGCACTGAGATGCAGTGCCATAGACCGCTGCGCCACTCAGGAGCCCCAAGAGCAGGTGTTCCTACACTTAGTCTTATTTATGACTGAGAGGATTGAGAAGATTGCTCTGACAAATATACCAAATATATTGTAAACTATACAATAAATATGTGCTCAGATTAAGTAAAAAATCCAAGTTACAAATAGTATAAGAGAATGTTGTGAACTTCCCCTTTAAAGGGATATAAGACTATTTTGTGTCTTAGTGTCTAACCAAGTGTTGATAATGTACTGTACAGCTAAACCAGTCATCAGAACAACATTGAATCAGAGTCTTGCCCTTGGTCTGAGAAGAGCACTCAGGCTTACAAAATATTTTTAATTCAAGGCTCATTTATTAATTTGAAATCTCCCACCAAGAAAAAAAATCTGTTTTCTTCAGACAGAATCTGCATATTTTCCCCGACAGTGAAAGAAAATAATAGAGAGAACAGACTGGGTATTTCCTGGGGTAGAATAGGGAGAGCAGACTGGGTATTTCCTGGGGTAGAATAGAGAGAACAGACTGGGTATTTCCTGGGGTAGAATAGAGAGAGCAGACTGGGTATTTCCTGGGGTAGAATAGAGAGAACAGACTGGGTATTTCCTGGGGCAGAATAGAGAGAACAGACTGGGTATTTCCTGGGGTAGAATAGAGAGAGCAGACTGGGTATTTCCTGGGGTAGAATAGAGAGAGCAGACTGGGTATTTCCTGGGGTAGAATAGAGAGAGCAGACTGGGTATTTCCTGGGGTAGAATAGAGAGAACAGACTGGGTATTTCCTGGGGCAGAATAGAGAGAACAGACTGGGTATTTCCTGGGGCAGAATAGAGAGAGCAGACTGGGTATTTCCTGGGGTAGAATAGGGAGAGCAGACTGGGTATTTCCTGGGGTAGAATAGAGAGAACAGACTGGGTATTTCCTGGGGTAGAATAGAGAGAACAGACTGGGTATTTCCTGGGGCAGAATGGAGAGGATCAGTACATCCCAAATGGTACCCTATTCCTTTAGTACAAAAGTAGTGCAATCTAAAGGGAATAGGGTGCCATTTGGGATGCAACCTGCCCCAGGAAATACCCTGCTCCTCCCCATTCTGCCCCAGGAAATACCCTGCTCCTCTCCATTCTGCCCCAGGAAATACCCTGCTCCTCTCCATTCTGCCCCAGGAAATACCCTGCTCCTCTCCATTCTGCCCCAGGAAATACCCTGCTCCTCTCCATTCTGCCCCAGGAAATACCCTGCTCCTCTCCATTCTGCCCCAGGAAATACCCTGCTCCTCTCCATTCTGCCCCAGGAAATACCCTACTCCTTTCTATTCTGCCCCAGGAAATACCCTGCTCCTCTCCATTCTGCCCCAGGAAATACCCTGCTCCTCTCCATTCTGCCCCAGGAAATACCCTGCTCCTCTCCATTCTGCCCCAGGAAATACCCTGCTCCTCTCCATTCTGCCCCAGGAAATACCCTGCTCCTCTCCATTCTGCCCCAGGAAATACCCTGCTCCTCTCCATTCTGCCCCAGGAAATACCCTGCTCCTCTCCATTCTGCCCCAGGAAATACCCTGCTCCTCTCCATTCTGCCCCAGGAAATACCCTGCTCCTCTCCATTCTGCCCCAGGAAATACCCTGCTCCTCTCCATTCTGCCCCAGGAAATACCCTGCTCCTCTCCATTCTGCCCCAGGAAATACCCTGCTCCTCTCCATTCTGCCCCAGGAAATACCCTGCTCCTCTCCATTCTGCCCCAGGAAATACCCTGCTCCTCTCCATTCTGCCCCAGGAAATACCCTGCTCCTCTCCATTCTGCCCCAGGAAATACCCTGCTCCTCTCCATTCTGCCCCAGGAAATACCCTGCTCCTCTCCATTCTGCCCCAGGAAGTACCCTGCTCCTCTCCATTCTGCCCCAGGAAATACCTTGATCCTCTCCATTCTGCCCCAGGAAATACCCTGCTCCTTTCCATTCTGCCCCAGGAAATACCCTGCTCCTCTCTATTCTGCCCCAGGAAATACCCTGCTCCAATTCCATTCTGCCCCAGGAAATACCCTGCTCCTCTCCATTCTGCCCCAGGAAATACCCTGCTCCTCTTCATTCTGCCCCAGGAAATACCCTGCTCCTCTCCATTCTGCCCCAGGAAATACCCTGCTCCTCTCCATTCTGCCCCAGGAAATACCCTGCTCCTCTCCATTCTGCCCCAGGAAATACCCTGCTCCTCTCCATTCTGCCCCAGGAAATACCCTGCTCCTCTCCATTCTGCCCCAGGAAATACCTTGATCCTCTCCATTCTGCCCCAGGAAATACCTTGATCCTCTCCATTCTGCCCCAGGAAATACCCTGCTCCTTTCCATTCTGCCCCAGGAGAGGAGCGAGGCAGAGAACAGAGAAGACTGACACTTCAGCTAACAAGTCATTAAGGGTCGGATGGCAGATGAAGCCTCTAAGCCAAAAGTCGGAGCAAAAGAACTAGGCTACAGTTGGGGCCATTTCATTTTACATCTCGTCTTGTCCATCCAAAACACACAGAGTCCCTGTAGTCCATCCAAAACACACAGAGTCCCTGTAGTCCATCCAAAACACACAGAGTCCCTGTAGTCCATCCAAAACACACAGAGTCCCTGTAGTCCATCCAAAACACACAGAGTCCCTGTAGTCCATCTAAAACACACAGAGTCCCTGTAGTCCATCCAAAACACACAGAGTCCCTGTAGTCCATCCAAAACACACAGAGTCCCTGTAGTCCATCCAAAACACACAGAGTCCCTGTAGTCCATCCAAAACACACAGAGTCCCTGTAGTCCATCCAAAACACACAGAGTCCCTGTAGTCCATCCAAAACACACAGAGTCCCTGCAATTATGCCAGACGGAGGTCATTGCTTTCAGTGGCGAGACGCTGGACCGTATTCCAAAACTTTAAGGCGCCATGTTATGGCCAGTGTAAACCTGGCCACTGGAGAGGCTGCAGGGAGACTCCTGAGAGAGAGATAGAGGGCTGGCTAGGCTGGCCGGGAGGGAGGGATTGCACCATATTAGAGGGGTTTCCATCCAGAGACACATGCAGGAGCAAACACATGCGCGAATGGGGGCACACACACACTGAGGAAGATCCCCTCTTCCTCCTACAGAGCCCCGGCAGCCATATTTGTTTATGTCACAAACAGAGAACAGGGCTCTGGTGGGGTTTCTGCTGTGGTAGCTATGTTTTTGTTGTTGTGGGAGCTGGTTTGGACTGGGCTGAACCGACAATGCATTCTGGGATTGCCTGGATGTCTGCGGGGGGTGGACGAGACATGACATGGTGTCCGGGGCGAGGGGTGTGAGGGGGGATTCACCGCCCCCCGGAGTCAGCACTACAACACACAAGGCTCAGCTCAGTCTGCCTTGTTACTGTGGGGCTCAACATCTGAATCAGCTCTCCTCTCCTCCACTGAATCAGCTCTCCTCTCCTCCACTGAATCAGCTCTCCTCTCCTCCACTGAATCAGCTCTACTCTCCTCCACTGAATCAGCTCTACTCTCCTCCACTGAATCAGCTCTCCTCTCCTCCACTGAATCAGCTCTACTCTCCTCCACTGAATCAGCTCTACTCTCCTCCACTGAATCAGCTCTCCTCTCCTCCACTGAATCAGCTCTCCTCTCCTCCACTGAATCAGCTCTCCTCTCCTCCACTGAATCAGCTCTCCTCTCCTCCACTGAATCAGCTCTCCTCTCCTCCACTGAATCAGCTCTCCTCTCCTCCACTGAATCAGCTCTACTCTCCTCCACTGAATCAGCTCTCCTCTCCTCCACTGAATCAGCTCTCCTCTCCTCCACTGAATCAGCTCTCCTCTCCTCCACTGAATCAGCTCTCCTCTCCTCCACTGAATCAGCTCACCTCTCCACTGAATCAGCTCTCCTCTCCTCCACTGAATCAGCTCTCCTCTCCTCCACTGAATCAGCTCTCCTCTCCTCCACTGAATCAGCTCTCCTCTCCTCCACTGAATCAGCTCTCCTCTCCTCCACCCAACTGCTCCTCCCACTGTGAATGTATGCTTCATCAGCCTAGTGCCTTAGGGAGGGAGGTAGGGATGAAGGGAGGGAGGGATGAAGGGAGGGAGGTGGGGGAGAGAGGGAAACTGCTCCTCCCACTGTGGATGTACACTTCATCAGCCTAGTGCCTTAGGGAGGGAGGTAGGGATGAAGGGAGGGACGGACGGGTCCCAAGGGCAAGTCATTAAGTGTGACAATCGGATGTGTCCCGGCGAGGTTTCAGAAAAGGGTGGTGTGATGGCTACATCCCAAATGGTACCCTTTGCCTATATAGCGCACTACTTTTGACCAGGACCCATAAGGCTCTGGTCAAAAGTAGTGCACTATATAAGGAATAGGGTGCCATTTGGAAAATATGCACAGCTGTGATACATATGGACAAAGAGGCACAGTCACTTTGCTGTAAGGCTTAAGCTAAATCTTTCTGGACACAATTCTCTGAGTGTTTACGGGGCACATCATCACAGCTTCATAATGCCTCTTCATAATGCTTTAATAATATAGTCACAGCAGCTTCATAATGCCTCTTCATAATGCCTTAATAATATAGTCACAGCAGCTTCATAATGCCTCTTCATAATGCTTTAATAATATAGTCACAGCAGCTTCATAATGCCTCTTCATAATGCTTTAATAATATAGTCACAGCAGCTTCATAATGCCTCTTCATAATGCCTTAATAATATAGTCACAGCAGCTTCATAATGCCTTAATAATATAGTCACAGCAGCTTCATAATGCCTCTTCATAATGCTTTAATAATATAGTCACAGCAGCTTCATAATGCCTTAATAATATAGTCACAGCAGCTTCATAATGCCTCTTCATAATGCTTTAATAATATAGTCACAGCAGCTTCATAATGCCTCTTCATAATGCTTTAATAATATAGTCACAGCAGCTTCATAATGCCTTAACAATATAGTCACAGCAGCTTTATAATGCTTTAACAATATAGTCACAGCAGCTTCATAATGCCTCTTCATAATGCTTTAATAATAGTCACAGCAGCTTTATAATGCTTTAATAATATAGTCACAGCAGCTTTATAATGCTTTAATAATATAGCCACAGCAGCTTTATAATGCTTTAACAATATAGTCACAGCAGCTTCATAATGCCTCTTCATAATGCTTTAATAATATAGTCACAGCAGCTTTATAATGCTTTAACAATATAGTCACAGCAGCTTCATAATGCCTCTTCATAATGCTTTAATAATATAGTCACAGCAGCTTTATAATGCTTTAATAATATAGTCACAGCAGCTTTATAATGCTTTAACAATATAGCCACAGCAGCTTCATAATGCCTCTTTATAATGCTTTAACAATATAGTCACAGCAGCTTTATAATGCTTTAATAATATAGTCACAGCAGCTTTATAATGCTTTAACAATATAGTCACAGCAGCTTCATAATGCCTCTTCATAATGCTTTAATAATATAGTCACAGCAGCTTTATAATGCTTTAATAATATAGTCACAGCAGCTTTATAATGCTTTAATAATATAGCCACAGCAGCTTCATAATGCCTCTTCATAATGCTTTAATAATATAGTCACAGCAGCTTCATAATGCCTCTTCATAATGCTTTAACAATATAGTCACAGCAGCTTTATAATGCCTCTTCATAATGCTTTAACAATATAGCCACAGCAGCTTCATAATGCCTCTTCATAATGCTTTAATAATATAGTCACAGCAGCTTTATAATGCTTTAATAATATAGTCACAGCAGCTTTATAATGCTTTAACAATAGTCACAGCAGCTTTATAATGCTTTAATAATATAGTCACAGCAGCTTTATAATGCTTTAATAATATAGTCACAGCAGCTTTATAATGCTTTAATAATATAGTCACAGCAGCTTTATAATGCTTTAATAATAGTCACAGCAGCTTTATAATGCTTTAATAATATAGCCACAGCAGCTTCATAATGCCTCTTCATAATGCTTTAATAATATAGTCACAGCAGCTTTATTATGCTTTAATAATATAGTCACAGCAGCTTTATAATGCTTTAATAATATAGTCACAGCAGCTTTATAATGCTTTAATAATATAGTCACAGCAGCTTTATAATGCTTTAATAATATAGTCACAGCAGCTTTATAATGCTTTAATAATATAGCCACAGCAGCTTCATAATGCCTCTTCATAATGCTTTAATAATATAGTCACAGCAGCTTCATAATGCCTCTTCATAATGCCTTAATAATATAGTCACAGCAGCTTCATAATGCCTCTTCATAATGCTTTAATAATATAGTCACAGCAGCTTCATAATGCTTTAATAATATAGCCACAGCAGCTTCATAATGCTTTAATAATATAGTCACAGCAGCTTCATAATGTCACGTTCCTGACCTATTTCTGTTAGTTTGTTGTATGTGTTAGTTGGTCAGGACGTGAGTTTGGGTGGGCATTCTATGTTTTCTGTTTCTATGTTGGTTTATGGGTTGCCTGGTATGGCTCTTAATTAGAGGCAGGTGTTTCCTCTAATTAAGAGTCATATTTAGGTAGGTTGTCTCACAGTGTTCGTTGTGGGTGGTTGTCTCCTGTGTCAGTGTTTGTCGCACCATACGGGACTGTTTCGGTTTGTTTGTTCATCGTTAATTTATGTGTAGGCTATTTTCCCTGTTCGTGCGTTATTCGTGTTATGTGAGTCCGTCGTCCAGGTCTGTCTACACCGTTTGTTGTTTTGTTAGTTTATTAGTCAAGTTCGTGTTTTCGTGTTATTCTTTAATAAATTATGTCTTCAAACTCCGCTGCATTTTGGTTCAATCACTACTCCTCCTTTTCGGTTGAAGAGGAGGAGGACCGCCGTGACACTTAATGCTTTAATAATATAGTCACAGCAGCATTATAATGCTTTAATAATATAGTCACAGCAGCTTCATAATGCTTTAATAATATAGTCAAAGCAGCTTCATAATGCCTCTTCATAATGCTTTAATATTATAGTCACAGCAGCTTCATAATGCCTCTTCATAATGCTTTAATAATATATAGTCACAGCAGCTTCATAATGCCTCTTCATAATGCTTTAATAATATAATTACAGCAGCTTCATAATGCTTTAATAATATAGTCACAGCAGCTTCATAATGCCTCTTCATAATGCTTTAATATTATAGTCACAGCAGCTTCATAATGCCTCTTCATAATGCCTTAATAATATATAGTCACAGCAGCTTCATAATGCTTTAATAATAGTCACAGCAGCATTATAATGCTTTAATTAGCCCTATGCTGGTGGCAGCTAAGTAACCTCCAGTAATCTAGAAGCCATTAGCCCTATGCTGGTGGCAGCTAAGTAACCTCCAGTAATCTAGAAGCCACTAGCCCTATGCTGGTGGCAGCTAAGTAACCTCCAGTAATCTAGAAGCCATTAGCCCTATGCTGGTGGCAGCTAAGTAACCTCCAGTAATCTAGAAGCCATTAGCCTTATGCTGGTGGCAGCTAAGTAACCTCCAGTAATCTAGAAGCCATTAACCCTATGCTGGTGGCAGCTAAGTAACCTCCAGTAATCTAGAAGCCATTAGCCCTATGCTGGTGGCAGCTAAGTAACCTCCAGTAATCTAGAAGCCATTAGCCCTATGCTGGTGGCAGCTAAGTAACCTCCAGTAATCTAGAAGCCATTAGCCCTATGCTGGTGGCAGCTAAGTAACCTCCAGTAATCTAGAAGCCATTAGCCCTATGCTGGTGGCAGCTAAGTAACCTCCAGTAATCTAGAAGCCATTAGCCCTATGCTGGTGGCAGCTAAGTAACCTCCAGTAATCTAGAAGCCATTAGCCCTATGCTGGTGGCAGCTAAGTAACCTCCATTTTCATCTTAAAGCTTCTCTCTCTTCAAACGCAGCAGTGAGGAAATCCGCATGGCTAATCCCCTGGTTTTATAGGCTCTTCTTTAACAGGCTAGGTAGACAGTGAAGGTTTACTGTAAGCATGTCTTCTCCCTCCACCAGCTAATACCCCTGCATTGATCAATAGTGGCTAAGTGCTCTTTAGTGTTCACCATCACACCCATTTATGGAAATAAAAGCCTCTCACACTTTCTCAGTGTGAGAATCAACCGCTGGGGAGGATGAGTTCATAGTGGACAAACGTCGCTCTCAGGAATGAGCAGTCCATCCCTGCCTGCCTGTCTCCTAGCAACAGTGACCTGGCAAGCAGACAGTAGTTGTAAGGTAGGGGGGAGAGGAGGGGACAAACACACACACACACAGAGAGAGTGAGAGTGAAAATGAGAGTGAGGGAGAGAGGGTGAGAGACACAGAGAACGAGAGAGACACAGAGAAAGAGAGAGACAAAGAGAGACAAAGAGAGACAAAGAGAGACAAAGAGAGACAAAGAGAGACAAAGAGAGACAAAGAGAGACAAAGAGAGACAAAGAGAGACAAAGAGAGACAAAGAGAGACAAAGAGAGACAAAGAGAGACAAAGAGAGACAAAGAGAGACAAAGAGAGACAAAGAGAGACAAAGAGAGACAAAGAGAGACAGGTAGCTGATGTGTGTTTTTATCAGCTGAAGAGAAATGTAGCTAGTCTTAGCTTGCATATCTGGACCCAGTGCACAGTAAAAGTTCTCCACCTTCGATTGTGAATGATATACATGCAGTGTAACACAGATTTACATACCAGCACATTAAAAAAACTCACACCCTTTTCGATGTGATTTGTTCATATGAAGCACAAAAATGACAATTTTTCAAAATTAAAATACTTATTTCTAAAAGAGACATTTTCAAAGTGCTTCTTTCATAAGTAAATGATGACGTGTGGCAATGTGACAGCGAAGGTGAAGTGAGGTTGCCACGTTGGGCATAATCATCTCTCCTGGCCTTGGCGTTTGATTAAGACAAAACAGACTGGCCTCCAGCTCAGACGTGCCTGGCTAGGCTGGCCAAACGCAACATCTGGCATCCCTAATTACACAGACTTCTCCCCCAAAAACAAAATCAGCTCCAAAATACAAAGTCCCCAGACCCCCATATAAAGAACACTACTGCTCATCATGGCCGGATTAATGCAGGGGTTTACAGGGGCTGAAGCCCCTGGGCCCAAGCCAGTAAAGGGCCCAAGAGGCAGAATCTTTTATATTTTTTATAATAATATATTTTTTGAAAAATAACCACAGGAGCCCACTCTCAATGTTCAAAATACAATAACGAACAATTTAGCCACAAAAGGAAAAATTGTTTTAAAAAAATTACTGCGGATTAAGTTATCATAAGCACATACAGGTACAGTGGTTCCTACTTTAAAAGTTGCGTCATACTACGGCACACCCTGCGTGCTGCGGTCGCCATCTGTGGCACGTCCTTTAATTCTCAGCCATTTTTTCTGTTACTGCAAGTGATTGCTAGCTTGACCACCAGAGGGCATCTTTGAGAAGCATTTGATAGTATTCCGTATTGGCATTACTAGAGAATTTAAAACCTTTTTCGTAATAATGTATTATATGGAATTGATTAAGAAATTTGGCTTAATTAATTAGATTAATATTATGGTGTTTCTATTCAGAGAAAAACGAAACCCTCAGGGTCTGTAGTTTTGACCCAATGATTCGTCCGACAAACAAAGAGCTTTGCGTCCTGCAGGCTGGATCAAAGCTGGCGAGACATTCAATAACATCATCTTCACAGACCAATCAACCGTGGCCCTTGAGCAATTTGCTCAAAATTCCTACAGAAAATCAAGAGATTAACGAAAGCATAAAGATGTTGATGAAGAAATGCTGTTTTGAGTTAGAACTGTAACACTTTAGAGTACCTAAGCATCGAATACATTGCAAGTTCAGGGATTTTCACAACAGAACCCAGGCTATAAAAGTCTATTGTCTTGCTAATAGGAATCATTGGCATGATGGGCTACGTTCTTTATTGTAACCACAATCTCACACATAATTTGTATCTACCTTTCCAATGACTTTTAGAGTTCGGGATTTACAAATGTGGATTTTCATTATTAGTTACATTGTTTTAGTTCAAACTAGAGGTCGACCGATTAATCGGAATGGCCGATTAATTAGGGTCGATTTCAAGTTTTCATAACAATCGGAAATCGGTAATTTTGGACGGCAAATTTGACCGATTGTTTTTTTTTTTTACACCTTTATTTAACTAGGCAAGTCGTTAAGAACACATTCTTATTTTCAATGACGGCCTAGGAACGGTGGGTTAACTGCCTTGTTCAGGGGCAGAACGACAGATTTTTACCTTGTCAGCTCAGGGATTCAATCTTGCAACCTTACGGTTAACTAGTCCAACGCTCTAACCACCTGCCTCACGAGGACCCCGCCTGTTACGCGAATGCAGTAAGAAGCCAAGGTAAGTTGCCAGCTAGCATTAAACTTCTCTTATAAAAAACAATAAATCAATTATAATCACTAGTTATAACTACACATGGTTGATGATATTACTAGTTTATCTAGCGTGTCCTGCGTTGCATATAATCGATGCAGTGCGCTTTCGCGTAAAAGGACTGTCGTTGCTCCAACGTGTACCTAACCATAAACATCAATGCCTTTCTTAAAATCAATACACAGAAGTATATGTTTTTAAACCTGCACATTTAGCTAAAAGAAATCCAGGTTAGCAGGCAATATTAACCAGGTGAAATTGTGTCACTTCTCTTGCGTTCATTGCACGCAGAGTCAGAGAATATGCAACAGTTTGGGCCGCCTGGCTCATTGCGAACTAATTTGGCAGAATTGTATGTAATTATGACATAACATTGAAGGTTGTGCAATGTAACAGGAATATTTAGACTTATGGATCCCACCAGTTAGATAAAATAAGGAACGGTTCCGTATTTCACTGAAAGAATAAATGTTTTGTTTTCAAGATGATAGTTTCCGGATTCGACCATATTAATGACCTAAGGCTCGTATTTCTGTGTGTTATTATGTTATAATTAAGTCTATGATTTGATAGAGCAGTCTGACTGAGCGATGGTAGGCACCAGCAGGCTCGTAAGCATTCATTCAAACAGCACTTTTGTGCATTTTACCAGCAGCTGTTTATGACTTCAAGCCTATCAACTCCCGAGATTAGGTTGATGTAACCGATGTGAAATGGCTAGCTAGTTAGCGGGGTGCGCGCTAATAGCGTTTCAAATGTCATTCGCTCTGAGACTTAGAGTAGTTGTTCCCCTTGCTCTGCATGGGTAACGCTGCTTCGAGGGTGGCTGTTGTCGATGTGTTACTGGTCGAGCCCAGGTAGCGGCGAGGAGAGGGATGGAAGCTATACTGTTACACTGGCAATACTAAAGTGCCTATAAGAACATCCAATAGTCAAAGGTATATGAAATACAAATGGTAGAGAGAGAAATAGTCCTATAATAACTACAACCTAAAACTTCTTACCTGGGAATATTGAAGACTCATGTTAAAAGGAACCACGAGCTTTCATATGCTCTCATGTTCTGAGCAAGGAACTTAAACGTTAGCTTTCTTACATGGCACATATTGCATTTTTACTTTTTTCTCCAACACTTTGTTTTTGCATTATTTAAACTAAATTGAACATGTTCCATTATTTATTTGAGGCTAAATTGATTTTATTGATGTATTATATTAAGTTAAAATAAGTGTTCATTCAGTATTGTTGTAATTGTCATTATAAACAAATAAAAAAATATTATTAATTGGCCGATTAATCGGTATCGGCTTTTTTTGGTCCTCCAATAAACCAGTATTGAAAAATCATAATCGGTCGACCTCTAGTTCAAACGTGCAGATTTGTTTTCTTTAAATGATTGTTTTATGTAGGATACTACATTTTTGACCAGTTGCAATTGTAAGAAAGCCTAATAAAAAAAATCCTACCTCTATTAGGCTGTTAAGCCTCATAACTGGCTGAGGTAGGCTAAGTTATTTTACATAGGTCTAGGCTCCGAAGAAAGAGACTTCAATTAAGCCCTCTTGTTGTTTGTAAAGTTAAATTCAAAAGGCACTCGCACATCTGAGCTATCTTTTTTGCAGGTGCATGGCAACAGCCGGATAAGATGAGGGGGAAAGAGAAGGAACCCGTACACTGTTCTTGATCGTATCACTGATCTTTAATAAGATTTACGTATTGTCCTCAGAGCTTTTGTGAGTTTTGTAAATTAGCACCTTTATGTAGACCTAGCCCCACCCACATCCGTTGCACACATGGAAAGGGGTTGGAGGCGAAGGAAAAACAAATAAGTGCTATCAAATATAACAATATGCATTTCATAAATATTCAAATAAAGTGTGTACATAAAACTTATTAAACACGTCTGTAAAACCACAATGAGGACATCGACCTACCAAGCAAGTTATCATAAATCATTGGGTACAGTGTAAGAAAAACAGAGTAATCTGAAATGGGGGCATAATTCATGTTCAAATTTACAACATAACATACAGTTGAAGTGGGAAGTTTACATGCACCTTAGCCAAATACATAAACTCAGTTTCACAATTCCATACATTTAATCCTTGTAAAAATTCCCTGTTTTAGGTCAGTTAGGATCACCACTTTATTTTAAGAATGTGAAATGTCAGAATAATAGTAGAGAGAATGATTTATTCCAGCTTTTATTTCTTTCATCACATTCCCAGTGGGTCAGAAGTTTACATACACTCAATTAGTATTTGGTAGCATTGCCTTTAAATTGTTTAACTTGAGTCAAACGTTTCGGGTAGCCTTCCACAAGCTTCCCACAATAAGTTAGGAGGAATGGGCCAAAATTCACCTGACAGAGCTGGTGTAACTGAGTCAGGTTTGTGGGCCTCCTTGCTCGCGCACGCTTTTTCAGTTCTGCCCACAAATATTCTATAGGCTTGAGGTCAGGGCTTTGTGATGGCCACTCCAATACCTTGACTTTGTTGTCCTTAAGCCATTTTGCCACAACTTAGGAAGTATGCTTGGGGTCATTGTCTATTTGGAAGACCCATTTGCGACCAAGCTTTAAATTCCTGACTGATGTCTTGAGATGTTGCTTCAATATATCCATATCATTTTTCTTCCTCGTGATGTCATCTATTTTGTGAAGTGCACCAGTCCCTCCTGCAGCAAAGCACCCCCACAACATGATGCTGCCACCCCCGTGCTTCACGGTTGGGATGGTGTTCTTCGGCTTGTAAGCCACCCCCTTTTTCCTTCAAACATAACGATGGTTATTATGGCCAAACAGTTCTATTTTTGTTTCATCAGACCAGAGGACATTTCTCCAAAAAGTATGTGCAGTTGCAAACCGTAGTCTGGCTTTTTTATGGCGGTTTTGGAGCAGTGGCTTCTTCCTTGCTGAGCGGCCTTTCGGGTTATGTCGATATAGGACTCGTTTAACTGTGGATATAGATACTTTTGTACCCGTTTCCTCCAGCATCTTCACAAGGTCCTTTGCTGTTGTTCTGGGATTGATTTGCACTTTTCGCACCAAAGTACGTTCATCTCTAGGAGGCAAAACGCGTTTCCTTCCTGAGCGGTATGCTAGCTTCGTGGTCCCATGGTGTTTATACTTGCATACTATTGTTTTTACAGATGAACGTGGTACCTTCAGGCGTCTGGAAATTGCTCCCAAGGATGAACCAGACTTGTGGAGGTCTACAATTTTTTTTCTGAGGTCTTGGCTGATTTCTTTTGATTTTCCCATGATGTTAAGCAAAGAGGCACTGAGTTTGAAGGAAGGCCTTGAAATACATCCA
Organism: Salvelinus fontinalis; assembly: GCF_029448725.1. Lineage (NCBI taxonomy): Eukaryota > Metazoa > Chordata > Actinopteri > Salmoniformes > Salmonidae > Salvelinus > Salvelinus fontinalis. Next base: position 32,578,109 of record NC_074701.1, on the reverse strand, counting down.
CAGGTACAACTCCAATTGACTCAAATTATGTCAATTAGCTTATCAGAAGCTTCTAAAGCCATGACAATCTTCTAGAATTTTCCAAGCTGTTTAAAAGGCACATTCAACTTACTGTATGTAAACTTCTGACCCACTGGAATTGTGATAAGTGAAATAATCTGTCTGTAAACAATTGTTGGAAAAATTATTTGTGTCATGCACAAAGTAGACGCCCTAACTGACTTGCCAAAACTATAGTTTGTTACCAAGAAATTTGTGGAGTGGTTGAAAAACTATATTTAATGACTCCAACCTATGTGTATGTAAACTTACGACTTCAACTGTACATAGGCATTTCATCATAAAGACCTTTAGGAAATAATGTCTGGAGGGTGAAAATCCCAAAACATTCTGGCTGATTTTCTTTTGTGGCTGGCAGTTGGCATGGACCAATTTATCACGTAAATCACGAGTGTTTCTTGACAGCATCTCCCACTTTTCGCGAGTTCAAAGTATATGTGGTGGTGAACATTCCAGAGTGTTCTTTAGCTCTAGTGGGTCTTTTTGTAGCAGTTCATCTCGTGTTTCCCTCAAAGCCAAATTAAGAGCTTCATCCACACATTGTGGAGAGTAACCTCTTCTTAGAAACCTATTGCACATCTCTGCTGCTTTTTCTAGATAGTCCAGAAAATGATTTGTTGGGGGGGGGGAGTTCACACCTAGCTCAAGTTGGGGAGGGGAGGGGTGGTTCCCACCTAGCTGGGCTATTCGACAATTCTCTAGTAAAGGTTGAATAGTCTATTGTTCAGCTAATAGCCCATCCTGCTATGCTTGTGAAAAACTAATAATAACACTTTTTTCCCTTTCCACATGTTAAAGATCCCAATTGATTGTGTTTAACCACAATCGGCGCCAAACCTAATTAATACATTTGGGCACAGTCGATAGCGTGGTGGACTTCGGGCTAGAATGTTGAGGGTTCGAAACCTACTCACTGCGTACTATAATTAATGAGTTTGATACACCCGTTATTGGATATGGCGGAAAAAAACTTGCTAAATAGCCATTTTCGTAAATTAACTATGCAAAAAAAATATGCACAATCGTTTGTCTCTACATTAACTAACATATTCCTCTCAATTGTAAATGTTTTGCTTGACTAGTTATGACGTTATAACTACATACATTTGCTTCCCCATAATGTTTTGTCAGCCATCTTTGCTGAAGTCACCAGGGACGGATGGCCTGCGTCAAATTCGTCATTGGAACCACTCGTTATGACTGGTCATATAAAAACCTTGCTCTAACTCCCTTTTGTGGTGGTTTGGAGCAATGAAGCTGGGTACCTCTAAGTCCCGCAGTGCAAGCTCGGGAACCACTGTAACTACCGAAATAAAGGAAACACCAACATCAAGCGTCTTAATAGGGTGTTGGGCACCACGAGCCAGAACATCTTCAATGTGCCTTGGCATAGATTCTACAAATGCACCCCACACGATAACATATACTTTGTATCCCTCCTCTACTCAAGTGTTTTCTTTGTTTAGGCAGTTACTGGTATACATGGGTACACTAGCAATGGCTGCCAGTCCTGACTTGAATGGGAATGGCCATCTATGGATAATATTGCTAAGGTTAGTTGCGGTTGTCAGTTTGCCTTTTGTAAATTTCAAAGCTTATTATTTCTTAAACCAGCCCTACTGATCATCCCCCAGACCCCCATCTACACTACATCATCAGTAGTCTAGACAGAGGGTCTGGGGGATGATCAGTAGTGTAGATGGAGGGTCTGGGGGATGATCAGTAGTGTAGACGGAGGGTCTGGGGGATGATCAGTAGTGTAGACGGAGGTCTGGGGGATGATCAGTAGTGTAGACGGAGGGTCTGGGGGATGATCAGTAGTGTAGACGGAGGTCTGGGGGATAATCAGTAGTGTAGACGGAGGGTCTGGGGGATGATCAGTAGTGTAGACGGAGGGTCTGGGGGATGATCAGTAGTGTAGACGGAGGTCTGGGGGATGATCAGTAGTGTAGACGGAGGTCTGGGGGATGATCAGTAGTGTAGACGAAGGTCTGGGGGATGATCAGTAGTGTAGACGAAGGTCTGGGGGATGATCAGTAGTGTAGACGAAGGTCTGGGGGATGATCAGTAGTGTAGACGGTGGTCTGGGGGATGATCAGTAGTGTAGACGGTGGTCTGGGGGATGATCAGTAGTGTAGACGAAGGTCTGGGGGATGATCAGTAGTGTAGACAGAGGGTATGGGGGATGATCAGTAGTGTAGACGTAGGTCTGGGGGATGATCAGTAGTGTAGACGTAGGTCTGGGGGATGATCAGTAGTGTAGACGGAGGGTCTGGGGGATGATCAGTAGTGTAGACAGAGGGTCTGGGGGATGATCAGTAGTGTAGATAGAGGGTCTGGGGGATGATCAGTAGTGTAGACAGAGGGTCTGGGGGATGATCAGTAGTGTAGACAGAGGGTCTGGGGGATGATCAGTAGTGTAGACAGAGGGTCTGGGGGATGATCAGTAGTGTAGACAGAGGTCTGGGGGATGATCAGTAGTGTAGACAGAGGGTCTGGGGGATGATCAGTAGTGTAGACAGAGGTCTGGGGGATGATCAGTAGTGTAGACGTAGGTCTGGGGATGATCAGTAGTGTAGACGTAGGTCTGGGGATGATCAGTAGTGTAGACAGATGTCTGGGGGATGATCAGTAGTGTAGACGGATGTCTGGGGATGTTCAGCATCATCATTACACTGGTGCACCTTGTGCTGGGGGCAATAAAAGGCCACTTTAAAATGTGCAGTTTTGTCACACAACACAATGCCACAAATGTCTCAAGTTTTGAGGGAGCGTACAATTGGCATGCTGACTTCAGGAATGTGCACCAGTTGATGCATGATAATTTTATGTGAATTTTTCTACCATAAGCGGCCTCCAAAGTCGTTTTTGAGAATGACAGTACGTCCAACCTGCCTCACAACCAACCGTATTTTTGCATTACTATACTGCACTAATACGACATTAAAACATCACTACTACACTGCTACATTACTACCATATTACTACCATATTACAACATTACTTCACTATTATACAACTACATTAATACTATATTAATATACAACTACATTACCACCCTGCTACCCTATTACAACATTACTTCACTACTACTACACTATTACTAAATAACACTACTACGACATTACTATAATACTAAGCCATGGCTATAATAGTACACTATTGTGACATTACTATACTACACCATAATATTGTGACATTACTATACTACTACACTATTACTACATTACTATACTACTGCACTATTAGTACATTACTACATTATTACTACACTATACAACTTCTCCTTCCCCGGTATCTGGGCAAAAGTTGAAGGTGCACTAGAAGGGCATTCTAAAAATGCAGGTGTTAAACACTCTACCCTCCAGCCTGGACTTCGCAAGACTGATCCTACTGCAGTGAAGCTGTGATGTCACCCAACCCCGGCATCAACAGCCCTGCCCCAGGGAAATTTCAGAGTCAGGGATCGAGCCAGGGAAATGTCAGCGTCAGGGATAGAGCCAGGGAAATGTCAGCGTCAGGAATAGAGCCAGGGAAATGTCCGCGTCAGGAATAGAGCCAGGGAAATGTCAGCGTGAGGGATAGAGCCAGGGAAATGCCAGAGCCAGGGAAATGTCAGAGCCAGGGAAATGCCAGAGCCAGGGAAATGCCAGAGAAATGTCAGAGCCAGGGAAAGAGCCAGGGAAATGTCAGAGCCAGGGATAGAGCCAGGGAAATGTCAGAGCCAGGGAAATGTCAGCGTCAGGGAAATGTCAGCGTCAGGGAAATGTCAGCGTCAGGGAAATGTCAGCGTCAGGGAAATGTCAGCGTCAGGGAAATGTCAGCGTCAGGGAAATGTCAGCGTCAGGGATAGAGCCAGGGAAATGTCAGGGATAGAGCCAGAAAAATGTCAGCGTCAGGAATAGAGCCAGGGAAATGTCAGGGAGAGAGCCAGGGAAATGTCAGGGAGAGAGCCAGGGAAATGTCAGGGATAGAGCCAGGGAAATGTCAGCGTCAGGAATAGAGCCAGGGAAATGTCAGCGTCAGGAATAGAGCCAGGGAAATGTCAGGGAGAGAGCCAGGGAAATGTCAGCGTCAGGGATAGAGCCAGGGAAATGTCAGCGTCAGGAATAGAGCCATGGAAATGTCAGGGAGAGAGCCAGGGAAATGTCAGCGTCAGGGAGAGAGCCAGGGAAATGTCAGCGTCAGGGATAGAGCCAGGGAAATGACAGCGTCAGGGATAGAGCCAGGGAAATGACAGCGTCAGGGATAGAGCCAGGGAAATGACAGCGTCAGGGATAGAGCCAGGGAAATGTCAGTGTCAGGGATAGAGCCAGGGAAATTTCAGTGGCAGGGATCGAGCTGGGACAGGGACTCTTAAGATCTCTTAAGATTCACATTTAGATGTAATATGATAATTACACGTGGCTGATAATTAAGTGTGGACGACCCTAGCCTTGGCAACTGCAGTAGGAGCACTTCCTAAGGTGTTAACTGAGACTGTGGATAGGGTGTCACCAGAAGGTTGAGACACGATTTAGGTTTGAGTCCTTGTCAGTCTGAGCGTGGCTTACTTACAATCCTGTAGCAGAAGGTTGGGTTCAATCTGGTGACTGTATTACCACCACACCGGTGGTCGCAAGTCATGACCGCAGTCACATTCATGACAAATTCAAAGTCATGACCGCAGTCAAATTCCACATGACCGTTTAGTCATGGTAACTAGGCTTCTCCAAGCTCCAATCAAATCAAAACACTTAATGAGAGCCATGAGCTCATCTTGCGCAACATTTGAGAAAAAAGTTGATGGCCTCCATTAAAAAAATGAATTTCACACATATATTATTTAATATTTCAAAAGACAGGATTAAATTAAGAATAGTCTGAATGCCGCCCAGCGTGCGCAGTAAGGCAAGAAAGAGCACAACTTGTGACTTTTTCAAATCATAGTCGCACACTTCATGTAGCCTAGCCCATAGGCCTATATGTTTTGAAAAGGTTTGTAATCACAATTTAAGCAGCCAAATAACTTCTTAAAATTAAACACACGAATCGCTTTACAACCAGTGTAGAGCCTAACTGGCTTACATAGGCCGCGCATGAGTTCAAGTTCAGGGAAGATAATTTTCACCAAAAAAATGTGCCTTTATGATCAAGCCTTACATGTATAGTAGCATTTGCGGTCACTTAGAACATTCGTGCTTACAGCCTACTGCCGTGTGCACATTGTTGCACTTATAATGTGAAGAAATAGCCTAATAGTTTATCACCATTTTAAGCTAAACGTTCTGATCTCTGGCATCAGCCTCATTGCTTTTAAAATGTTTGATGCAAGTGGTTGTATTCATTTTGGATCTATCGCATCCCACAACTGTCCCAAAGCATGTTCGGAATATTTATTTCTCGCACAGAAGGAAAATTTTACCAATAGAATAGGTTAACTTTTATACTATGGGGGGACAGTAGATTGACAGAGGCTAGTGCTTTTGAGGTCATTAGGCCTACTCAACTTATTGGCTGACAAAAAGTAAATGTGGACAGTTCTTCTAATATCTTCAATAGGGTCCTTGGAATTCAATAAGGACAAGTGCAGTTGTAGCCTACTTCAGAGTTGTGATGCCTGTGAGGAAGACCTGGTCACATAATGGGCATTGGCTAATAAGAATTGAGATATCTGAGAGAGCCATGTGTGTGAAGTGCTTTGGAGCACAGCGATTGGCAGCGAGCAGAAGGGAATTATAATATTATATTCAGCCCAAGGGCACAACGGCCACTGGCCGCAAAAGGCAAAGATTTTTTAGGATGCATTATGGCCACACAAGGGGGATGCCGCTGTGAAATTCGAGGCATCCCTCCCCACGTTATCAAGTGCTTGTCAAATTGTGAATGAGAAACTGATGAAGTGTGTACAGCCTACGCAACAAACAAAGCAAAGCTCATGCCTTCCATTCAACTTTTTCCAAATCCTCATTGGAGTTGCATCATGCAGCCTTACAATGTATTAAAAATCAAAACATATAGCCCAACGTTGCATAAATAACCTTAAATTAAGCATATAGAACAGGGGTCGGGAACCTTTTTGACTAAGAGAGCCATGAAAGCAAAAAAATTGGAAATTTATTTCAGTGAGAGCCATATAATATATTTTAAAAGTGAATTCAACTAAATGTCAGTATAATAAGCCTCTGAATTTGTCGAAGTGCCGCTTTACATTCGACCGTTTCATCGATGTAATTTTGTCATTGCAAATTAGACACACCGCAGAACCTGCTCTCTCCACAAAGGTGAATTCTTCGGTCCATTCGTCCTGAAATGTACGATACTCGTCATCTTTTTTTCTTTTCGCCATCTTCTTCGTCGAAGGGTTAGCTTTGAGCTAATGACCGAGCAGACTGATTCAAAAGGAGGCGTTTACCTGTTTTACCTAGCAACGGCCAACGTAGGCCAGTATCATTTAATTAAAATAATGGACAATTGCTCCTGCAGCCCTGAACAGGACATGAGCAGTGAAAAATCGATGGATGGATTAAAACAAGTGAGAATACGCCTCCCGGGTGGCGCAGTGGTCTAGAGCACTGCATCGCGGTGCTAGCTGCGCCACCAGAGTCTCTGGGTTCGCGCCCAGGCTCTGTCGCAGCCGGCCGCAACCAGGAGGTCCATGGGGCGACGCACAATTGGCTTAGCGTCGTCCGGGAGGGAGGGTTTGGCCGGTAGGGATATCCTTGTCTCATCGCGCTCCAGCGACTCCTGTGGCGGGCCGGGCGCAGTGCGCGCTAACCGAGGGGGGCGGGTGCACGGAGTTTCCTCCGACACATTGGTGCGGCTGGTTTCCGGGTTGGAGGCGCGCTGTGTTAAGAAGCAGTGCGGCTTGGTTGGGTTGTGCTTCGGAGGACGCATGGCTTTTGACCTTCGTCTCTCCCGAGCCCGTACGGGAGTTGTAGCGATGAGACAAGATAGTAATTACTAGCGATTGGATACCACGAAAATTGGGGAGAAAAGGGGATAAATGTAAAAAAAAGTGAGAATATTTTGTTTTATCTGCGAGCCAGATGAGCCATCAAAAGAGCCACACCTGGCTCGGGAGCCATAGGTTCCCGACCCCTGATAGAGAAGGACATGTTTCTTTGTTAACCGCTCAACACAGAATAGCCGCATGTCCGCACTTCTCGGAAACTGTTTGTAGAAAATACCCTTTTTATTTTATTCAGCTATGTTCAATTGTATTCTTCATACTATAAAAGAATACCACGGAATACTAAGCAATTCTTGTCTGCTAAATGAACTAGTGTAGGCCACAGCCATATGGCGTAGCCAGAACAGGACAACTCAGAGTATGCCATTTTGTTCTTCTGAAATGTCTTCATTTCATGTTTCTTTAGACCGGTCTAAAATAAATAAAATGATTTATTGTGATGGTGTAGGCTATATTAAATGGATTAATTAAAATGCATGATGTTCAAAAGGTCTGCATAAGTGGCTTGTAGGCTGTGTGGAAGCCAGGAGATAGTAAATATGTTTATGTTAATTAACGGTCAATTACCGTGAGACTGGCAGTTATTTGCTTGACAATCACCGGCTGACAAAATGTCATGACCACCACCGCCCTGGTTGAATCTAAGAGAAAACATGGCGTATCTATTTCTACAGTACATGGTGACAGTTTGGTTTCCTTGACTACATTTATTACACTACCACAAGTGAATGGAATAATATACGAAAAGATTAGGTGAAATGTAAACAGCGTGGACAATTAAATTCTACAGTATTTCCTGTCAATCGATAACAATGGACAAACACACACAGATGATGAAGCCACAGAGACAGTCAGAGATGGTAACTAGAGACGCTGGCTCGACTCACTAACTCCATGACGGAAAATATCCAGGGGACCTCTAGAGTGGCCCAAACTGACAGCCACTAATTCAATCATGTACGTTTCACTTCCAACTAAGCTGCCTTCAAATACCTAGCGCCTATTTAAAACCGCGCTCAACAATGACAGGATGGGAAGACTCTGGCGTGCCTGAAAAAACATTACACAGAAGGAGAGTAACCAGACACTGCAAGGGCCTAGTGCTGTGTGTTATGAGTGCTGCTGGTATGAGTGTGAGTCCACACATGACTGTGAAAGCTCCCTCGCTCCCCGTCCCCTTCCCACTCTCTCAAGAGGAAAACAGAGGGAAAAAAACAAGAGATGACTGTGGATGTATGAGTGTGGGGAGGGATGCACGGGAAATAAAGATGTATTTGTATTTTTTCTCCTTAATCAGAATATGCTGGTCCTCTCAAATCTACAGCTGTTGTTTACTAAGGGGTGGGATTATGGCAAAAGGCAGAGGGATTTACCAGGAGACAACAGCGCTGTCCCAAATCACAATCTATTCCCTATGTAGTGCATGGGCCCAGGTCAAAAGTAGTGCACTACATAGGAAATAGGGTGCCATTCAGGACATAACCAATAACAGATCAGGTGTTTATTCTGGGAAGTCCAGTGGGGCATGGGTCTTTAGTAGTTACCCAGAATGATCAGGTGTTTATTCTGGGAAGTCCAGTGGGGCATGGGTCTTTAGTAGTTACCCAGAATGATCAGGTGTTTCTTCTGGGCAGTCCAGTGGGGCATGGGTCTATACTAGTTACCCAGAATGATCAGGTGTTTCTTCTGGGAAGTCCAGTGGGGCATGGGTCTATACTAGTTACCCAGAATGATCAGGTGTTTCTTCTGGGAAGTCCAGTGGGGCATGGGTCTATAGTAGTTACCCAGAATGATCAGATGTTTCTTCTGGGCAGTCCAGTGGGGCATGGGTCTATACTAGTTACCCAGAATGATCAGGTGTTTCTTCTGGGAAGTCCAGTGGGGCATGGGTCTATACTAGTTTCCCAGAATGATCAGGTGTTTCTTCTGGGAAGTCCAGTGGGGCATGGGTCTATACTAGTTACCCAGAATGATCAGGTGTTTCTTCTGGGAAGTCCAGTGGGGCATGGGTCTATAGTAGTTACCCAGAATGATCAGGTGTTTCTTCTGGGCAGTCCAGTGGGGCATGGGTCTATACTAGTTACCCAGAATGATCAGGTGTTTCTTCTGGGAAGTCCAGTGGGGCATGGGTCTATACTAGTTACCCAGAATGATCAGGTGTTTCTTCTGGGAAGTCCAGTGGGGCATGGGTCTATACTAGTTACCCAGAATGATCAGGTGTTTCTTCTGGGAAGTCCAGTGGGGCATGGGTCTATACTAGTTACCCAGAATGATCAGGTGTTTCTTCTGGGAAGTCCAGTGGGGCATGGGTCTATACTAGTTACCCAGAATGATCAGGTGTTTCTTCTGGGAAGTCCAGTGGGGCATGGGTCTTTAGTAGTTACCCAGAATGATCAGGTGTTTATTCTGGGAAGTCCAGTGGGGCATGGGTCTATAGTAGTTACCCAGAATAGTAGTTACCCAGAATGATCAGGTGTTTCTTCTGGGAAGTCCAGTGGGGCATGGGTCTATAGTAGTTACCCAGAATAGTAGTTACCCAGAATGATCAGGTGTTTCTTCTGGGAAGTCCAGTGGGGCTATAGTACAGAACATACCCAGGATGAGAGGCATAGTGGGACGGTAAGCTAAGGTAAAGTCCGCAAAGGGAGACCTACACACGGATGCATGCAGATACTCACAAATACATAGGAACACACAGCCTCAAACACAAAAGACACCACATTGTGCCAACACCAGCAGTTGTTTGGAACATAAGGTCGTATGCTTATAGAGTTAGTGTCCAGCTAAAGCTAAAAGACAACAGTTGTGGTGAACATAGAGTTAGTGTCCAGCTAAAGCTAAAAGACAACAGTTGTGGTGAACATAGAGTTAGTGTCCAGCTAAAGCTAAAAGACAACAGTTGTGGTGAACATAGAGTTAGTGTCCAGCTAAAGCTAAAAGACAACAGTTGTGGTGAACATAGAGTTAGTGTCCAGCTAAAGCTAAAAGACAACAGTTGTGGTGAACATAGAGTTAGTGTCCAGCTAAAGCTAAAAGGCAACAGTTGTGGTGAACATAGAGTTAGTGTCCAGCTAAAGCTAAAAGACAACAGTTGTGGTGAACATAGAGTTAGTGTCCAGCTAAAGCTAAAAGGCAACAGTTGTGGTGTACAGATACAGTAAAAGTGCAGATACTTTAATAGAAAGTTACTCAAGTAAAATACTACTTGAGTAAAAGTCTAAAAGTATTTGGATCTAAATATTCTTAAGTATCAAAAAGTATAAATAGTTTCAAATTCCTTATATTAACTTAAGGATCTGACCCTTTTCCCCCCCAATTTTCACATAAAATGACATACCCAAATCTAACTGCCTGTAGCTCAGGACCTAAAGCAAGGATATGCATATTCTTGATACCATTTGAAAGGAAACACTTGGTTGTGGAAATGTGAGATTAATGTAGGAGAATATAACGCATTAGACCTGGTAAAAGATAATACAAAGAAAAAAACATTTGTTTGCTTTTCATCATCTTTGAAATGCAAGAGAAAGGCCATAATGTATTATTCAAGGTTAGTTGAAATGTTGATTTTGGCCACTAGATGGCAGCAGTATATGTGCAAAGTTTTAAGCTGATCCAATGAATCATTGTATTATTAAGCAAAGCAGACATCATAATTTTCTTGTTTTTAAAATGTACGGATAGCCAGGGGCACACTCAAACATAATTTTCAAACTATGCATTTGTGTTTAGTGAGTCCGTCAGATCAGAGACAATAGGGATGACCAGCGATGTTCTCTTGATAAGTGCGTGAATTGTACCATTTTCCGATCCTGCTAAGCATTCAAAATGTAACGAGTACTTTTGGGTGTCAAGGAAAATGTAAGAAGTAAAAAGTACATTATTTTATTTTGGAATGTAGTGGAGTAAAAGTACAAGTTGTCAAAAATATAAATAGTAAGGTAAAGTACAGATACCCCCCAAAAATGACTTAAGTAGTACTTTAAAGTATTTCTACTTAAGTACATTACGCCACTGAATGCACACACACCTATCAACAGGCAGAGGAAGACCAAGGGATGTTACTGCTATAAAACACACAGTATGAAGATCAAAGAAAAGAGAAGCCACCTCCCTCCCTGTTTCTTCTGTCTGTCTCCCTGCCTGTCTGTCTACATCTCCCTGCCTGTCTGTCTACATCTCCCTGCCTGTCTGTCTACATCTGCCTCCCTGTTTCCCTGCCTGCCTGCCTGCCCGTTTCCCTGCCTGCCTGCCTGCCCGTTTCCCTGCCTGCCTGCCTGCCCGTTTCCCTGCCTGCCTGCCTGCCCGTTTCCCTGCCCCGCCTGTCCGTTTCCCTGCCCCGCCTGTCCGTTTCCCTGCCCCGCCTGTCCGTTTCCCTGCCCCGCCTGTCCGTTTCCCTGCCCCGCCTGTCCGTTTCCCTGCCCCGCCTGTCCGTTTCCCTGCCCCGCCTGTCCGTTTCCCTGCCCCGCCTGTCCGTTTCCCTGCCCCGCCTGTCCGTTTCCCTGCCTGCCCGTCCGTTTGCCTGCCTGCCTGCCTGTCAGTTTCCCTGCCTGCCCGTTTCCCTGCCCGCCCGTCCTTTTCCCTGCCCGCCCATCCGTTTGCCTGCCTGCCTGCCTGCCTGTTTCCCTGCCCCGCCTGTCCGTTTCCCTGCCCCGCCTGTCCGTTTCCCTGCCTGCCCATCCGTTTGCCTGCCTGCCTGCCTGTCAGTTTCCCTGCCTGCCCGTTTCCCTGCCCGCCCGTCCTTTTCCCTGCCCGCCCATCCGTTTGCCTGCCTGCCTGCCTGCCTGTTTCCCTGCCTGTCCGTTTCCCTGCCCGCCTGTCCGTTTGCCTGCATGCCTGCCTCTCTTCCTGCCTGCCTGTCCGTTTCCCTGCCTGCCTACCTGTCTGTCCGTTTCCCTGCCTGCCTACCTGTCTGTCCGTTTCCCTGCCTGCCTACCTGTCTGCCCGTTTCCCTGCCTGCCTAACTGCCCGTTTCCCTGCCTGCCTGTCCGTTTCCCTGCCTGCCTGCCTGCCTGTCAATTTCCCTGCCTGCCTGCCTGCCTGTCTCCCTGCTTGCCTGCCTGTCTCCCTGCTTGCCTGTCTGTCTGCATGTCTCCCTGTCATAGGTTATTCCACCTGTAGTGCTAGAGCACCACTACTGTTTCCACTAGAACATTCTCCAGCTCAGACACACACATTCATTCATCATATTTAGGTGTAAACCTGATTTGTCTATTGTGTAAACAGAAACAGATATCCTCTAAAATGTACATTCTTACTTTTGTGTAAACGGGTGCAAAGTCCTAATTTATTCATAACCATTTAAACATGCAATATGTGTGGATGAAATGCCTTGAGATGAATCAGCTCATTTCCAAGAGTCTCAAGTCAAAAGCAGCTATACTACAAATACAGTGCCTTCGGAAAGTATTCAGACCCCTTGACATATTTAACATTTTGTTACGTCACAGCTTTATTCTAAAATTCAAGGACATTGAGACTTGTCCCGAACCACCCATGCGTTGTATTGGCTGTGTGCTTAGGGTCATTGTGCTGCTGGAAGGTAAACCTTTGCCCCAGTCTGAGGTCCTGAGCGCTCTGGAGTAGGTTTTCATCAAGGATCTTTCTGTACCTTGATCCGTTCATCTTTCCCTCGATCCCGACTAGTCTCCCAGTCCCTGCCGCTGAAAAATATCACCACAGCATGATGCTGCCAACCCCATGCTTCACTGTAGTTATGGTGCCAGGTTTCCTCCAGACGTGACATTTGGCATTCAGGCCAAAGGGTTCAATCTTGGTTTCATCAGACCAGAGAATCTTGTTTCTCACGGTCTGAGAGTCTTTAGGTGCATTTTGGCAAACTCCAAGCGGGCTGTCATGTGCCTTTTACTGAGGAGTGGCTTCCGTCTGGCCACTACCATAAAATGCCTGATTGTTGGAGTGCTGCAGAGATGGTTGTCCTATCTCCACAGAGGAATTTTGGAGCTCTGTCAGAGTGAGCATCGGGTTTCTTGGTCACCTCCCTGACCAAGGCCCTTCTCCCCTGATTGCTCAGTTTGGCCGGGCGGCCAGCTCTAGGAAGAGTCTTGGTGGTTCCTAAGTTTTCCATTTAAGAATGATGGAGGCCACTGTGTTCTTGGAGCTCTACGGACAATTCCTTCGACCTAATGGCTTGGTTTTTGCTCTGACATGCACTGTCAACTGTGGGACCTTATATAGACAGGTGTGTGCCTTTCCAAAACATGTCAAATCAAATCAATAGAATTTACCACAGGTGGACTCCAATCAAGTTGTAGGAACATCAAGGATGATCAATGGAAACAGGATGGACCTGAGCTCAATTTCAAGTCTCATAGCAAAGGGTCTGAATACTTACGTAAATAAGGTATTTCAGATTTGTAACGGTGTTCCTCCTCCTCTTCAACCGAAAAGGAGGAGTAGTGATTGAACCAAGGCGCAGCGTTGTGAAATGACATATTTGAATAAAGACACTACAAAACAACGAAGACAGAAAACGAACTATACTTGAATAAACTAACAAAATAACAAAACGAATGTGTAGACAAACCTAGACATACGAACTTACAATAAAACACGAAGAACGCACGAACAGGGAAAATAGACTACACAAAATGACGATGTACAAAACAAACCGAACAGTCCCGTATGGTGCGACAAACACTGACACAGTAGACAACCACCCACAACGAACACTGTGAAACAACCTACCTAAATATGACTCTTAATTAGAGGAACGCCAAACACCTGCCTCTAATTGAGAGCCATACCAGGCAACCCTTAAACCAACATAGAAACAGACAACATAGAATGCCCACCCAAACTCACGTCCTGACTAACTAACACATACAACAAACTAACAGAAATAGGTCAGGAACGTGACAAGATTGAATTTTGATCCATTTCAGAATAAGGCTGTAACAAAATGTGGAAAAAGTCAAAGTGTCTTAATACTTTCCGAAGGCACTAAGCAAAAACAATTGATAAGTTAGCATCATCAGAAAGGCTGTGCAGTAGGACTGTTGTAGAATGGACACAGAATGAACATAGAAAAGGTCCCAATCATCTCAGGTACTAGGATTAACGCTACATGCCATACTATCACTTGAGCCTAAAGTCAAAGGGGAGGACTTTTTAGACTCCACAGCAGATAAAAATGCATAAGTATCTATTCATTGAATAAAAAGAGAGAAATCCTACTGCATTAAGAATATCCCTCTGTTATACACACTGCTTTTAAAACAAGCAAATTTTCCACGTATTGCGTGGTTTAATGTTGCCTGAGTTGATGTTGAGAGCAGAGAGAGCAAGCTCAAGCCAGCTGATGTGTGTTTCTAAAGAAAAGATAAAGAGAGAGAAAGCGTCTGACTCAGTGGTAATTGGCATGACAAAATAACAAATGCAATTGGTCTCCGAACACAAACATCTCAGAGTGGAGACTGGAAACAGTGAGCCATGATCCTATCAACCGCCAAGGATCAGCTATCAACCGCCAAGGATCAGCTATCAACCGCCAAGGATCAGCTATCAACCGCCAAGGATCAGCTATCAACAGCCAAGGATCAGCTATCAACAGCCAAGGATCAGCTATAAACAGCCAAGGATCAGCTATCAACAGCCAAGGATCAGCTATCAACAGCCAAGGATCAGCTATCAACAGCCAAGGATCAGCTATCAACAGCCAAGGATCAGCTATCAACAGCCAAGGATCAGCTATCAACAGCCAAGGATCAGCTATCAACAGCCAAGGATCAGCTATCAACAGCCAAGGATCAGCTATCAACAGCCAAGGATCAGCTATCAACAGCCAAGGATCAGCTATCAACAGCCATGGGCGACAAAGCATGAAAATTGCCCACTTCCTCTCGATTTACCTCTGACTCTAACAGTTATATAGAAGCACATACAGCTACTTTCAGTAGAAGAAATAAGGCTTTCCTTATTGGACCAGCTGTCTGTTTTCTGGTAGCAAAGCAGAGATGGGTTACACCGTCCTCTCATGGGGACAGTGAATGATAAGGGAAACACCGTCCTCTCATGGGGACCGTGAATGATCAGGTAAACACCGTCCTCTCATGGGGACCGTGAATGATAAGGGTTACACCGTCCTCTCATGGGGACCGTGAATGATCAGGTAAACACCGTCCTCTCATGGGGACCGTGAATGATAAGGGTTACACCGTCCTCTCATGTGGACCGTGAATGATAAGGGTTACACCGTCCTCTCATGTGGACCGTGAATGATAAGGGTTACACCGTCCTCTCATGTGGACCGTGAATGATAAGGGAAACACCGTCCTCTCATGGGGACCGTGAATGATAAGGGTTACACCGTCCTCTCATGGGGACAGTGAATGATAAGGGTTACACCGTCCTCTCATGGGGACAGTGAATGATAAGGGTTACACCGTCCTCTCATGGGGACAGTGAATGATAAGGGTTACACCGTCCTCTCATGGGGACAGTGAATGATAAGGGTTACACCGTCCTCTCATGGGGACCGTGAATGATAAGGGTTACACCGTCCTCTCATGGGGACCGTGAATGATAAGGGTTACACCGTCCTCTCATGGGGACAGTGAATGATAAGGGAAACACCGTCCTCTCATGGGGACAGTGAATGATAAGGGTTACACCGTCCTCTCATGGGGACAGTGAATGATAAGGGAAACACCGTCCTCTCATGGGGACAGTGAATGATAAGGGAAACACCGTCCTCTCATGGGGACAGTGAATGATAAGGGTTACACCGTCCTCTCATGGGGACAGTGAATGATAAGGGTTACACCGTCCTCTCATGGGGACAGTGAATGATAAGGGTTACACCGTCCTCTCATGGGGACAGTGAATGATAAGGGTTACACCGTCCTCTCATGGGGACAGTGAATGATAAGGGTTACACCGTCCTCTCATGGGGACAGTGAATGATAAGGGTTACACCGTCCTCCCATGGGGACCGTGAATGATAAGGGTTACACCGTCCTCTCATTGTGACAGTGAATGATAAGGGTTACACCGTCCTCTCATGGGGACAGTGAATGATAAGGGTTACACCGTCCTCTCATGGGGACAGTGAATGATAAGGGTTACACCGTCCTCTCATGGGGACAGTGAATGATAAGGGTTACACCGTCCTCTCATGGGGACAGTGAATGATAAGGGTTACACCGTCCTCTCATGGGGACCGTGAATGATAAGGGTTACACCGTCCTCTCATGGGGACCGTGAATGATAAGGGTTACACCGTCCTCTCATGGGGACCGTGAATGATAAGGGAAACACCGTCCTCTCATGGGGACAGTGAATGATAAGGGTTACACCGTCCTCTCATGGGGACAGTGAATGATAAGGGAAACACCGTCCTCTCATGGGGACAGTGAATGATAAGGGAAACACCGTCCTCTCATGGGGACAGTGAATGATAAGGGTTACACCGTCCTCTCATGGGGACAGTGAATGATAAGGGTTACACCGTCCTCTCATGGGGACAGTGAATGATAAGGGTTACACCGTCCTCTCATGGGGACAGTGAATGATAAGGGTTACACCGTCCTCTCATGGGGACAGTGAATGATAAGGGTTACACCGTCCTCTCATGGGGACAGTGAATGATAAGGGTTACACCGTCCTCTCATGGGGACAGTGAATGATAAGGGTTACACCGTCCTCTCATGGGGACAGTGAATGATAAGGGTTACACCGTCCTCTCATGGGGACAGTGAATGATAAGGGTTACACCGTCCTCTCATGGGGACAGTGAATGATAAGGGTTACACCGTCCTCTCATGGGGACAGTGAATGATAAGGGTTACACCGTCCTCTCATGGGGACAGTGAATGATAAGGGTTACACCGTCCTCTCATGGGGACAGTGAATGATAAGGGTTACACCGTCCTCCCATGGGGACCGTGAATGATAAGGGTTACACTGTCCTTTCATTGTGACAGTGAATGATAAGGGTTACACCGTCCTCTCATGGGGACATCACTACCATCCCCAGCCTCGGGACAAAGGCACAAAGGCGAAGTGGGAGAGAGAGTACAGTAATAGCATCATGTAATGTAGTATAACAATGACTGGAGGTGGCACACACACACCTTCTCTTCTTGGAATACACATCAGGCCTTTGTGGACCTGCTCTTGATCAGATTCTCTGAAATGGTGTTTGTCTGCCCCAGGCCTCACGGTGTCTCTAGGCTTGGCATTTGTAGGGTGGGAAAGCCCAAGTAACCGGCATGCATGGCATACACTGGCCAAATGTCAGGCCCCTGGTACTACTCCTAATGTCTCCTGATACTCCTAGTGTGTGTGTGTGTGTGTGTGTGTGTGTATATATATATAAGGCTGGCCCTGAGACACAGTGGTAAATCATAATGCCTTGTTGTCTACATATCACAGTATTCACACAAGCATCTAGCCCACAACACTGAACGCTACACAGTCCACTGTTCTCGCAACAACTTTATTAAGACGTTAGGGAGTTACACTCCAACCTTCATATCATGTGTCTAAGATTGGTTATTTAAATAATCTTGAAAAACATCATATATGGAAGATCTATAACAACACGTCGAACATAGAATGACCAAGCACTTTATATGGATAGTATTCTATAGAGTTAGGCTTAAGTTTAGGGTTAGGATAATGGTTAAGGTTACGGTTAGGATATGGATAATGGTTAAGGTTAAATGTTGTTGAACATCTAAACTATTGATTTGGGACTATCCAAATAAAGTGTTAACGCACTTTGTTTCCTGTGTAAGTCGATCATCTTGTGGAAACAGGCGTTATGACGATCAATCCTCTCCCTCAGTCCAGACGGGTTAACAAAACCAATCCTCTCCCTCAGTCCAGACGGGTTAACAAAACCAATCCTCTCCCTCAGTCCAGACGGGTTAACAAAACCAATCCTCTCCCTCAGTCCAGACGGGTTAACAAAACCAATCCTCTCCCTCAGTCCAGACGGGTTAACAAAACCAATCCTCTCCCTCAGTCCAGACGGGTTAACAAAACCAATCCTCTCCCTCAGTCCAGACGGGTTAACAAAACCAATCCTCTCCCTCAGTCCAGACGGGTTAACAAAACCAATCCTCTCCCTCAGTCCAGACGGGTTAACAGAACCAATCCTCTCCCTCAGTCCAGACGGGTTAACAGAACCAATCCTCTCCCTCAGTCCAGACGGGTTAACAGAACCAATCCTCTCCCTCAGTCCAGACGGGTTAACAAAACCAATCCTCTCCCTCAGTCCAGACGGGTTAACAAAACCAATCCTCTCCCTCAGTCCAGACGGGTTAACAGAACCAATCCTCTCCCTCAGTCCAGACGGGTTAACAGAACCAATCCTCTCCCTCAGTCCAGACGGGTTAACAAAACCAATCCTCTCCCTCAGTCCAGACGGGTTAACAAAACCAATCCTCTCCCTCAGTCCAGACGGGTTAACAGAACCAATCCTCTCCCTCAGTCCAGACGGGTTAACAGAACCAATCCTCTCCCTCAGTCCAGACGGGTTAACAGAACCAATCCTCTCCCTCAGTCCAGACGGGTTAACAGAACCAATCCTCTCCCTCAGTCCAGACGGGTTAACAAAACCAATCCTCTCCCTCAGTCCAGACGGGTTAACAAAACCAATCCTCTCCCTCAGTCCAGACGGGTTAACAAAACCAATCCTCTCCCTCAGTCCAGACGGGTTAACAAAACCAATCCTCTCCCTCAGTCCAGACTGGCTAATTATAACTATATATAATGAGGGGATGTATCTGCCGCCTTGTGTATCGCAAGTCCTTATCGCCACACATGCATTTTTAAAACGGCATAAAGTCAGGATAACACACGCTCGCATCTCTCGCTGACACACACCTCTCCAGGAATGTGTTGCTTTGCTGGACAGAGGGAAGGTTGAGACAGTGTGAGGCAGAGTAATGAGTGTGGCTGTGTAATTACAGAGTAGCTTAGCGTAGCATGTTGCTAGCAGTAAGCAGGGCCTTGGCTTGGCTAGCCCCAGGGTCTGGTAGACAGCTGCACTCTCCGTTAGGGCTGCTGGTGGCTAAAGTTAATAGCAACAGCAAATACAATCCTGTATGTGTTCTGTTGGCAGGCTAATTTCTCCTCTGACCCGTCACATATGACCCCTATGAAGAAGGTGAAAGGTCGCTACTGGGGACACCACCTCAGGGCTCGCAACGTGCCACTTTCCATTTCTGGATCCCTGACGAGGATGGCGTCATGAGGAATGAAGGATTTCTATGTACTACGGCCAAGGTGAGTAGGGCCCTTGTCTACCATGTATCTCAATGACATCATCTCTGTCCAAGCCACAGAATTAAATAGGACATATTATATCTATATGATACCATCCTTGTTTATGTCATTGTGTTGGGGACCTCCAGGGCAAGAGGCCAGATGAACACCACGGCATGACCAGCAGAGAGCAACCTGGCTTGGCTACAGGCTACACAGACCCCTGCCTCTCTAGCTGCCTGGACAACCATGAAGGAGAGCTGAAGGAGAGATGGAGGAGTATAATTCTGGGAGAGAGAGAATTATGAAAAATGGAGAGAGGGATGCAGAGTTAAATATGGAGAGAGCGAGATGGCCTGTGGCTTTTGAGAGCGTGCCAGCACACATCTTCTCGTGGTTGTGTTTGCCTGAGACAATGTTTAGCAGAGCAGCTGCAGAACACCGCTCAGTGTTTTGTCCATCATGTCCTAGCAGAGCGAAAACAGAGCGGCCCATAGCCTTACACTGCCCACTGTGTCCCTTAGTAGACAGAGAGAGGGAGTACAGTATTGCTGTGCAAAAGGAGCGCAACATTATAGTCTATTTAATCTCAGAGCCTACAGTGCATTCGGAAAGTATTCAGACCCCTCAACTTTTTCCACATTTTGTTACGTTACAGCCTTATTCTAAAATGGATTAAATCATTTTTAACCCTCAACAATCTAAACACAATACCCCATGATGACAAAGCAAAATGTTTATTTTTATATTTTGGCAAATTTATACAAATTAAAAACTGAAACTTACACAAGTATTCAGACACTTTACTCTGTACTTTGTTGAAGCACCTTTGGCAGCAATTACAGCCGAGTCTTCTTGGGTATGATGCTACAATCTCTGTCAGATTGGATGGGGAGCGTCGCTGCACAGCTGTTTTCAGGTCTCTCCAGAGATGTTTGATCGGGTTCAAGTCCGGGCTCTGGCTGGGTCACTCAAGGACATTCAGAGACCTGTCCCAAAGCCACTCCTGCATTGTCTTGGCTGTGTGCTTAGGGTCGTTGTCCTGTTGGAAGGAGAACCTTTGCCCCAGTCTGAGGTCCTGAGCACTCTGGAGCAGGTTTTCATCAAGTGCATGTTAACTGTGGGACCATATATAGACAGGTGTGTGCCTTTCCAAATCATGTCAAATCAATAGAATTTACCACAGGTGGACTCCAATCAAGTTGTAGAAACATCTCAAGGATGATCAATGGAAACAGGATGCACCTGAGCTCAATTTTGAGTCTCATAGCAAAGGGTCTGAATACTATTGTAAATAAGTTGTTTTTTATTGTAATACATTTGCACAAAAAATTGTAAAATCCCTTGTAAAAGTAAGTCATTCAAATCAAATCAAATTGTATTGGTCACATATACTTGGTCAGCAAATGTTAATGCGAGTGTAGCGAAATGCTTGTGCTTCTAGTTCCGACCGTGCAGTAATATCTAACAATTTCACAACTACCTTATACACAAGTGTAAAGGAATGAATAAGAATATGTACATATAAATATATGGATGAGCGAAGGCCATGCGGCATAGGCAAGATGCAGTAGATGGTATAGTGTACAGTATATACATATGAGATGAGTAATGTAGGGTAATGTAAACATTATATATAGTGGCATTGTTTAAAGCGACTAGTGATACATTTATTACATCCAATTTGTAATTATTAAAGTGGCTAGAGATTTGAGTCAGTATGTTGGCAGCAGCCACTCAATGTTAGTGATGGCTGTTTAACAGTCTGATGGCATTGAGATAGAAGCTGTTTTTCAGCCTCTCGGTCCCCGCTTTGATGCACCTGTACTGACCTCGCCTTCTGGATGATAGCGGGGTGAACAGGCAGTGGCTCGGGTGGTTGTTGTCCTTGATGATCTTTTTGGCATTCCTGTGACATCGGGTGGTGTAGGTGTCCTGGAGGGCAGGTAGTTTGCCCCCGGTGATGCGTTGTGCAGACCTCACTACCCTCTGGAGAGCCTTACGATTGTGGGCGGAGCAGTTGCCGTACCAGGCGGTGATACAGCGCGACAGGATGCTCTCGATTGTGCATCTGTAAAAGTTTGTGAGTGCTTTTGGTGACAAGCCAAATTTCTTCAGCCTCCTGAGGTCGTTGCGCCTTCTTCACAACGCTGTCTGTGTGGGTGGACCAATTCAGTTTGTCCGTGATGTGTACACCGAGGAACTTAAAACTTTCCACCTTCTCCACTACTGCCCCGTCGATGGGGATAGGGGGGTGCTCCCTCGGCTGTTTCCTGAAGTCCGCGATCATCTCCTTTGTTTTGTTGACGTTGAGTGTGAGGTTATTTTCCTGACCCCACACTTCGAGGGCCCTCACCTCCTCTCTGTAAGCCGTATCGTCATTGTTGGTAATCAAGCCTACCGCTGTAGTGTCGTCTGCAAACTTGATGATTGAGTTGGAGGCGTGCATGGCCACGCAGTCATGGGTGAACAGGGAGTACAGGAGTGGGCTGAGAACGCACCCTTGTGGGGCCCCAGTGTTGAGGATCAGCGGGGTGGAGATGTTGTTTCCTACCCTCACCACCTGGGGACGACCCGTCAGAAAGTCCAGGACCCAGTTGCACAGGGTGGGGTCGAGACCCAGCTTAATGACGAGTTTGGAGGGTTGAACATCATGGGGTATTATGTGTAGATTGATGAAGTGAAGTGGTCTGAAGACTTTCTGAATGCACTGTATACGCCAACGCAGGAGATAGAAGCACAATCATGTATTGATTAACAAAATATTGTACAGTAATTTGTCTTTTCCATAGAAGTGTGAACTGTAGCATTTACTTTCAAATTGTTCAATAGACAATCTTGCAGAACGCGAGGGCAGTGATTGGTATTCGCCACAGGCAGCATGCATTTTTTGTTTAAGGAAGTAACTGCAAAAGATTAAAACATTCTACCCACACCTCTACAGAAACGTGATCAAACTGTCATGGCCCAGTTCCTACATCTCCAAATCATACAGCAAATGAAGGTGTTTTTGATCCCATAAAAAGGTGAATGGAGGTAGTTTTCCATGCAGGGTTGCAACGCTCACTTACGAGCACAGAAATATAGTATAGCTCTGATTTATCAATAAAAACAGTTTGATAAATCCCAATAACCTCTATGCACACCAGAAATTTGTGAGCAATTTACGCACAGTTGATAAATGAGGCCCTAGGTTTCAATGCAACCAATTAAGCATTGTTTTCAGAGCCATGGTCTCAGACTAGTGAATTCCCCCAGCATTAGTTACAGAGCTACCCTGTCAGCTCCACTGCTACAGAAGCCTGATCAAACTTCACTACCACATATGCTCATGACAACAGAATAGCCCATACTGCATGACTTAAACAAAAGAACACATTGGTATGTAACCTATCCCTGCTTGTATAATAAAACATTAGGAGAAAACAGAAAAGTCATTGTATTGTCAGTGTTTCTAAATGACCATATGATGTGTGGTATGACACATCCCTCCCTCAATTTGAGCAGGATAGCAGAGGCCCGGTGGCCATCATGTTTTATGCATCCTACCCAAACACTGAGATTCAAACAAGAGCTGCTGTTGCTCGAGCGTGGCTAATGGATTGTGCATCGGAGATGAGCTTGAGACAGCGGCAGCACTGCGTCTGAATCTTAAACACCCCCTGCTAAGTCCATGGCCCCAACCCCTAATCAATGAACCTCAGGTTTTAACAGGCACCCGGAACAGCAATGTGGATATTCACACAGATGACAACCTGATGTGCAAGTTCACAAGAATTGACCTTAGTCCATAGTGAAAGTTCATAGTGGTCTGTGGTTTGTGTGTTTGGAAAAAAGGCACACAGTACTGTGATTAGCTCAGACATTTCCAAGCCGTTGGGCCCAAACAGATCCACAGATGACGCAATCTCTATTACACTCCACACTGGACAAAAGGAACACCTACGTGAGAATGCTGTTCATTGACTACAGCTCAGTGTTCAACACCATAGTGCCCTCCAGCCCTCAACATGGGGGCCCCTGAGGAGTGCGTGCTTCGTCCCCTCCGGTACTCCCTGTTCATCCACGCACGACACCAAAACAATCAATACATTTGCAGATGACACGACGATGGTAGGCCTGATCACCTACAACAATGAGACAGCCTACAGGGAGGTCGTCAAAGACCTGGCAGTGTGGTGCCAGGGCAACAACCTCTCCAACACCAGCAAGACAAAAGAGGTGATCGTGGATTACAGGAAACGGAGGGCCAAGCACGACTCCATTCACATCGACGGGGCTTAGTGAAGCGGGTCGAGAGCTTCAAGTTCCTCGGTGTCCACATCACGAAGGACCTATCATGGTCCAAACACCAACACAGTTGTGGAGAGGGCACGACAACGCCTCTTCAGGAGGCTGAAAAGATTTGTCAGGGCACTCAGACCCTAAAAGAGTGATACAGCTGCACCATTGAGAGCATCTTGACTGGCTGCATCACCGTTTGGCATCCAATCGCAAAGCGCTACAGAGGGTAGTGCGTACGGCCCAGTACATGGGGCCGAGCTCCCTGCAACAGTATCAAATCAAAAATCTAATTTTATTTGTAACATGTCCAGGACCTATATCCTAGGCGGTGTCAGAGGAAGGCCCTAAAAATTGTCAAAGACTCCAGTCACCCATGTCATAGACTTCACTCTGCTACCGCGCGGCAAGCGGTACCGTAGCACCAAGTCTAGGACCAAACAGCTCCTGAACAGCTTCTACCCCCAAGCCATAAGACTGCTGAACAGTTCATCAAATCGCTACCCTGACTATTTGCATTGACCCCCATTGTTTTGCACTGATATTCTTCTACTGGCTCTACGCACACTCACTGGACTCCACCCACACTTACTCTTCACATACTCTATCCTGTTGCCTAGCCACGTTTACCCCTATCTACATACTACCTCAACAACCTCGTACATTGACTCAGTACCACTTGTAAATAGCTTCGTTATTGTTATTTAATTCTGTTGGTATTGGCTTATTTTTTTCCCTTTTGAACACTGCTTTGTTGGGAAAAGACTCGTAAGTAAGCATTTCACTTCTGTATTCAGCGCATGGGACAAATCAATTTTGATTTGATTTTGAACAGCAGCAGATGTAGTACCGGGGAAATGCTAATGTACATGCAAATGTCGATTAGACTAGTTGCTATTCAGTGCCACAAGGTGCCTTCACTTGTATTGTATGTTACGGGGATAGTCTATGTTCTAAAACAGGGGTTTCCTAACTGGGGTCAGTGTACGTACTGCAGGGGGTCTGCAAATTTTAAAAATATTATTATTATAAATGAATATCGTTAGCTGCAACCGAATACCATCGCAGATACCATTTCTATGTCTCTGCGACCCATATGAAGGAAGATAAAGGTAGTTTCACGAGCAAATGCTAACTAGCATCAGCACAATTTGATTTATTTTATTTAATCTTTATTTAACCAGGTACGTCAGTTGAGAACAAGTTCTCATTTACAACTGTGACCTGGCAATGACTGGACATCTACAGGAACAGTTAGCATGGTAGATGTTCCTGTTCATCAGACTGGGGAAATAGATACATGGCTTTATTGGCAAAATCTCAAACTATCCCTTTAATTACGGTCATTGAAATTACGGTCATTGGAGCTAATTACAGTTTTCTTTCTGTATAGAACATTCATTCATCTGTGACAATTTAGATGGAAAAACTGTTTCTGTCAACTTAAAATGACCAAAACCAGATAGAACCCATTCAGAAAAGATATTGAATTATATATACACTAAACAAAAATGTCAATGCAAAATGCAACAATTTCTAAGATTTTACTGAGCTACAGTTCATAGAAAAAAATCAGTCAATCGAAATATATTCATTAGGCCCTAATCTATGGATTTCACATGACTGGGCAGGGGCGTAGCCATGTGTGGGCCTGAAAGGGCATAGGCCTACCCACTGGGGAGCCAGGCCCTCCCACTGGGTCGGCAGGCCGGCCCAGCCATCCAGAATTAGTTGTTTCCCACAAAAGGGCTTTATTACAGACAGAAGTACTCTTCAGAGCACCCCCCTCTTCAGACAATCCAGCAGGTCAAGAAGCCGGATGTGGAAGTCCTGGGCTGGCGTGGTTACACGTGGTCTG
Organism: Salvelinus fontinalis; assembly: GCF_029448725.1. Taxonomy (NCBI): domain Eukaryota; kingdom Metazoa; phylum Chordata; class Actinopteri; order Salmoniformes; family Salmonidae; genus Salvelinus; species Salvelinus fontinalis. The sequence goes on along the minus strand of NC_074701.1, from coordinate 32,552,724 downwards.
TGGTTGTGAGGCCGGTTGGACGTACTGCCAAATTCTCTAAAACGACGGAGGCAGCATATGGTAGAGAAATTAACACTAAATTCTCTGGCAACAGCTCTGTTGAAGATTTCTGAAGTCAGCATGACAATTGCACACTCCCTCAAAACTTCAGACATCTGTGGCATCGTGTTGTTATAAAACTGCATATTTTAGAGTGGCCTTTTATTGTCCGCAGCAGAAAGTGCCCGTGTGTAAGGATCATGCTGTTGAATCCTCTTCTTGATATGCCACACCTTGGCAAAAGAGAAATCCTCACCAACAGGGATGTAAACACATTTCTACACACAATTAGATAAATAAGCTTTTCTAGGATCTTTTACTTCAGCTCATGAAACATGGGACCAACACTTTACATGTTGCCTTTATATTTTTGTTCAGTATACAGTACCAGTCAAAAGTTTGGACACACCTATTCATTCCAGGGTGGTATACAGAATATAGTCATCTTTGGTAAAATACCAATTACATATTATGGCAAGAACAGCTAAAATAAGCAAAGAGAAACAACAGTCCATCATTACTTTTAAGACATGAAGGTCAGTCAATCCGAAAAATGTCAAGAACTGTGAAAGTTTCTTCAAGTGCAGTCACAAAAATTATCAAGCGCAATGATGAAACTGGCTCTCATGAGGACCGCCATAGGAAAGGAAGACCCAGAGTTACCTCTGCTGCAGAGGATGAGTTCATTAGAGTTACCAGCCTCAGAAACTGCAGCACAAATAAATGTTCAAGTAACAGACATCTCAACATCAACTGTTCAAATCAAATTTTATTAGTCACATGTGCCAAATACAACAGGTGTAGACCTTACAGTGAAATGCTCACTTACAAGCCCTTAACCAACAGTGCAGATTTAAAAAAAAATACAGATAAAGAGATAAAAGTAACAATTAAAGAGCAGCAGTAAAAGAACAACAATATATACAGGGGGGTGCCGGAACAGAGTCAATGTAGGTAGAGTTATTAAAGTGACTATGCATAGACGACAACAGAGAGTGGTAGTGGCGTGGAGAGGGGAAGGGCAATGCAAATAGTCTGGGTAGCCATTTGACAAGATGTTCAGGAGTCTTATGGCTTGGGGGTAGAAGCTGTTTAGATGCCTCTTGGACCTAGACTTGGTGCTCCGGTACCGGTTGCCGTGCAGTAGCAGAGAGCACAGTCTATGACTAGGGTGGCTGGAGTCTGACCATTTTTAGGGCCTTCCTCTGACACCGCCTGGTATTTACATTTACATTTAAGTCATTTAGCAGACGCTCTTATCCAGAGCGACTATAGAGGTCCTGGATGGCAGGAAGCTTGGTCCCAGTGATGTGCTGCGCCGTTCACACTACCCTCTGTAGTGCCTTGCGGTCTGAGGCCGAGCAGTTGCCATACCAGGCAGTGATGCAACCAGTCAGGATGCTCTCGATGGTGCAGTTGTAGAACCTTTTGAGGATCTGAGGACCCATGCCAAATATTTTCAGTCTCCTGAAGGGGAATAGGTTTTGTCGTGCCCGCTTCACGACTGTCTTGGTGTGCTTGGACCATGTTAGTTTGTTGGTGATGTGGACACCAAGAAATTTGAAGCTCTCAACCTGCGCAACTGCAGCCCCTTCGATAAGAATGGGGGGGGTGCTCTGTCCTCTTTTTTCCTGTAGTCCACAATCTCCTTCGTCTTGATCACGTTAAGGGAGAGGTTTTTGTTCTGGCACCACACGGCCAGGTCTCTGACCTCCTCCTGCAGGCTGTCTCGTTGTTGTGTATCCTCCGCCTCGGGCTCATCAGAGTCGTGAAAGAAGAAAAAGCATTCTGCTAGTCCGTGGTGAGTAATCGCGGTCCTGATGTCTAAAAGTTATTTTCGGTCACAAGAGACAGTAGCGGCAACATTTTGCACAAAATGAGTAAAAAAAATAAGTTAAACAACGCAGCTAAACAAACAAAAACACAAAGGGTGGGGGCACGTAAAACGTCTGTCTTCGGCGCCATCTTATGTTCAGAGGAGACTGAGTGAATCAGGCCTTCATGGTCGAATTGCTACAAAGAAACCCCTACAAAAGGCCACAAATGAGAAGGAGAGACTTGCTTGGGCCAAGAAACATGAGCAATCTCACATCTTTCAACATGTTTTTTACAAAAGGATAGATTTGGAGTTAGATAAACTTGGATTTTTTGGCAGGTACATATGCAGGATGCTACACTCCACAGCATGGCCTTTGCTCCAGCTCAAAACTCCAAATCTACAACGTAATTCTGACCAAAATGAACCGGAGAGATTACTGCTTCCAAGGTTATTTTTCCAAGCTATGTGGAGGGTACTCTAGCAAACAAACAGCAGAGACCTGAGGACACCATCCAACCTGGAACTGAGTGAGTAGTGTTTGGTGTAATGCTATTTTGAAAGACAAGAAAAATGTAAATAAAGTACATTACAATGATACATTTTGTGGGGACTGAATGCTGAGTTAAGGCTCCCAGGCCTGCAAGGACAGACCAGATACAAATTCAATCAGCACTAAGGTGTGAAGTAAAAGGTGTAGAGGCCGTTAGGCCCAACAAGTGGCAGGAGTCTTTGAAACATCCTCTGAAGCCCCCTCCTGCTGTTCAAAGACCATTCACTGGCATTTTCTACAAGAAATCTGCCTCCAGAAATGAAAGCTTCTCCCAAGTGGATGTGACACCTACTCATGTTGCCTGCTGCTTGGATTCCACCTGGCGATCTGTTGACCGTCTGCCCTGGCCTGTCTCCCCGTCTGCTACAGGTACCCCAACCACACTCACCCCTCTCTCCCGAGCTTTCGCTCGCCTCCAGCACTCACACACTGTTGGGGTGACTGACTATGAACTTACAATGGCTAGCCCCAAGTAGTTATATATTTTATTTTTTTCTTGTGCATTTTGCCATTTGCCTCATGACTCCAGCATACTTTGTTGACTACAAACTTTCTTTAGCCAATATTGGTAAAGACTGTTTGTTCCCACAATCGGGACTCTGACTCTATTGGTTACACAGACCTTTGGCCTCCCGTCCCATTCTAACCACCTCTTGCCGGCTTTGTATTCGTGTCACCTGATGAAATTGCTGTACAATATGATCTTGTTGCCATCTGATGCACATTCAGATGTCATAAATCAGCACTGCAGAGCTCTCCCTGTCCTGTGCTGGGCCTTGATTGTATTACTGTTGATGATATCTGGAAATGTGCATGTACACCCTGACCCATCTACAGTTGCTTGCCCCAGTTCTGACTTGTGCTCTGATATCTGCTTCACTCATTTCTGCTCTTGTAAAAGCCTGGGTTTTCTGCATGTTAACACTAGAAGCTTATGACCTAAAATGTATCAATTGAAAGTGTGGGTTCACAGCTCCAATCCAGATGTGTTGGTCATTACTCAGATGTGGTTAACTTGTTATGGATAGGGGGCAGCATTTTCATGTTTGGAGTAAACTTCCTGCTACTCAGTCCCAGTTGTTAATATAGGCATATTATTAGTAGATTTGGATAGAAAACACTCTGAAGTTTCTAAAACTGAATGATGTCTGTGAGTATAACATAACTCATATTGCAGGCAAAAACCTGATAAAAAATCCAACCAGCAAGTGGGAAATCTGAGGTTGGTCGTTTTTCAACTCATTCCCTATTGAAGATACAGTGGGCTATGGGTCATGTTGCACTTCCTAAGGCTTCCACTAGATGTCAGTCTTTAGAACCTTGTCTGATGCTTCTACTGTGAAGTGGGGCCGAATGAGAGGGGAATGAGTCAGAGGTCTGGCAGAATGCTTTGAGCTCGTGACGTTCGTTCACGTGAGAGCATCCTAAAGATTTATTCTATACTTCGTTTGACATGTTTCTACGGACTGTAATATGACTTCGTCTGAACTTTTGCCTGGACCTGCCCGCGCGTCGTGAGTTTAGATTGTGTACTGAACGCGCAAACAACAAGGAGGAATTTGGACATAAATGGACTTTATGGAACAAATCAAACATTTGTGGAACTAGGATTCCTGGGAGTGCATTCTGACGAAGAGCATCAAAGGTAAGTGAATATTTATAATGCTATTTCTGACTTATGTTGACTCCAACATGGCGGATATCTTCTTGGGTTGTGTTGGTCTCTGAGCGCCATACTCAGATTATTGCATGGTTAGCTTTTTCCGTAAAGTTTTTGGGAAATCTGACACAGCGGTTGCATTAAGGAAAAGTATATCTTTAAATCTGTGAATAACACTTGTAAATTTTTTAAATGTTTATTATGAGTATTTCTGTGATTTGATGAGGTTTTTGGATATAAATATGAACTTGATCGAACAAAACATACATGTATTGTGTAACATGTTGTCCCGGAAGTGTCATCTGATGAATAATATCAAAGGTTAGTGATTCATTTTATCAATATTTCTGCTTTTTGTGACTCCTCTCTTTGAATGGAAAATCACTGTATGCTTTCTGTGACTAGTTGCTGACCTAATCAAATAACATAATGATATGTTTTGCTTTCGCCGAAAAGCTTTTTTTGAAATCGGACACTGTGGTTGGATTAACGAGAATATTTATCTTTAAAATGGTGTCTAATACTTGTATGTTTGAGAAAATTGAATTATGAGATTTCTGTTGATTGAATTTGGCGCCCTGCAATTTCATTGGCGGTTGGCGCTAGCGGAACCCCAGTCCTAGACAGGTTAAACTTGACCCCAAAAAATAATCTCGGTCAGATGGTTTAGACCCTTTCTTCTTTAATGTTGCTGCCCCTATCATCGCCAAGCCCATCTCTCCTTTCTTCTTTAATGTTGCTACCCCTATCATCGCCAAGCCCATCTCTCCTTTCTGAGGAGGTTCCCATTGCTTGGAAGGCAGCCACGGTTCGTCCTTTATTTAAAAGGGGAGATCAAGCTGATCCTAACTCTTATAGGCTATGTTATTTCTATTTTGCCCTGTTTATCAAAAGTGTTGGAAAAACTTGTCAATAATCAACTGACTGGCTTAGTTGATGTCTATAGTATTCTCTCTGATACGCAATATGGATTCCGCTCGTTACGGATGTGTCACTGCAACCTTAAAAAGGTCCTCAATGATGTCACCATTGCCCTTGATTCTAAGCAATATTGTGCTGCTAGCTTTTGAAACGGTAGACCATTCCATTCTTGTGGGTCGGCTAATGAGTATTGGTGTCTGAGTCGTCTTTTGCCTGGTTTGCTAACTATACCTCAAAGAGTGCAGTGTATAAAGTAAGAAAATCTGCTGTCTCAGCCACTGCCTGTCACCAAGGGAGTACCCCAAAGCTCGATCTTAGGCCCCAGGCTCTTCTCAATTTACAATAACAACATAGCTCAGGCAGTAGGAGGCTCTCATCCATTTATATGCAGATGATACAGTCTTATACTCAGCTGGCCCCTCCCCGTGGTTTGTGTTAAATGCTCTACAACAAAGCTTTTAGTGTCCAACAAGCTGTCTCTACCCTTAACCTTGTTCTGAACACCTCCAAATCAAAGGTCATGTGGTTTGGGAAGAAAAAACTGCCCCTCCCACAAGTGTTACTACTACCTCTGAGGGTTTAGAGCAGAGGTGTACAATTGGCGGACCTCGGTCCGGAAGGTTCAATCTGGACCTCGACATATTTCTCATAAATAATTGTTAAATTAAATACTGAGGAAGAAACACTTTTCAATGTACACATACTGCGCTGGCTGAGTGCATCTGGGAAGGTCCCTGACAGCACCCTATACTACTGTGTGTTGTCCAATCACGTCCGTTATTTAAATCACTTCACAAAACTCAGCCAATCAAAGCGAATGTTTACAATGCATGTTAGGAGAGTGATGTTGTCAGAGAGAAGCAAAAGCCAGGGGAGAAATTATAGAATGGTGTGCGCAAAAGTCAGGAAAGTCGATACAGAAAATCGACCTTCCAAAAGGAGTGGATAGACAACTATGCCTTTATCCTTCCCGCAGCGAGTGTCAAACCACTCCTTTATATGATATATGATATGTTCAGAGACCGTAGCTCTAATAAAAAGTGCCAACGTGAAGCGCCACTACGAGACAAAGCACAGATCTTTTGAGCAAACGTATCCACATCAGTCTGAGGTGAGGGCACGCAAAATAAACTAACGCAAAGCCCAGTATGATCGATCCACCAGAGTCCTCTCCCATGCATTCACTGCCCAACAACGTGCAAACGAATGTTCACAAAACAAATAGCTTGGATTTTGGGTCAACACCAAAAGCCATTTACTGACGGGGGAGTGGTGATGGAGTTCATGAATGCTGTTTCTGAAACTTTACTTGATTGTAAACAAAAAGACGAGCTGTGTGAAAAGATCAAGCAAATCCCAATGCCACGTACAACAACAGGAAGAAAGAGTGAAATAAGAACAGAGGATGTATTAACACAGCTTGATGAAGCTATGCGGAGAGCACCATGCAGAGCATTAGCTGTTGATGAATCTACTGATGTGAGTGATAATGTCCAGCTTCTGGTGTATGTTAGATTTTACCGCACAGAGCAGGAATTCTGTGAATACCTGTTTGGTGTAACACCACTCGAGACACATGCAAGAGGAAAGACATAGACATGGTCATAAAGGAGATAATGAGAAAGAGGGGGATAGATCTAAAACAAGTGGTCCATCACCTCAGACGGGGCCCCTGCCATGACAGGAAGAGAGAGAGGAGCTGTGGCACGGCTGAAAGAGGACAGCCATGATCTCTCAGCTAACCACTGCATCATTCATCAGTCGTATGCTGAAGTGATGAATACAAATGATGAAACTCAACTTCCTCAGGGCATCTTCACTCATCAACATCGCCTGCTGAGAGAATTCCTGAAAGAAGTTGAGGCAAATGCAAATGACCTACTGCTGCACAACAACATAAGATGGCTCAGTAAAGGCAGGGTGTAGGAACGCTTTTGGCCCATTCGAAAGGAAATAACAGCTTTCCATGTACAGCTCAAGAGTCAGAAGGCAACACAGTTTTCACTTTTTTTGCAAGACGAGAGCAAAATGGATATTGTTGCTTTTTTGGTAGACATCACACCTTAATGAGCTCAACGTGAAACTACAGGGCAAGAACAATTCAGTTTGTGATTTGATGACATCTGTCCGCTCCTTCCAGAGGAAACTGGAAGTGTTCAAGGAAGATCTTCAAGGAGACTTCCGAGAAGTGCAGGAACAGATTCAGGGTGAGCGAGATGTTTCTCCTCATGAAGACTTCATAGAAAAGTAGATAAGCTGATTGGAAACTTCAGAAATCACTTTGACAGCTTCAGACTTGGACAGCAGCTTCTTTAAATTAAGAATCGATTCCTCATCACAGATGCCAGGAGATTTTCAAAGGAGGTGACACAGACCTTCAAGTGGGCACAACTGATTGATCTGCAAGCAAATGTTGCATTAAGAGAGCACTTTCAACTAACTGATCATGACACTTTCTGACTGCAGGCTGTGTCAGACTGTTTTCCCTGGTCTAACCAAAGTAGCACTGCACACCTTGACCATGTTTGGCTCCACATACAGTTGTGAGTCTTCTTTCTCCACTATGAACATCATTAAGAAGTACCGTTCTAGACTCACCAATGAGCACCTACAGTTGAAGTCAGAAGTTTACATACATTTAGGTTGGAGTCATTAAAACTCAACCTGTTCTGGCTGCAGCCCGACACCGGTACACTTATGACAACATCCAGCTCAGGTGCAGGGCGCGAAATTCAAAATCTATTTTTTTTAAATATTTAACTTTCACACATTAACAAGTCCAATACAGCATTTGAAAGATAAACATCTTGTTAATCCAGCCAACGTGTCCGATTTTTAAAATGTTTTACAGCAAAAACACCACGTATATTTATGTTAGTTCACCACCAAATACAAAAGAGGGCAGACATTTTTCACAGCACAGGTAGCATGCACAAAGCCAACCTAACTAACCAAGATCCAACCAAACAGTTTAAATTGTTTAAGGCAATACTACCAAATACTAATTGAGTGTATGTAAACTTCTGACCAACTGGGAATGTGATGACATTTCACATTCTTAAAATAAAGTGGTGATCCTAACTGACCTACTAACACAGGGAATTTTTACTAGGATTAAATGTCAGGAATTGTGAAAAACTGAGTTTATATGTATTTGGCTAAGTTGTATGTAAACTTCCGACTTCAACTCTACATATGTGCATGAGAATGGCACTGACTCCATTCCAGCCAAGGTTCAAATTAATGGCAGGGCAAGAAACAGCCCCTTCTAAAGAAGAGAGATGGAGAAGTGAAGTGGGAGAGAGTAGGAAAGATAAATATAAAAACCTGTGGTTTGTTATTTGTTCAAAAATCAAAGCACTTTTTTCAGAAACAGGCCCTTATTTTTTTGTGAAGATGCAGTCTTGTTTTGCTTGAAATGAGAATATTTGTGATAGGTCTACTTTTATCTATGCTTAGGCTGCATATTTATTTTACCTCATGTTTAATGTGTCTGCATTGAAAATGTGCATTAAATATTGTTGAAATGTAGTACTTTGCTTATTAGCTATACATATAGAAGAACTACATATGTCCCCAAATCATAGCGCACGTTAGACATTTTAAATGGTTTGGACCTTTGGGGGGAGAAAATGTTAGTCGCTAGACCTCTTTGAATTCTAATTGTGCACCGCTGGTTTAGAGCTTGAGGTAGTCACTTCATACAAGTACTTGGGAGTATGGCTAGACGGTGCACTGTCCTTCTCTCAGTCCATGTCAAAGCTGCAGACTAAAGTTAAATCTAGACTTGGTTTCCTCTATCGTAATCGCTCCTCTTTCACCCCAGCTGCCAAACTAACCCTGATTCAGATGACCATCCTACCCAGGCTAGATTATGGAGATGTAATTGATAGATCGGCAGGTAATGGTGCTCTCGAGCGGCTAGATGTTCTTTGCCATTAGGACATCAGATGTGCCACCAATGCTCCTTATAGGACACATCACAGCACTCTATACTCCTCTGTAAAATGGTCATCTCTGTATACCCGTCGCAAGACCCACTGGTTGATGCTTATTTATAAAACCCTTTTAGGCTTCACTCCCCCCATCTGAGATATCTACTGCAGCCCTCCACATACAACACCTGTTCTGCCAGTCACATTCTGTTAAAGGTCCCCAAAGCTCACATATCCCTGGGTCGCTCGTCTTTCAGTTCGCTGCAGCTAGCGAATGGAACGAGCTGCAACAAACACTCAAACTAGACAGTTTTATCTCAATCTCTTCATTCAAAGACTCAATCTCTTCATTCAAAGACTCAAATCATGGAGACTCTTACTGACAGTTGTGGCTGCTTTGTGTGATGTATTGTTGTCTCTACCTTCTTGCCCTTTGTGCTGTCGTCTGTGGCCAATCATGTTTGTACCATGTTTTGCGCTGCTACCATGTTGTTGTCATGTTGTGCTGCTACCATGCTGAGTTGTCATGTGTTGCTGCCTTCCTATGTTGTTGTCTTACACGGAACCCAAACCGGCTGTGCGCGTGCGCCATCGTGTATACATTTATTTTGTACCCCCACACCAAACGCGAGCACGACACGCAGGTTAAAATATCAAAACAAACTCTGAACCAATTACATTCATTTGGTCGATAAACAGGTCGAAAAACATTCAACATTTATGGCAATTTAGCTAGCTAGCTTGCACTTGCTTGCTAATTTGTCCTATTTAGCTAGCTTGCTGTTGCTAGCTAATTTGTCCTGGGATATAAATATTGAGTTATTTGACCTGAAATGCACAAGGTCCTCTACTCCACCAATTAATCCACACAAAAAACGGTCAACCGAATAATTTCTAGTCATCTCTCCTCCTTCCAGGCTTTTTCTTCTCTGGACTTTATATTGCGATTGGCAACTTTCATAAATTAGGTGCATTACCGCCACTGACCTCGTTCGTCTTTCAGTCACCCGCGTGGGTATAACCAATGAGGAGATGGCACGTGGGTACACCTGCTTCTATAAATCAATGAGGAGATGGGAGAGGCAGGACTTGCAGCACGATCTGCGCCAGAAATAGAACCGACTTCTATTTTAGCCCTTGGCAACGCAGACGCTCGTTGGCTCGCGCAAGCAGTGTGGGTGCAATAATTAAATAATATAGATTTACATTTATTTTGCAACACTCACGCACGTGACGCGAGCGGTGTAGTTAGCCTGTTAGGTCTCTCTTCTGTATTTATAATTTATTTTTAATCCCAGCCCCCGTAGGAGGCTTTTTGGTAGGCAGTCATTGTAAAAAAGAATTTGTTCTTAACTGACTTGCCTAGTTAAATAAAGGTAAAATAAAATAAAAAAATAAACAGACCCGTAGAAATCTGTCCTTTTGTCTGATGAGTCTAATTTGAGATTTTTGGTTCCAACCGCTTCGTCTTTGTGAGACGCAGAGTAGGGTCCCTGGGCATCCCTGCAGGTTCTCAGTGTTCCATCTAGAACATCCCTGCAGGTTCTCAGTGTTAAACAACATCCCAGGATGAAGGTTCCACATAAAGGGTACTAAAGGGCTACAATCTATAGAATCTATATAGTTCTGAGAGTGAGAATACTCCCAGGCACTCCCCTCTCTCAGCCATGCCCTATGTCATCCCATCTATAGAGCAGTGAACAACTAAGCAGGCCTGGCCTGCAGAATTAGACAATCTCTTAGGTGGTATTGGGAGAATTAAAGACAGCTTTCTAATAGGCCGCTACTAGAGAGATGGATTTAGCTTTCATGATTACAGCCTTAATGGATAGACTCATTATGAGCAATGATAGAAACAGGCACACATTGGTTGCATCGTTAATGTATTATCTATGGAAAACACTCTTGAACATAATGCTGTACATGGTGTGAAACCTAAAAGAATGCTGTACATGGTGTGCTACCTAAAGGAATGCTGTACATGGTGTGCTACCCAAAGGAATGCTGTACATGGTGTGCTACCCAAAGGAATGCTGTACATGGTGTGCTACCCAAAGGAATGCTGTACATGGTGTGCTACCCAAAGGAATGCTGTACATGGTGTGCTACCCAAAGGAATGCTGTACATGGTGTGAAACCTAAAAGAATGCTGTACATGGTGTGAAACCTAAAATAATGCTGTACATGGTGTGCTACCCAAAATAATGCTGTACATGGTGTGCTACCCAAAATAATGCTGTACATGGTGTGCTACCCAAAATAATGCTGTACATGGTGTGCTACCCAAAGGAATGCTGTACATGGTGTGCTACCCAAAGGAATGCTGTACATGGTGTGCTACCCAAAGGAATGCTGTACATGGTGTGCTACCCAAAGGAATGCTGTACATGGTGTGCTACCCAAAGGAATGCTGTACATGGTGTGCTACCCAAAGGAATGCTGTACATGGTGTGCTACCCAAAGGAATGCTGTACATGGTGTGCTACCCAAAGGAATGCTGTACATGGTGTGCTACCCAAAGGAATGCTGTACATGGTGTGCTACCCAAAGGAATGCTGTACATGGTGTGCTACCCAAAGGAATGCTGTACATGGTGTGCTACCCAAAAGAATGCTGTACATGGTGTGCTACCCAAAAGAATGCTGTACATGGTGTGCTACCCAAAGGAATGCTGTACATGGTGTGCTACCCAAAGGAATGCTGTACATGGTGTGCTACCCAAAGGAATGCTGTACATGGTGTGCTACCTAAAGGAATGCTGTACATGGTGTGCTATCCAAAGGAATGCTGTACATGGTGTACTACCCAAAGGAATGCTGTACATGGTGTGCTACCCAAAGGAATGCTGTACATGGTGTGCTACCCAAAGGAATGCTGTACATGGTGTGCTACCCAAAGGAATGCTGTACAAGGTGTGCTACCCAAAGGAATGCTGTACATGGTGTGCTACCTAAAGGAATGCTGTACATGGTGTGCTACCCAAAGGAATGCTGTACATGGTGTGCTACCTAAAGGAATGCTGTACATGGTGTGCTATCCAAAGGAATGCTGTACATGGTGTACTACCCAAAGGAATGCTGTACATGGTGTGCTACCCAAAGGAATGCTGTACATGGTGTGCTACCCAAAGGAATGCTGTACATGGTGTGCTACCCAAAGGAATGCTGTACAAGGTGTGCTACCCAAAGGAATGCTGTACATGGTGTGCTACCCAAAGGAATGCTGTACATGGTGTGCTACCCAAAGGAATGCTGTACATGGTGTGCTACCCAAAGGAATGCTGTACATGGTGTGCTACCTAAAGGAATGCTATGTAAAGGAATGCTTCAGCATGTCAGAGCTCACACCAACCACCTTGTGAGAGATCAAGTACTGTGGAGAAAAATCCTGCATCGAAGATAATGCTTTTCAAATCTAGAATGTACTTCAAAATGGCTGCCAATCCCCAGTTGGCCTCAGAACAGTTCATTATCCATCAGATTAAGATGAATCTTTCTACACCCAAAGGGTTCCCATAGGGGGCAGGCGGGAAACTTAATAGCGTTGAAGCCATCGATCCGATGAATGCTTTGTCTTCTCTCAGTAGGCCGGAGCTGTTACTAAATAACACAGCTCTGATTATCATTAATCTTTAATGAGTTCTGAGCAGTGAAGCCGGCGCTAAGTGTTCCGGATCATACACGCCGTCTACACAATACAGTTCATGTTACAACGCCCCCCGACTCTCAAATTGGTCTTCCTTGTTTTGCTCAGGTCTAGACACATCGTTTTAGCAAAGTGTCTGCAAGCTGGGCGGGCTGCACCTAAGCAGGCAGGTGAAGGAGCAACTGTCGGACCTCCTGGAATATCATTTCTCTCCGGCACCTAACAAGACTAATTGACAGCTGGTGTGTGGGCTCTTTGTAGCCACTTTGGAGAATGTCAGAAGAAGTCATGGAGGTAAAAAACTGGCTGTGCAGCGGTTAGCATCTACGCCACCCTAGCAGGCTGTCTGTCACCTGAACACCTGCATAAACACTCCATCTCATCAGGCTAACAACACTTAGCTAACAGCAATCAGCTGGCTGGCTGCAGCACTAGCAGCTAGCATTTCTGCCTTGCCATGAGGCTAACAATTAGCGAGTTAGCATGCCACTGGGAGGCTAACGGAGTGTTTACATGACTGCCCATATGATAATTTGTATGAGGGTTACATGGAAAAACTGTCAATTCTCAATCCTCTCAAATTGTAATTATAAATGTTATCCAACATCATTATTTGGAAACAGCACATTGATGATATTTTTTCTATGGAAGAGTGATGTTGAACAGCGCCAGCAGTTCCATGCTTTTCTTAACTCTTGTTCTCAGCACCCCAGATTCACTATGCAATCTGACATGAATAAATGATTGCATTGGAGCAACTAGAGAGTGAAGCTTTTCCTTTTCTTTTTACATGACAGCCCAGCCTGCATGTTTAGCTAGATACCCAACTGAGCCCTGTTGTCGTCACAGAGCTAGTCTGATATCTGAGCAAACAGAGCCGAGGCGGCACCACTGAGATCCCTGAAGGTCACAATCATGTCCTCTACACTGTCTGCCTGCCTCCCTCCCTCCACCAATCCCTCCCTCTTTCTCTTTCTTCCTTTCTTTCTCTCTCTCTCCCACCCTCTTTCTCTCTCCGCATCACTGCACACAGCTCAAAGTACCAATTCTGACGTTAGGCGCATTTTGATTTCTACAGATCACTGGTTTGCTACCTTCCCTTCCCGGCTGCTAGGGGGTTGAGAATGGGGGAGACTGGGGGGCGCGGTGTGAGAGGATGATGGCTGGCTATGGCTTAGTAATAATAAGCAGCAGCACCAGAAAAGAGCAGCAGGCTATTGCTTTGCGTGTCCCAGCAGTGTCCGGTCAGTGTGTTCCCGTGTGATAGCTGAGAGAACAGACAGGACATTTCCATGGGCACATTGTTCCAACGAGACCAAACTGGCACTCAGGATGGCATTGTGCATAATATGTCTGTCTCAGCTAGTCAGCTTGCATTCAGGGTTGATCTGTGCTGGCAGAATAGAGGAGCTTTTATTTAACAGTACACAAATATTCACACTCACTCAAACAAACAGAAAAATTAGCAGGAGATGCTTCTGAGAGGGTGAAAATGGGTCTCATATCCTATATCCTGACAGACCATACAGAGTCCATCTTTCCCCTTGAAAATATTTAGAATAGGACACTCTAGACAGTATCAGTACCCGACAATGGCGCTGTTATTGTGGCGAACACTGATAATAGCAAACCTATATAAGCACATTCCACTGAAATAACCTCAAATCTCCATACAGACATGCTTTCAGCTGTCTCCCACAACAGTGGAGTGTCTACCTATAGGACAAACCCCTTCCTCACGTTGATCGTCTTGGTAAAGGAGAAATGCTCACTAACAGGAATTTAAACACATTTCTTCACATATTTTTTGAGAAATAAACTTTTTTATAGAACATTTCTGTGAGCTTTTATTTCAGCTCATGAAACATGGGACCAATACTTCACGTTGTGTTTATATTTTAATTCAGTGGAAAATTTGCACAAATTGCGGTAGACAGGGGAAAAGGTGGATCCGGTAATATGGGGCATAACTTTGTTTTGGGCTAGAGACGCAAGCATGACTGTCACCGTGCTCCATTCTTCCTCTATGGCAGTGACAGCGAAGCCTAGTCAAACTGGCCTGTGCTCTTGGTTCTAACAGGCAACATGAATAACATATCCACTTCACGCACGCTGTGAGCCGCTCCAATAATTAGACGGTTGACAGGGGCTATGATGGGGCTATGACGGGGGATATGACGGGCGATATGACGGGCGATATGACGGGCGATATGACGGGCGATATGACGGGCGATATGACGGGAGTTATGACGGGGGGGTTATGACGGGGGGTTATGACGGGGGGTTATGACGGGGGTTATGACGGGAGTTATGACGGGGGGGTTATGACGGGGGGTTATGACGGGGGTTATGACGGGGGTTATGACGGGGGTTATGACGGGCGATATGACGGGGGGGTTATGACGGGGGGGTTATGACGGGGGGTTATGACGGGGGGTTATGACGGGGGGGTTATGACGGGGGTTATGACGGGGGTTATGACGGGGGTTATGACGGGCGATATGACGGGGGGGTTATGACGGGGGGGTTATGACGGGGGGGTTATGACGGGGGGTTATGACGGGGGGTTATGACGGGGGTTATGACGGGGGTTATGACGGGCGATATGACGGGCGATATGACGGGGGGATATGACGGGGGGATATGACGGGGGGATATGACGGGGGGATATGACGGGGGGATATGACGGGGGGATATGACGGGGGGATATGACGGGGGGATATGACGGGGCGATATGACGGGGCGATATGACGGGCGATATGACGGGCGATATGACGGGGGGATATGACGGGGGGATATGACGGGGGGATATGACGGGGGGATATGACGGGGGGATATGACGGGGGATATGACGGGGGATATGACGGGGGGATATGACGGGCGATATGACGGGCGATATGACGGGCGATATGACGGGGGGGATATGACGGGGGGGATATGACGGGGGGGATATGACGGGGGGGATATGACGGGGGGGATATGACGGGGGGGATATGACGGGGGGGATATGACGGGGGGGATATGACGGGGGGGATATGACGGGGGGGATATGACGGGGGGGATATGACGGGGGTTATGACGGGGGGGATATGACGGGGGATATGACGGGGGATATGACGGGGGATATGACGGGGGATATGACGGGGGATATGACGGGGGATATGACGGGGGATATGACGGGGGATATGACGGGGGATATGACGGGGGATATGACGGGGGATATGACGGGGGATATGACGGGCGATATGACGGGCGATATGACGGGGGATATGACGGGGGTTATGACGGGGGATATGACGGGGGATATGACGGGGGGGTTATGACGGGGGATATGACGGGGGATATGACGGGGGATATGACGGGGGATATGACGGGGGGGTTATGACGGGGGATATGACGGGGGATATGACGGGGGATATGACGGGGGATATGACGGGGGATATGACGGGGGATATGACGGGGGGATATGACGGGGGATATGACGGGGGATATGACGGGGGATATGACGGGGGATATGACGGGGGATATGACGGGGATGAGGCTGGCTGATCACAGCTGTCACACATAATACTGGATGAAGCACTCATTCTGACATGACGCTCTGTAATCTGATACTCTCTTTGTTGAAGGCGTAGGGGTGCATCCTGTGCACTGTCATTGAAACTTATGTCAGATCTACACGATTCATGTGGATGGCCTACTTTGAGATCAAAATATGAATTTCACCAAAAACACCCGCATATCCCCTACCAGCCGCATATCCCCTACCAGCCGTCATCTGCTTCTCTCCGTCCGCTTTTTCTGCACATCTCCATCAGTTTTTATCAATTTAGCCGTGATGGCGAGCTGGGGTGGCTTATTGGAGCAGCCCGAAGTGTGAGTGAAGTGGATACACTATATTTTAATTTCCCCTGCATGCTGACTGGCTACATCACCGCTTGGTATGGCAACTGCACCGCCCCGATCGCAAGGCGCTACTGAGGATGGTGCGGATGGTCCAGTACATCACTGGGGCCGAGCGCCCTTTCCTCCAAGACCTCTATACCAGGCAGTGTCAGAGGAAGGCCCTAAAAATGATCAAAGACTCCAGCCACTCAAGTCATAAACTGTTTTCTCTGCTACCGCACGGCAAACGGTTTGGGACCACAGGGTACCTGAACAGCTTCTACCCCTGTTGTGGAAAAATCATTGTTTATTTTCAGCACGCTGGATGGGTTCCAACCAACTCAATGCACCATAGTACACATGTCAATCAGGAGCTCTGCCTGGGCAGACCAAGCAGTTGTCTTATATACGGCTACACAGACAAGTTATATTTGCATGATTTAGCATAATTAATAAATCATTACCGTTTTGTTTCCTACATGCGAGCGACGAATACTGTTTCATAACATGTGACAGTCCAACACCTCACAAGGCTTCTCCTTTCTAAGCGGAGACCTTAAACTGAGATATCTTTAGTTTGTTCTCAAAACAAGGTCTGGGCGTACTGCCACTTGCATAAACACAGAAATTGGTTTACAAAACAGCACATAAATAGAACACAGAAATTAGTTATAAGTAAAGCACAAACATATAAATTCCCGTTACAACCCCAAGCCATAATACTGCTGAACAGTTCATCAAATGGCAACCCGGACTATTACACTGGCCCTTTTCTGCACAGCACTCTCTAATACTGACTTCATGCACAATCACTGGACTCTACCCACAGACACACGTGCGCACACAAAAAACACACACACGCATATTGACGCCACACACATACAATTTCACACTTGTCACATACGCTGCTGCTACTCTGTTCATTATCTATCCTGATTGCCATGTCACTTTCACCCCTATCTACAGTGCATTCAGAAAGTATTCAGACCCCTTGACTTTTACCACATTTTGTTACGTTACAGCCTTATTCTAAAATCAATTAAAACACATTTTTGTCTTCCTCAATCTACACAAAATACCCCATAATGACAAAGCGAAAACAGGTTTTCAGAAACAGAAATACCTTATTTACATAAGTATTCAGTCCCTTTGCTATGAGACTCGAAATTGAGCTCAGATTAATCCTGTTTCCATTATTCATCCTTGAGATGTTTCTACAACTTGGAGTCCACCTGTGGTAAATTCAATAAATTGGACATGATTTGGAAAGGCACACACCTGTCTATATAAGGTCCCACAGTTGCCAGTGCATGTCAGAGCAAAAACCAAGCCATGAGGTCGAAGGACTTGTCCATAGAGCTCCGAGACAGCATTGTGTCGAGGCACAGATCTGGGGAAGGATACCAAACAAATGTCTGCAGCACTGAAGGTCCAAGAACACAGTGGCCTCCATTCTAGAATGGAAGAAGTTTGGAACCACCAAGAGCCTTCCTAGAGCTGGCCACCCAGCCAAACTGAGCAATCGCGGAAGAAGGGCCTTGGTCAGGGAGGTGAACAACAACCCGATGGTCACTGACAGAGCTCCAGAGTTCCTCTGTAGAGATGGGAGAACCTTCCAGAAGGACAACCATCTCCGCAGTACTCCACCAATCAAGCCTTTATGGTAGAGTGGCCAGACAGAAGCCACTCAGTAAAAGGCACATGACAAACCGCTTGGAGTTTGCTAAAAGGCATCTAAAGGAGAAACAAGATTCTCTGGTCTGATGAAACCAATATTGAACGCTTTGGCCTGAATGCCAAGCGTCACATCTGGAAGAAACCTGGCTCCATCCCTACGGTGAAGCATGGTGAGGACATGCTGTGGGGATGTTTTTCGATGGCAGGGACTGGGATACCAGTCAGGATCGAGGGAAAGATAAACGGAGCAAAGTACAGAGAGATCCTTGATAAAAACCTGCTCCAGAGCACTCAGGACCTCAGACTGGGGCGAAGGTTCACCTTCCAACAGGACAACGACCCGAAGCACACAGCCAAGACAACACAGGAGTGGCTTCGGAACAAGTCTCTGAATGTCCTTAAGTGGCCCAGCCAGAGCCCGGGCTTGAACCCGATCGAACATCTCTGGGGTGACCTGAAAATAGCTGTGCAGCAACACTCCCCATCCAACCTGACAGAGCTTGAGAGGATCTTCAGAGAAGAATGGGACAAACTCCCCAAATATAGGTGTACCAAGCTAGTAGTGTCATCCCTAGGGCTGTAGCAGTCACGAAATTTCATCAGCCGGTGATTGTTAAGCAAATAACTGGTTGCTCTCACGGTAATTGACCATTAATTAACATACACACATTTAGCATCTCCTGGCTTCCACACAGCCTACAAGCCACTGATGCAGACCTTTGGAACAGCTACATTTTTAAAAGGTCTAATAAATCCATGTAATATAGCCTACACCTTCACAATAAATCCATGATTTATTTTAGACAGGTCTAAAGAAGCATGATATGAAGAAAATGTAGTCTATTTCAGAAGAGAACAGAATAGAATAGAATGATAGGTCCTGATCTGGCTGTGCCAAATGGCTGTGGGCTACACTAGTTCATTTAGCAGACAAGATTGGCTTCAAATTCAGTGGCATTATTTTATAGTATGAAGAATAGAATTGAACAAAGCCGATTAAAATAGAAAGGATATTTTCTACAAAAGATTAGAGGGAGTGCGCACATGAGGCTATTCTGTGTTGAGCGGTTAACAAAGAAATAGTTTTTCCTATATGCTTAATTTAGAGTTATTAATGTAACTTTAGTTGTTCTACAAATGTTGGGCTATATGTTTAGATTTTGACCACATTGTAAGGATGCATGATGCGGCTCTAATGATGATTTGAAAAAAGTTAATTGAAAGGCATGAGCCCTGCTTTGTTTTTTGGCGCAGGTTGTACACACAGGTTGTTCATACACAATTTGAGAAGCACTTGATAATGCCTAAAATTTCCTGCCGGCACCCCAAAAAAATCCATGCCCTTTGCTGCCCTCCACCCTAAATGCTGCCAGCTCCAAAGCATCTCTCATCTCACTCACACGGCTCTCCATCAAGTACATCTCAGACACATCGCACATCCTTATCCAATTCCAAGGTGCATAATAAAAATATTGGGAGAACTGTCTATATTGACTTTGTCAGCCAACAAGATGAGTAGGCCTAATGAAGAGCCTCTGTCAGTCTACTGTCCCCCATAGTACAAAAGCTGACCTATTCTATTCTGAGCGAGAAATAAATATTCCAAACAGATCCCAAATTACGACAACCACTAGCATCAAAAAAACTTTTTTTGTGCGATGTGGCTGACACAACAGATCAGAACATTTAGCTTAAAATGGTGATAAACTATTAGGCTATTTCTTCACATTATAAGTGCAACAATGTGCACACGGCAGTAGGCTGTAAACACGAATGTTCTATTAGCGGGAAACACCATTATGCATGTAATGCTTCTATTATAAAGGCGAATTTTTATGGTGAAATTTATCTTCCCCAAACTTGAAACACATGTGCTGCTTATATATCTACCAGTTAGGCTCTACACCCCTTGACTTGAAAAAGTCAAGGGGTCTGAATAGTTACCTGAATGCATATTACCTCCATTAACACATTTTCTTACTTCGACCCCCTGAGCCATCCATAATTCAAATTTCACTCCGATGCGCTAGTTTGACAACCACTGTTAGCTAGCTACTTGTTTGACTGAATGATGGAGAATGCTAGTAAAGGGGTTACTTCAATTTCAAATCAATCCAAGATGGCTCTCTGGATAAAAGCAAATTTGCATCTACTGCCAGGCTGCATTGGTTTATCAGTGAAGTAGATCGAGTGAACAGTCCTGTAGCTTAGCATCTGCTTCATCTGAACACTTTAATTGATCTAGTCACAGGTGCTTCCTGCTTTAATTTTAGCTTGTAAGAAATCAGGAGGATAGAATTATGGTCAGATATGGAGGGCGAGGGAGAGCTTTGTATGCATCTCTGTGTGTGGAGTACAGTTCCAATGTGGGAATAACATGCCCCTTTTCCTCTCTTTTCAATCAAATCCAAAAGAATTACAGGACGAAGTAATATCTTGTAAGCAATTAAGCTAATTGTTTTCTTAAACAGTGGAGTATGAAATAAAGTGAAACCAGAAGTTCATACACACTTTCTGCTTGCCTTTATTTGTCTGAACCATACAGGCTCTATATCCAGCCACACAACTTGTATTGTCGTCCTGTATTTTGGGACATGAGCGTGCCAGACAGCCAAGTTATTCCCAGCATGTTATTCCCAGGACATCAGAGCAGGATAGAGGGGCATGTTATTCCCAGGACATCAGAGCAGGAGAGAGGGGCTTGTTATTCCCAGGACAAAAGAGCAGGATAGAGGAGCTTGTTATTATCAGGACATCAGAGCAGGATAGGGGCATGTTATTCCCACTACATCAGAGCAGGATAGAGGGGCATGTTATTATCAGGACATCAGAGCAGGATAGAGGGGCTTGTTATTATCAGGACATCAGAGCAGGATAGAGGGGCATGTTATTCCCATTACATCAGAGCAGGATAGAGGGGCATGTTATTCCCACTACATCAGAGCAGGAGAGAGGGGCTTGTTATTCCCAGGACAAAAGAGCAGGATAGAGGAGCTTGTTATTATCAGGACATCAGAGCAGGATAGAAGGGCATGTTATTCCCATTACATCAGAGCAGGATAGAGGGGCATGTTATTCCCACTACAGCAGAGCAGGATAGAGGGGCATGTTATTCCCAGGACATCAGAGCAGGATAGAGGGGCATGTTATTCCCACTACTTCAGAGCAGGATAGAGGGGCATGTTATTCCCATTACTTCAGAGCAGGATAGAGGGGCATGTTATTCCCATTACTTCAGAGCAGGATAGAGGGGCATGTTATTCCCATTACTTCAGAGCAGGATAGAGGGGCATGTTATTCCCACTACTTCAGAGCAGGATAGAGGGGCATGTTATTCCCATTACTTCAGAGCAGGATAGAGGGGCATGTTATTCCCATTACATCAGAGCAGGATAGAGGGGCATGTTATTCCCACTACTTCAGAGCAGGATAGAGGGGCATGTTATTCCCATTACTTCAGAGCAGGATAGAGGGGCATGTTATTCCCACTACAGCAGAGCAGGATAGAGGGGCATGTTATTCCCACTACTTCAGAGCAGGATAGAGGGGCATGTTATTCCCACTACTTCAGAGCAGGATAGAGGGGCATGTTATTCCCAGGACATCAGAGCAGGATAGAGGGGCATGTTATTCGCAGGACATCAGAGCAGGATAGAGGGGCATGATATTCCCAGGACATCAGAGCAGGATAGAGGGGCATGTTATTCCCAGGACATCAGAGCAGGATAGAGGGGCATGTTATTCCCAGGACATCAGAGCAGGATAGAGGGGCATGTTATTCCCACTACAGCAGAGCAGGATAGAGGGGCATGTTATTCCCAGGACATCAGAGCAGCGGAGAGGGGCATGTGTGTCAGTGAGTAGAAACTTATCACACCCTTGTTGGACGGCTGGGAGGTACGCTGCCGACTCCATGCTAGTATCAACAACACATGACACAACGCATTGAAGTCAACCATTGACAGCCTACTGTAGTAGCCAGGCCATAGGGAGGGACAACACATACAGTAGGCTACAGTGGACAGGAAAGGTTAGGAAATAGCCCAGTGCTCATACACAGTTCAGATGAATGGACCACTGCACATTTTGAAAAGACATGTGTTATTATTACGTTTTTAAAGTTCTTTCTCAATTTTATTTCTCACTGCATTGTTGGTAAGGGTCAGGTGCTTTTTCTATGCTTCCCTTTCTGAAGTTTCGTTTTTCTTCAAAAACAGCTGAATACACAATATTTTTGGTTAAGGAAAATATATTTTACAATGTTTTAAATAGTACAATGATTCTCTACACAATGACTGCTTGTTTTGTCACAAAATCTGAAATTAGGCGAACTATTAGAAGTTTAGCAACCAGGAAATGGCGGAGTGATCACTGCATAGTGCCCCTTCAAAGACAAACAAACTGTAGCACCACCTCTCAGGCTGTCTCCCAATGTACTGCTGGCACTCTACTTCCATTCCAGTGTGTGTGTGTCCTGGCCTAAACCTTGCATGTAGTCCCCAGACACCTAGTCTGGTCATAGGAAGTACAAAGTAGGAAGTACAAGTCAGCAACACTGGGACACTAAGAGAAAATAATAAGATAGGCCCATACTAATAAGACAAACAGTGTTCCCCACTCCGCATCACTGTGTGGCCTACTGTACGCTAGTAACCTCTGTATTAGATATGCACATATATGAGCATGGTTTTGGGTTGGATAATGATGTTCCTCGACTACAGCTCAGTGTTCAACATCATAGTGCCCTCCAAGCTCGTTACCAAGATCCAGGGACTGAACACCTCCCTCTACAACTGGATCCTGGACTTCCTGACAGGCAGGGTAAACAACACCTCTGCCACGCTGGCTCTCAACACGGGGACCCCCCAGGGGTGTGTGCTTAGCCCCCTCCTGTACTCCTTGTTCACCCATGACTGGGTAGCCAAGCACGACTCCAACACCATCATGAAGTTTGCTGACAACACAACAGTGGTAGGCCTGTGTCAGAGGAAGGCCCCAAAAAATGTCAAAGACTCCAGTCACCCAAGTCATAGACAGTTCTCTGCTAACGCACGGCAAGCAGTACCAGAGAGCCAAGTCTAGGTCCAAAAGGCTCCTTAACAGCTTCTACCCCCAAGCCATAAAACTGCTGAACAATTAGTCAAATGACCACCATGACTATTTACATTCACCCCCCCCCCCCCCCTTGTTTATACACTGGTCCTACTCACAGTTTATTATCTATGCAGTCACTTTACCCCTACCTACATGAACAAATGACCTGGACTAACCTGTACCCCGTACATTGACTCGGTACCGGTGCCCCCTGTATATAGCCTCCACATTGACTCGGTACCGGTGCCCCCTGTATATATCCTGACTAACCTGTACCCCGTACATTGACTCGGTACCGGTGCCCCTGTATATATCCTGACTAACCTGTACCCTGTACATTGACTCGGTACCGGTGCCCCTGTATATATCCTGACTAACCTGTACCCCGTACATTGACTCGGTACCGGTGCCCCCTGTATATATCCTGACTAACCTGTACCCCGTACATTGACTCGGTACCGGTGCCCCCTGTATATATCCTGACTAACCTGTACCCGTACATTGACTCGGTACCGGTGCCCCCTGTATATATCCTGACTAACCTGTACCCCGTACATTGACTCGGTACCGGTGCCCCCTGTATATATCCTGACTAACCTGTACCCCGTACATTGACTCGGTACCGGTGCCCCCTGTATATATCCTGACTAACCTGTACCCCGTACATTGACTCGGTACCGGTGCCCCCTGTATATATCCTGACTAACCTGTACCCCGTACATTGACTCGGTACCGGTGCCCCCTGTATATATCCTGACTAACCTGTACCCCGTACATTGACTCGGTACCGGTGCCCCCTGTATATATCCTGACTAACCTGTACCCCGTACATTGACTCGGTACCGGTGCCCCCTGTATATATCCTGACTAACCTGTACCCCGTACATTGACTCGGTACCGGTGCCCCCTGTATATATCCTGACTAACCTGTACCCCGTACATTGACTCGGTACCGGTGCCCCCTGTATATATCCTGACTAACCTGTACCCCGTACATTGACTCGGTACCGGTGCCCCCTGTATATATCCTGACTAACCTGTACCCCGTACATTGACTCGGTACCGGTGCCCCTGTATATATCCTGACTAACCTGTACCCCGTACATTGACTCGGTACCGGTGCCCCTGTATATATCCTGACTAACCTGTACCCCGTACATTGACTCGGTACCGGTGCCCCCTGTATATATCCTGACTAACCTGTACCCCGTACATTGACTCGGTACCGGTGCCCCCTGTATATAGCCTCCACATTGACTCGGTACCGGTGCCCCCTGTATATAGCCTCCACATTGACTCTGTACCGGTACCCCCTGTATATAGCCTCCACATTGACTCGGTACCGGTGCCCCTGTATATAGCCTCCACATTGACTCGGTACCGGTGCCCCCTGTATATAGCCTCCACATTGACTCTGTACCGGTACCCCCTGTATATAGCTTTAGAACTGCATTATCCTGTTTCTTCTCTCACATTTCACTGTTTTATTTCATATCAATATTACTACCTTCTTTCTGCATTGTTGGGAAGGAGCTCGCAAGTTAAGCATTTCACTGTACTTTATTGCACATGCTGTATCCTGTGGATGTGACCAAAAAGCTTTAAAATGTTCCCCTTCTGCAGAAAACACCTGCCTGCGTGATAGGTGAGAACACTGAGTTGAGTGCCCATCCAGTGATCAGGAAGGGAAGGAGATGAGGTTAAAATAGATGGAGAGGAAGCCATTAAACAGTATTGGGACATGTCCCAGGGATGGTACAGAGAGGGGGTAAGGTCATGAAATGCAACACCACCTCACACGCATCATCCCCCCCAGCCATCAGTTCCCCCCTGATGCCCAGTATCCCCAGCGCCAGAGGCCCCCGCTGCCCTGAATCCCGTTACTAACACCATGCCAACGAAGCCAGCCTCGCCAGTCAGCTGAACACAGATCCGGTTTCCCTCCTTAATGCTCCCAACAAGCCTGTTCCCTCTGTGGCCAAGTGTCAAACCAACCCCTCCCCCCAAAGTCACCCCCGAGGACTAGCACCACTCTACCCTGCCTTCACCCTGAATATCTTTATACATTATATTGAGAAAGACAGGTGATCCATCCAGAGACCCAGGTCAGGCATGGTTGCGTTAGAACCACTCCCCAGGTACAAAGCCCCGGATGTGTGTTTCAGCTGGGCTGCCTGGTTGGCTGACTGGCCTGGGTGATGTGTTCACGCTGGTAATTAAAAGGTAATACAGGAAAGAGACTCCTGAGAAGCTGTTAGCCCTATAGCTCTCCCTGGCATAATCCTAACTTGAGATGCAGGAAAATGCATACAACTCAAATCTTAGCACGAATTTTCCATTGAGATCAATGCACGATTCAATGGTGAAGTAGTTTCACGCATGTTTCTCAAATTAGGTTTCTATCCTTTAATTACTCCTAACCAGAAGGGACACACCATCGTCATGTTAACAAACATCATAATGCCCGGTTTCACATCACCCAAATCGGCTTAAGGGGTTCAGCGCAATCTGTCATCCTCTAAAGACTGATATGGCTCTCTGTGTTTCACATATAACATAGAAACAGGACAAAGTGGATACACACACACAAAAGTATGTGAACACACATTCAAATTAGTGGATTCGGCTATTTCAACCACACACGTTGCAGACGCGTGCATAAAATCAAGCACACGGCCATGCAATCTCCATAAACAAACACTGGCAGTAGAATGACCCGTACTGAAGACTTCAGTGACTTTCAACGTGGCTCCATCATAGGATGCCATCTTTCCAACAAGTCAGTTCCTCAAAATGTCTACCCTGGTCAACTGTGTCGTGTCTGGACTATCATTAAATGTGAAGACTGCTATTTTATCAAATCTATTCTCTGTGTAATTATTATTACTTGATTAAACCAATCATGTAAACTTTAACTAGGAAGTCGGGGAACCAAGGGAAAATGTTTATAGAGTCTCTATTTCCCAAATCGACTCTTCAGATATTTTCATATCTTATCGATTAGTCTTCTATTAATGTATCATTATTACCTCATGAGTTCTCATTACTGAACGTTGCAAACCCTTGGATATCTGCACGAACCCAGGCCTAAATGATGAATCATCGATATACAAATTGGCTTAATTATTTATTTACTGACTAACGAAATAACCACAGAAATACATAAAACAAACAATAGATATTGGTTACTAACACAATGCATTGATAAGTATTCTCGTACTAGACTTACGTAATTTCCAGCTGCAGACTAGAAATTCTACGTCTAGGATTTGCTCTTATTCTGTAGTGATAGATAGTCTCAGAGTTGAACCATTTCCAGCCAACGCTACAAGCTGTATGGTCTCCATGACCTATACAGTTGTTGTTCTTAACCATTTTTTTTTTCTTTACCCCCCTTTTCTCCCCAATTCCGTGGTATCCAATTGTTAGTAATTACTATCTTGTCTCATCGCTACAACTCCCGTACGGGCTCGGGAGAGACGAAGGTCGAAAGCCATGCGTCCTCCGAAACACAACCCAACCGCACTGCTTCTTAACACAGCGCACATCCAACCCGGAAGCCAGCCGCACCAATGTGTCGGAGGAAACACTGTGCACCTGGCGACCTTGGCTAGCGTGCACTGCGCCCGGCCCGCCACAGGAGTCGCTGGTGCGCAATGGGACGAGGATATCCCCTCCCTAACCCGGACGAAGCTAGGCCAATTCCATGACGCATGATGTAATGTCTGGCCTCACGGGGGCATGGCCACTGTCTAGTTAACCTGTTGAGGATGGGGGCGCTGTTGAGACTATTTATGCTAATTGGGTAATTTTTGAAACGGCTTCCCACAAAATCCTTGATCGTACAATATGCATATTATTATTATTATTGGATAGAAAACAGTCTATAGTTTCTATAGGAGTTGAAATTTTGTCTCTAAGTGGAACAGAGCCCATTCTACAGCAATTTCCCTGACATGGAGTCAGATTTCAGAAATGTTGGCCACTGTTCTGAAGTCAGTTAAAAGGGCACTGTTATTGCTATGACTATACAGACACTGCTTACGTCTTCCCCTGGATGCCTTTACGTGATGACGATTTCAATGGGGTCGATTGCGCGTTCACAGGCACTACGAATGAAAAAACCCTGAGGCTAGTCATTATTTTGGAGCTGCGTCATGCGCCTAGAGGACACCGGCCCGCACCTGTTCCAAGCATTAGTGAAGGGGGTAATATTACTCGGGTCATGTTTCTACTCGTTATGGGAGTTAAAAACATCATAAGGTAGTTAATTTAAAGCGTTTTATAGCAATTTATATCCGTTTAGTGCGATTTTGGGACATTTATTTCTTTAACGCTGTGAATAGCTGGGCACGCTTTCAGTTCATCCCGAACGCAGTTGGCATTTCCACATGGCAAGAGGACAGCTTTCCACCAAAAGACGATTACTCCCAAGAAAGGATCCTTTGCCCAAGATACTGATGGAAGAACAGCTCAAAGTAGGACATTTTTATTATGATAAATCGTGTTTCTGTCTAAACATTTTAGTGGCTTAGGACGCCATGTTTTTTGACGTAGCTTCGCTTGGCGCAAACTGTATTGAAAAGTAAGGATAAATTAAAAAATGTAATTCCGCAATTGTATTAAGAATTAAATTGTCTATCAATCCCTGTCCACCCTATATTTTTTAGTCACGTTTATGAGTATTTATGTATAAGAGTAGATCACTGTCTAAGTGGCGCAAGGACATTTTCTGACCAGCTGAGCTACATTTCACATTGTCTAACCATGATTTTGGTGGCTAAATATAAAAAAATTCGATCAAACTCTATATGGATTGTGTAATATGATGTTACAGGAGTGTCATCTGAAGAATTCTGAGAAGGTTAGTGAAAAAATTAATATATTTTTGGCGATGTTGACGTTATCGCCCACTTTGGCTAGAATCAATGCTGGGCTGCTATGTGCTATGTGCTATGCTAATATAACGATTTATTGTGTTTTCGCTGTAAGACACTTAGAAAATCTGAAATATTGTCTGTATTCACAGGATCTGTGTCTTTCGATTCGTGTATGCTGTGTATTTTTACGAAATGTTTGATGATAAGTAGGTAAACACGTTGCTCAATGTAGTTTTTCTAGTCCATTTGTGACGGTGGGTGCAATTGTAACCTATGCCATCTACCTGAAATATGCACTTTTTTCTAACAAAACCTATCCCATACCATAAATATGTTATCAGACTGTCATCTGATGATTTTTTTTGTTGGTTAGGGGCTATAAATATCTTAGTTTAGCCGAATTGGTGATGGCTACTGGTGTTGGTGGACAAATAAAAGATGGTGGATTATGCTAAAGTGTTTTTAGGTAATAGATGTACATCTTTACATATTGTGTCTTCCCTGTAAAACATTTTAAAAATCGGACATGTTGACTGGATTCACAAGATCTGTGTCTTTCATTAGCTGTATTGGACTTTAATGTGTGAAAGTTAAATATTTAAAAAAAATATTTTTTTTGGAATTTCGCGGCACTGGTTTTTCAGTGGGGGGGGGGGGGGGGGTGGCGCTAGCGGCACGCTGATCCTAGACAGGTTAAACTTTATATGAAAATCCAAACTCTCATTTAGAAGGCTAACATCACATTACACCTTTTTACAAATAGTTTCATATTTACTCATTCATTTTATCCAACATCTATATGTAAATCTGATCTTTGAAAAGTGTACACAAACAGAGATACAGTAATGTGGGTTTCCTGTCCGTCATGAGATCACCAAATGAAAAACACTCGTCATGACTGTGCCTTAAGTGTCCACGGACCACTCCCACATTCTCAAAAATAGAAATATTGTTTAATTATTAAAACTTTTGATGTCCAAGGGTCTCTCTGTGTTCCACAGTTTACATTCCAATCTTGAACACTACAGAGCATAGGGGCAGCGTGTTTTATGACCGAGCATAAAACAGCCGACTTCCTACTCGTAGAGCGATCCTTCAGATCGTCACAGGAGAGTTATGACAGCTCTAAGTGCTGCTATTGTGAAGTGGAAACGTCTAGGAGCAACAACAGCTCAGCCTGGGAAATGGTAGACCACACAAACTCACAGAACGGAACATTGAAGTGCTGAAGTGTGTAACATTTGTCTGCCCTAGGTTGTAACACTTACTACCGAGTTCCAAAGTTCCTCTGGAAGCAACGTCAGCACAATAACTGTTCATCAGGAGCTTCATGAAATGGCTTTCCATGGCCGAGCAGCCGCACACAAGCCTAAGATCACCATGTGTAATGCCAAGCGTCGGCTGGAGTGGTGTAAAGCTAGCCAACATTGGACTCTGGAGCAGTGGAAACTAGTTCTCTGGAGTGATGAATCACGCTTCATCATCTGGCAGTCCGACGGACAAATCTGGGTTTGGCAGATGCCAGGAGAACGCTTTCTGCCCCAATGCATAGTGTCAACTGTAACATTTGGTGGAGGTGGAATAATGGTCTGTGGCTGTTTTCATGGTTCGGGCTAGGGAAATCTTAACGCTACAGCATATGATGACATTCTAGACAATTCTGTGCTTCGTACTTTGTGGCAACAGTTTGCAGACGGACCTTTTCTGTTTCAGCATGACAATACCCCTGTGCACGAAGCTAGGTCCATATAGAAAAGGTTTGTCGAGATCGCTGTGGAAGAACTTGACTGGCCTGCACAGAGCCCTGACCTCAACCCCATTGAACATCTTTGGGATGAATTGGAATGCCGACTGCGAGCCAGGCATAATAGCCAAACATCAGTGCCCGACCTCACTAATGGTCATGGCTGAATGGAAGAAAGTCCCTGCAGCAATATCCCAACATCTAGTGGAAAGCCTTCCCAGAAGAATGAAGGCTGTTATAGCAGCAAAAGGGGGAGCAACTCCATATTACACTGTACATGTGCATGTGAAGAATAAAACTTGAAGTTGAAATTAAGGGATGGTGGAGGCTGGAGGAGGGTGGATGGAAAGAGTGCCCTTTGCCTGTCCTGCTGTCATCCCTCTGATGCCCCTGGCTGTCACAATACAACACCCAACAGAGATGGGCAGAAAGGGGCCGTCCCCCCACCCTATGCCAGGAGGACTTTGCAGAGGGGCAGAAAGGGCCCTCTTTCTCCCTCTCGCAACCTTTTTTGGGGGGTGCAATTTTAAAACTGATTTCCGGTAATATGATATCTGAGTGAGCGTGACTAACAAAATCAATGGGGACCCCCTAGAGGTCAGGGCTGCTGGACACTTATATAACTGGCAAGACCAACTTACTGTTAATTGAAAATGTTAGTGACTGTCAGTGACTGACATAGGAGGAAAACGGCTGATGCACTACCAAATTTCAAAACGGCATGTTATTATATTATGCTACCAGTAAGTTGAGACCTCGACTGGCCTCCTAAAACATGTTTTTTTAACCGACAGCATCATCTGTGCAGAGACTGGAGAAAACAATGAAATGCTCTTGGAGTTGCAGCGGTGTATGTTATGTTACGTGTGCAATTTGATTTGATCTGTGAGGTGCCCACCTCGGAGGTCTATAACTATCCAGCTAAACCAACAAGAGGACCACTTGTGCCCTATACAACACTGGGTGATAGCAAACTGAAGCAGTCTTTTACCCACAGGTGATTCATACATGATTCATTCTTTATGTGGGCCACCCCTAGCCTACTGTTGCACTGGAACAAACCAACTAGGCAGGCAGCACAGCAGGGGCATCCATACAGTCTATTTTCAGATCAGCCATCCAGGTTACATTCAGCAAGCAACACCACCAGGCATTTCACAGACACAGAATACTGAAATATACTAAGTATTGACTCTACTGAAAAACATGTAATAACTGGTTTCCCAGGGGTCTGGAATATTATCATAAATTAGAGAATTTTGCAGCCTATATTAGGTGTACTCCCCTACCACATAGACTGGCCTGTTGTATGTTGGTGACAGTTGTCTAGCTATAGAGTAGTTGACAGCTCCTCAGCCTACCCACTGGGAAAAACTGGTTGCATCAACGTTTTTTTTCCACAATGTGGAAAACTTTACTATTTTTTTCACCCTACCTTTAACCTAAATCCAATAACATGTTTTGTTGATTTTACGTGGAATAAACGTTAGTTGACAA
The DNA here is from genome assembly GCF_029448725.1 of Salvelinus fontinalis. Lineage (NCBI taxonomy): Eukaryota > Metazoa > Chordata > Actinopteri > Salmoniformes > Salmonidae > Salvelinus > Salvelinus fontinalis. The sequence continues at coordinate 32,521,378 of NC_074701.1, read as the reverse complement.
CTCAACCAAATGTAAATCAACACTATAAGTTGATGGTGAGTCACTATCTCAGTGAAGGCTAAAGCAACAACACGAATTGGACTCAAGTCAATATGCCATGGTAAATCAACCACCCCAGTCCAGGCCGGGGAGCTTTTATAAACAAGGGATGACAACGTCGGGTCATAAGGTGGACAGTAAAATGTGTCAAGACAGACAGTGGCGTATCATCTATCACCGTAAATGTGACATTATGCACAACTTGCCTTTATAATATGAGCGCCACATCAATAACCAACCGTTGACGGTTGAGGTGTTTGTCATTACCTTCTTTTTGATGTTACAGTGGCAGCAGACGGTCCACAGGTATTTGAGGGTCCTCCACAGGAGAATGATGAAGAGACCTCCGAAAAACGTGACCATGGAGGAGGCGAGGAATGCCCACCACATGCGCTGGCCATTGTTGTCGCAGGGCACGTCTGGCGAGAAGGGGATGATCACGTCCATCTTGGACATCGAGATCGAGGCGTCCGGATTTTTGTTAAAATAGTTATTTCTACTCATCATAGAGTTGCCGCTTCCATGGGGAACGGTGGCGTCCGCCTCAGCTAGCATCTAGGAGCCTTGGCGAGCCTATGCCAGCGTCCCCAGCCCCACTCACCAGCCATATTGCTTTAAAAAAACTATGCGTTGTATATTCTCACCCGCACTTAATTAATTGTATGTTTATTTCAATTTATTTCAGATTTCCGCGACAGTCGAAAACGCCGCACTCACTAACTGGACCGAAATAGCCGGTCGGTGTCCATTCGCGAGAGGCATTTAAATCCGCAGTAATGACAAACGTTGAGCGCTTTTCATTTTGTGAGGTTTTCCGAGTTTTTCAGGACCAATGCCATGGCAAAGATGGTCTGTCTCATCTATCAGCCGTCGAGGCTGCCAATGATGTTTCAGATTATGATAGGCGCAGCGACATTGAAAAGGGGCTGTTTTCTTCAAACAGTTTCTGTCTGACCTCTCAAGTCGTCTTCCATCCAGGGATTCGGTCGATTAACAGCGGAAAATCGATTTCACTTTTCTAAACGCCAATTTAATCGATAGCCTCGATGGTTTTTGAATGGCAGAAGCTATTTCAAGTCCCCAAACTGTTGCCAAGATGCGAAAACACAAACGACATCATCTAGCGGCGTGTTCGCTTTCTGACATACAAGCGCTCGGGTGATGTCGCCTTCGCAATTGACTGTCCCCATTCCTTCCCCTTCATCCAGCCCAGGATCGCGCAGTTCGGCCAGTTGATAGTGCCTGTCAGAGCCGCTCGCTCCACTGAATGCTAGAGAGATTTACAGGTAGGAGGGGCGGTGCGTAGCTCAAACCGCTCAAAGATGGTCAGAAAGCAGTAATACCGCCAAGCGCTGATGTTTATACCAAGTGCCAGCCACTCGTCTCAGTCAGTTCCTATTGTGCTTTCAAGACCACTGAGAACTCGGGAAAAAACAAGATCAAGTCATGACGTCAGTGACGTCAGGTCGGAAAGTCGGAGATCTAGAAAGAGCCACTGAGTTTCCGACTTGGAATTCCGAGTTGGATGACCGTTCAAAAAAAAAAATCCCAGTCGCATCTTGTTTTTACCGCGTCCCCAGTGGTCTTGAACGCGGCATTAGGCAATACATTGCGCCCTTTCGGTGTAATGTATTCACGTGACACATGTCTCTGAGCTACATATGTGACTGTCATGTTCATTTGAACAGCAGCCCACAATAACTCGTACTGTGATGCAGCAGCAACTTCGGTTTGAAATGCCAAGGCTTCCATTTTAGGACAGTTATTAGATTGGCCACAGATGAGTTCATACATCACAGCAGTTGCCCCCATTTTAATTCTCAGACCTGAACCTGATGATAGGAGTTTCCCTTGCTAAACAGGCTTCTGTCACTATAATGATATTTTCAAATGTTCTGTTATCTGTACATTACATTGGCTTATTTTCATCTTCATTTGAAGGAGGCTCCTTCAATCATTCACCATAATATGTGTTTCCAGTGCCAAAGCCCTTATTCTGCCCCCAGTCAATTATCCTTTACATTCTGAAGACAATTAGACAGAGGATAAGACAGGAACAGGTGCCACCCACAGACAGATGCATCAGTGGCCTATAGAAAGACATGGTGTGTCTCAGGACAGGACGGTCACAGAGGGCACATGAGGACCCACAGCTGGGAGTGGGACTTGGACTGGAACCAGTGACCTCACCCTTCCAGGGAAAGTACACTAGGCCTGCCATGTGCCATAAAGGTTCAGACCTCTTGTCTTGACAGAGGTCATAGTGTGCTACACTGTCTCAACAACTACCCTATTACCTATGTCCTTTGAGGTCAAAGCCATGAATACTTTTCACCATATTCTATACTAACTACACTGTTGAACTGATCTCAGATCTGTGTTGATGATAGAGGCAGACTGGGACAAAAATCGTCCCAGGCATTTCTAACACACCGACCCATTTTTTTCTCTCGAGGCCCCCATTTTTAGCCAGATAAGGATCCTTTTTGCACGAAAAATCTAAATTTGACAGTCTCACGGGGCTAAAACTGGACCAGCCCATCTGGTGTATGCCAGAAATGCCAGATGACTAGTCCGCTCCTGGTAGATGAGACCAAGGACACACAGATCAAAAATATTTAAATCAATCAACAGTTTCAGGGAGACGTGTAGCCGCAGATCGTGGGCGACCCTATGCTGCCCCACTTCTTGTGTAGTGTTTTCACTTTGAACGAAAACAAGGGGGTTGACCCCTGAGCCGCCTTGGGCTGTCTTTCTGGGCAGCTGCAACCTGGTCTCAGAGCATTTCAAATGATTCTGTACGTAAATTCGTGACACTCCATTTAGTATGATCTGTTGCGTTTCGTATGGTATGTATTAATTTGTGGATGTCCATCATCCATTTCTTATGATATGTTACGAATTACAATTTGTAGGATATGTTACCAATTGAAATTCGTACAATATATTAAGAATTTGCAAAACGTACAATATGTTACTAATTGCAATTTGTACAATATATTAATTAACAGTTTGTTGTTGCTAACATTATCTACGTGGCTAGCGCTATTGTTACCTAGCTGGCTACCATTGGCTAGGGATTAGGGTTAAGGTTATGAGTTAGATTAAAGGGTTTTCGAATGGCTGAAGATATTTCAAGTTGCCACAATGCGAAAATACAAATGGCATAATCTAGCAGCGTAGGGTTGAGGTTAGGAGTTAGATTAAAGGGTTAAGATTAGGGTTAGCTGAAAGGGGTAGGGGAAGGATTAGCTAACATGCTAAGTAGTTGCAAAGTAGCTCAAAGTAGTAAGTAGTTGCAAAGATGCTAATTAGCTCAAATGCTAAAGTTGTTCGTGAAGCGATTCAACCGTGCAACCTTTGGGTTACTAGACGTTCGCATTATACATCCACCCCGACCAACCACCCTCCTTTTGTTTATGCCTTAGGTAACCTTCTGTCTTATGCAACCATACCAATCCTAACATATCATACTAATTTGAGTGTGTCCCGGATTTACATTTACTTTGTTACATCTAGTTTATGAGACTAGACTGCTGGGCAAGGTGCGTCTTTGTGTTAAATCCTGCCTACTTGAATGCCCCTGCTGCCATGGCCTGGTCATCACTAGTTACCACAGCCACAGTCATAAACCCTGCATTTCTAGCATTTCTCTTCTTAAAATAAGATTTTATGTTGCGTTCATGTGCTTGTCGGAACTAGGAAACTCAGAAATGTCCAACTTCCCAACTGGTAGAACGCGGCACGTGTTTCGGAAACTATTCCGACCCCTTGACTTTTCCCACATTTTGTTACATTGCAGCCTTATTCTAAATGGAATAAATATTTTTTTGACAGAAATCAACACAAAACCCCATAATGACAAAGAAAAAACTGGTTTTTAGAAATGTTTGCAAATTTATAAAAAATAAAAAAAGAGAAATACCTTATTTATATAAGTATTCAGTATTTGCTATGAGACTCGAAATTGAGCTCAGGTGAATCCTGTTTCCATTGATCATCCTTGAGATGTTTCTACAACTTGATTGGAGTCCACCTGTGGTAAATTCAATTGATTGGACAGGATTTGGAAAGGCACACACCTGTCTATATAAGGTCCCACAGTTGACAGTGCATGTCAGAGCAAAAACCAAGCCATGAGGTCGAAGGAATTGTCCGTAAAGCTCAGAGACAGAATTTTGTCGAGGCACAGATCTGGGGAAGAGCACTAAAACATTTCTGCAGCATTGAAGATCCACAAGAACACAGTGGCCTCCATCATTCTTAAATGGAAGAAGTTTGGACCCACCAAGACTCTTCCTAGAGCTGGGCGCCTGAACAAATGGAGCAATCGGGGGAAAAGGGCCTTGGTCAGGGAGGTGACCAAGAACCCAATGGTCACTCTGACAGAGCTCTAGAGTTATTCTGAAGATGGGAGAATCTTCCAAAAGGACAACTATCTCTGCAGCACTCTACCAATCAGGCCTTTGTGGTAGAGTGGCCAGATAGAAGCCAGTCCTCAGTAAAAGACACATGACAGCCCGCTTGGAGTTTGACAAAAGGCACCTAAACTCTCAGACCATGAGAAATACGATTCTCTGGTCTGATGAAACCTAGATTGGTGGTTCGAAACATCTCAAGCATGATCAATGGAAACAGGATGCACCTGAGCTCGATTTCAAGTCTCCTACTAGCAAAGGGTCTGAATACTTATGTAAACAAGGTATTTCTGTTTTTATTTTTAATACATTTCCTAAACTTTCAAAACCTGTTTTCACTTTGTCATTATGGGGTACTGTGTGTAGATTTTTCTAAATACATTTTAGAATAAGGCTGTTAACAAAATGTGGAAAAAGTCAAGGGGTCTGAATACTTTCCGAATGCACCGTATGTAGAGGACACAGTTGTGACTTATTTAGTGGTAATTGTCTTTTTACGTGGATTTTTACATAGGTGAGGCTTAACTAATGCAGGGTTGAGACATGGTTCCATAGGCTTGTGTCTGTTCGATGCATTTGTTTATTTTTCCAATAAATATGCAGGAATACTTTTTGCAGGATTTCACACAAAATAATGTGCCATCCCGTAGAGGAAGGATGATGAGGCTTTACTAATACAGGGTTGAGAGTTGAGGAGGTGTGACGCTTGGCTAGGGGAGGGTTGAGCTCTGAGGAAGAATGACACAGTTCATAATATGTATTCCGTACACGTATTTGACAAACTGGTCTCCATTTGGGTGCCAAGCTTTCCATGACAACAAAAACAGTGTTCCTATTCTATGGAATATGGTGGGAAACTTCCTCCAGCTAATACATCAGCCTATCTGATTGCGTACATAATTATGAATAATATTATATTTTTTCAAATCTTTGATAGGGAGTGAAAGAGTGCACACTTTCGGGAGAAAGGGGAGCGAGATAGCGGTGCTTGAGGGGTGGTCCAAGGGCCTGGCAAACGGGACAGGGTATGATGGGTAGGTGGGTCATGGGGCGATCTCTCGCCCCAATGAGAAGGCCAGGGAGCTGGAGGCCAGTTATGTCCTTGAACATCATGGGAAGAAGACCATGTGACCTTAGTTACAGCTTTGAGGAAGTGACCTTGAGCATTGGAAGCCCAATCCACCAATCAGATCTGGTGTAGCTAGAGGCTGCCTAACTTGATGGAATGGGGAATCACACAGCACAAAGTGCATTTCTGGTACTGGACTGTATAGAAATGTTGTGTCTAAGTTTCTTGGATTTACTGACAGTGAAGATACTGTAGTTTATCAGTAATGAGAATATTGTAATTGAATAATTTCCCCAAATGGAATATAATCATGCGAATACAATTTTGGGGGGGACATTTAGCTATTTTCATTGTTAAATCCATTACAATGATCAGTGTAGGACCATTTGATGACACTGTTGGCAAGAACAAAGTAATTCAGTAAAAGAACATGACCCTGTTCTCTAACATTCAGTCTGTCTTCCCATCCTGTACACTGATGGGAGAGGAGTCAGAGGACTGGACAGGTGAAAGTCCTGTCTCTGTGATGTCAGCCAAGAGTGGAAAACCTGGTTGATTGTTGCTCTACTAGTACATCTTGGTTAGGGATGCTGGTTTGAATGCAGAGGAATGTGTCGCGAGGAGAGGCCGTATCTCTCTACAGTGATCCAGAGAGATACGGCTGCCTTCTCATTCTCTGCACAGAAAAATTGATGGATGTTGGTTTTATCTGCCATGTCATTTACTCTGCTGCTTTCAGCTAAATTATTTTTTTTAAATTATAGTGCATCTCTGAAGGGCGGCAGATTTTAGGGGCATCATATTTCAGAATGCGAAACACTGCATATTCCTGCTTTATATCAAAATCAAAATAAACCTCTGTGCAGTGGGTCTTACATGTATTTGCTGGGGATCTGTCCTCTATGGATCTGCTGTGCGTTCTCATCCAGAAGCCAGACCATCAGGGGCCAAAGCTGCCCTTTAGGTAACTGTGTGTGGTGTCTGGTTGGGTACCTTTTCAATGCAAAATGAACAATAACTACTGTATTCTATTTCCAAAGGGGATGATTGAACAGTATTAAGTGGTCTACATTTAATATTTCCTAGTACTGAATGAAACAAGGTTGTCATCTCATTCAAGAACAGGGGGAGATAGCGAGACACAAATAACTGATGACTCCCACTTGCAGAGATAATCAGCGATCAAGTCGTGGAGATCTCCACAGGTGGTTGTATCCTTAACAGCATGCAGCAAAATGGCAGTTTGGTTGTTAGCCAATGTCAAAGCGTTCTTGCAAGAGCTGCACTCTCCCGATTGGCTGTTGTGTAGTCACGTCGCTGAAATTTGCATAAACTTTTGGAACCTTGAACACTGCTAGCTCGCTGGTCGCCAACCGTTAAGTCGCTGTGTCTCCTCTCGTCTTCTTCCATTGAAAATAACTGCAGCTAGGTCGCTGATATTCTCGACAAATGTAAATCCCCAGTAATGAGTCTGACACAGAAGCCATGTCATTGCGATAGAGAAAATGACTTTTATTCTAATGTTAATGTCTCAACATTTGATACATATCACATTTTTCAAAGAAAATAAAAATAAAACCGCAGAACAGTACCTGGCAGCTTGTCATTCTTCTTAGAAATACAACCATTTCACATTTTAAACCATCTCTACCTACTACAAAAAGGTACATTACAATTGTACTTAATATACCGATCATACAGCCCAATAGTCAAACTTCAGATCTGATTTTCCTTTGAAAAACTGTGCATTAAGTCCCTTTTTCAGCAAAAATGCAAATATGGAGGAGCATTCTGTCTGTTTTCTAATCAAGATTATTAAAAAATAAAGGCCATCAATGAAATGTATGGAACTAATGTGATACATTTAAAATGTGAATTAGTTAGTAAAAATGATAGTACCTATTCATTTATAACGTCTACTGGGAAACCTAGGAACTATTTGTTAAGGTCCACAGAATAACAAGTGCAAAACAGAAATAAAAAAGATCAAACTGACGTACTGGACTTTGGCACATTAGGATGCAGGAGAATGTGTTTGTGCCGCTTAGATAAAAAATACATTAAATAATGGAAAAAAATGTATCACTAACATTTAAATGGTTTTATTAAGGAATAAAGAAAATATATTTGCTCCATGGTGTCATTCTGGTTTGTGAGTACATTTAAAAAAGGTGACAACCAAAGACAAAAACAGTAAAACATGCAAATACCTGCTAAGACATGACTACTGAACTTCCACAGGCCTGAGAACTAGTTGAAATACATGTACTATAGAATAATTAATCTGCATACTGTTACAGTCCATAGGCCCCCGTGAGGCATGTACACTCACACACACAAACATATTATATATATATTCTCTATATTGTCTTTAAATATGTGACAGATAGATATGTGATGGAGACACAGTGGTCTGTCTAGCCCTGGAGTGTATTCTGAGGTGGTCGCCGTCTGGACTACCCTCACAACCTTGCAATTGTCATATGCTCTGTACTGTTTCATTCCAAAACAAGCTCTGGGGGGGCCCCAGAACCGAGTTTGGTTTGTTTGCAGAACTATAGTGTTAACTTGGGTTGCAAAATTCCGTGAACTTTCAATAAAATCCCTGGTTTACCGAAAATCCTGATTGGCGGATTTCCTGCTTAATCACCTCACGATTCCGGGAATCCTCCGAATGGGATTTAAGAAACTACAGGGAATTTTGCAACCCTAGTGTTAACTTCATGGTGTTTGCAGATCTCAAGGTAACAGATGGGTGTGAACAGCATGGTGATGGCTCTAGCTAGCCTTCCAATGGGCAGTGGGGAGGTCCTATCACCATATTGCTTCTACTTATCCTGTTCCATCAGATCGGAATGGGGGCCGTCTCCTACGGAAGGCACTTCCGATAAGCCCGTAAACTGTCCACTCACGTGCAGTGACCATAGAAACGCAACGAGTAGACCAGACAACATTCGCTACTGCCATGTGTGATTTTCATGGCTTTTGCTTTGCTATAGACACACAATTTAATTTATTGACACAGTTACACACGTGATGCACACTGAAGTTTGGTCTGATTGAAAGCTGTAAAATATTGTTTGATTTGACCCATTCAAAATCTCTTTTGGGTAAAACATTTTTTGACAGAAGACCAATAAGACATATCGCTTGGAGAGGTTTATCTGTTCTACAGGTAACGTTTCTATGGCGTCAACTTCATACCAATATCAAAGACCATGTTTCAATCCAACCAACAAAGTCATTACAATTCATCAATAATATTACTCTCGCTCTCTCTCGCTCATACACACACACGATTCATACGCACACACAGTTATTATTCCACATTATTAGTTGTCATTCATTGAACGGGGTGTGTAAAACAGGGTGATGTCATTTGATACACAGGTTTGATTTAAGGGCTGATTCTGGGTCAGGGGGGGGGGGTCTAACACATTCCAGCAGAACATTTAACAACAACACTCATTTCTTAACTGTAAAAGGCTGCTTACAATGCAGGTTTACAGAAACACCACCTTAAAACCCTTAGGGAAGGCCAAATGAAGAGTAACACCACCTGTCAGTTCTACCAACCTGCTACAGATTACAGAGAAGAAAAGGCTCTGGTTAAAAAGGTACAAATCAACACCCTGAAAACAATAACAAAAATATCTAGCTTACATGTGTAGTAGCTTACTGTAGTGTACCTATTGGTATAGTGTGGAAGGTTTTGTAGTGTTTGTTGTGAGTGGAGAGGCGCAGTGCAACAGGGTGCAGTGGTGGCCTCCACCCTCTAGGGGAGAAGGGTGCAGTGGTGGCCTCCACCCTCTAGGGGAGAAGGGTGCAGTGGTGGCCTCCACCCTCTAGGGGAGAAGGGTGCAGTGGTGGCCTCCACCCTCTAGGGGAGAAGGGTGCAGTGGTGGCCTCCACCCTCTAGGGGCAGCCAAGGGGAGTCCACAGGACCTTACTCTGTTCCTGGTCAACTATAGTTATGATCTGAGTGCAAATGTAGGGCAGAGTGCCGCCCTGGACAATACCTGGAAAGATACAGGAAGGGAAGGGTTAACTAGGTTAGAAAATGACACACGAAGCCACATACACACATATGCATCCACCCACCCCCACACACAGCCAAAGGGAAACAGAGACAGTGCAACATGCGTTGAATACCAACCTGTAAAGAATGTGCTATACTCCTGCTCTATCTTCTGTGCTACCTCAAACTGCTCCTTGGAATGTTTTTGAGAGACCTTGTCCCGCAGGTACACTGGATCCTTCTGTTCCCTGAGGAGAAGAAACCAGCACAGAGTATTAACACACAGCCTCACTACCAACACAGACAAACCAATATAGAGTAATAACACACAGCCTCACTACCAACACAGACAAACCAATATAGAGTAATAACACACAGCCTCACTACCAACAGACAAACCAGCGCAGAGTAATAACACACAGCCTCACTACCAACACAGACAAACCAGTGCAGTGTATTAACACACAGCCTCACTACCAACACAGACAAACCAATATAGCGTAATAACACACAGCCTCACTACCAACACAGACAAACCAGTGCAGTGTATTAACACACAGCCTCACTACCAACACAGACAAACCAGAGCAGAGTAATAACACACAGCCTCACTACCAACACAGACAAACCAGTGCAGTGTATTAACACACAGCCTCACTATCAACACAGACAAACCAACAAAGAGTAATAACACACAGCCGCACTACCAACAAAGACAAACCAGTGCAGAGTAATAACACACAGCCTCACTACTAACACATACAGGTAAACTGCCAAAATAAAGGAACCGCCAACATTGTGTCTTAATAGGGTTTTGGGCCACGATGAGCCGCCAGAACAGCTTCAACGCACCTTGGCATAAATTCTAGCAATTGTTGTCCGCGGTTCTGAAACATCAGTGCTCTGTTGAATTGGCGCCTTTAACATTTTAGTAATTTAGCAGACGCTCTAATCCCTTTCCTAGACCATGTTGCATTATAGCAAAGTTAACCAGCATATTGGTGTTGAGAACAATGCGGCGGAGGCAGCAGCAGAATGAGGAGATGAGAAAACAGCACTTGCCTTAAATTGTCTAAGAAAAGTGGGAAAACCAACTTAAATGAGGTATATAATCAATAGCCTAATTGTTTAAAAAACATATTTCACCTTTATTTAACCAGGTAGGCCAGTTGAGAACAAGTTCTCATTTATAACTGCAACCTGGCCAAGATAAAGCAAAGCAGTGTGACACAAACAACAACAAAGAGTTACACATGGAATAAACAAACGTACAGTCAATAACAGAATAGAAGTCTATATACAGTGTGTGCAAATTAGGTAAGATTAGGGAGGTAAGGCAATAAATAGGCCATAGTGGCATAATAATTACAATTTAGCAATTAAACACTGGAGTGATAGATGTGCAGAAGATGAATGTGCAAGTAGAGATACTGGGGTGTAAAGGAGCAAAAAAAACAAAATCAATATGGGGACGAGGTAGTTGTATGAGCTATTTACAGATGGGCTATGTACAGGTGCAATGATTTGTAAGCTGCTCTGACAGCTGATGCTAGTGAGAGAGATATGAGTCTCCAGCTTCAGTGATTTTTGCAATTCGTTCCAGTCATTGGCAGCAGACAACTGGAAGGAAAGGCGGCCAAAGGAGGAATTGGCTGTGGGGATGACCAGTGAAATATTCCTGCTGGAGCGCATGCTACGGGTGGGTGCTGCTATGGTAACCAGTGAGCTGAAATAAGGCGGGGCTTTACCTAGCAAATACTTATAGATGACCTGGAGCCAGTGGGTTTGGCGACGAATATGAAGCGAGGGCCAGCCAACGAGAGCATACGGGTCACAGTGGTGAGTGGTATATGGGGCTTTGGTGACAAAACGGATGGCACTGTGATAGACTACATCCAATTTGTTGAGTAGAGTGGTGGAGGCTATTTTGTAAATGACATCGCCAAAGTCAAGGATCGGTAGGATAGTCAGTTTTACGAGGGTATGTTTGGCAGCAGGAGTGAAGGATGCTTTGTTGCAAAATTGGATGCCGATTCTAGCTTTAAATTTTGGATTGGAGATGCTTAATGTGAGTCTGGAAGGAGAGTTTACAGTCTAACCAGACACCTAGGTATTTGTAGTTGTCCACATATTCTAAGTCAGAACCGTCCAGAGTAGTGATGCTGGACGGGCAGGCAGGTGCGGGCAGTGATCGGTTGAAGAGCATGCATTTAGTTTTACTTTCATTTAAGAGCAGTTAGAGGAGTTGTATGGCATTGAAGCTCGCCTGGAGGTTAGTTAACACAGTGTCCAAAGAAGGGCCAGAGGTATACAGAATGGTGTCTTCCGCGTAAAGGTGGATCAGAGAATCACCAGCAGCAAGAGCAACATAACTAATGTATACAGAGAAGAGTCGGCCCGAGAATTGAACCCTGTTGCACCCCATAGAGACTGCCAGAGGTCCGAACAACAGGCCCTCCGATTTGACACACTGAACTCTGAGAAGTAGTTGGTGAACCAGGCGAGGCAGTCATTTCATTGGTGCCCGGCTTTATCAATCATCCACAGATATCTATAAAAATAAGACAGATCCTGCTTCTGTTGCCTGTGATTGTTTAACAGCCTACTGATTTCGTGATCACCAAGCCTCAGGCAACCACACATGTTGGGAAAACTATTTCACAAATTCAGCTGTTTTTAATCTTTGCTGTAATAAAGACTATATACTTTTTGTTAGAACTGCATCTCTTCTATTTATCATTTATTGTGTTGTTTACACTTTAAAATGAAATTGTCAGAAAAATTCATCATATTGTCTATAACTCTCGTTTTTCTTGATCTCCTTATTGTTATTATTACTATTATGACCATCATTATAATAAGTAATTATCAATATCACTAGTAGGGTTAGTATAGCAGCCTTGTATAACCACCATTGAGCTGTAGGCCTAAGAGCACATCCTGTTTAGTCTTAATACCGGAACTTGAGTGGACCTAAATCATTCATTTGTTCGTGTCATCACACAGTAGAAATCGATTTGTATTTGTCACACTCGCCGAATAGGTGTAGACCTTTACAGTGAAATACTTACTTACAAGCCCTTAACCAACAATGCAGTTAAGAAAAATAAGTTAAGGTATTTACTAAAATGAACGGAATAATTAAAAAAATGTTTTATTAAAAATAAATAATTAATAAGGAGCAACAATAAAATAACAGTAGCGAGGATATATACAAGGGGTACCGGTACAGAGTCAATGTGCGGGGGCAACGGTTAGTCAAGGTAATATGTACATGTAGAGGTAAAGTGACTATGCATGGATAATAAAGAGAAAGTAGCAGCAGTGGGGGTGGGGGGTCAATGCAAATAGTCTGGGTGGCCATTTGATTAGCTGCTCAGGAGTCTTATGGCTTGGTGGTGGAAGCTGTTTAGAAGCCTCTTGGACCTAGAATTGGCGCTCTGGTACCGCTTGCCATGTGGTAGCATAGAGAACAGTCTTTGAATAGGGTGGCTGGAGTCTTTGACAATTTTTAGGGACTAAGTTGGCCAACTTCTGGGAAAAGAGGTTTGTCTGAGTAAAATATATGAAATACTTTTGTTTACATTGTAGAATTCTAAATAATAGATACATTTAAATCCCCATGTCACTACAACTCTACTAATCAGTCCTGGGACAAACCAATTTTGTGCCCTAAGAACTTTAAACAATGCATAAAAATATGTAGTAGAGGAAACTACGCCATTTTAAAGTGTTTTAAAATGGTGGCAAAATAGATGCAAATGCCACCGCAATTGAAGAATGAATCCTCTACTAACACTGAATCATCTTCTCTCATAAGTTGGAAGAAAAAAATACATCAAATTATAGCAGGGCTCTCCAACCCTGTTCCTGGAGTGTTACCCTCTCCTGTAGGTTTACACTCCAACCCTGTTCCTGGAGTGTTACCCTCTCCTGTAGGTTCACACTCCAACCCTGTTCCTGGAGTGTTACCCTCTCCTGTAGGTTCACACTCCAACCCTGTTCCTGGAGTGTTACCCTCTCCTGTAGGTTCACACTCCAACCCTGTTCCTGGAGTGTTACCCTCTCCTGTAGGTTCACACTCCAACCCTGTTCCTGGAGTGTTACCCTCTCCTGTAGGTTTACACTCCAACCCTGTTCCTGGAGTGTTACCCTCTCCTGTAGGTTTACACTCCAACCCTGTTCCTGGAGTGTTACCCTCTCCTGTAGGTTTACACTCCAACCCTGTTCCTGGAGTGTTACCCTCTCCTGTAGGTTTACACTCCAACCCTGTTCCTGGAGTGTTACCCTCTCCTGTAGGTTTACACTCCAACCCTGTTCCTGGAGTGTTACCCTCTCCTGTAGGTTTACACTCCAACCCTGTTCCTGGAGTGTTACCCTCTCCTGTAGGTTTACACTCCAACCCTGTTCCTGGAGTGTTACCCTCTCCTGTAGGTTTACACTCCAACCCCTGTTCCTGGAGTGTTACCCTCTCCTGTAGGTTTACACTCCAACCCTGTTCCTGGAGAGCTACCCTCTCCTGTAGCTTTTCACTACCACCCCAGTTGTAACTAACCTGATTCAGCATATTAACCAGCAAATTTTTAGAATCAGGTGTGATAGATTAGGGTTGGAGTGAAAACCTACAGGACAGTAGCTCTCCAGGAACAGAGTTGGAGATCCTTGGTTTAGAGTATGACAACACATTCTGGCTAACACAGGCTAGCTGCTTGCTAACAGTAGGACTCAGTGATATAACCACACACAGAAGATGTGGCTACACCAAATGACATTACATAAAAAAAGTGGAAGAGCATCTCCAGCTGTTTGGGATTAGGCAAGGGTGTGTGTGTGTGGGGGGGGGGGCAAAGTGTATTGTGAAGGTTTAAACCAGTTCACAAATGTTCTGTTTAATTCTGTTCAGCCATTTTCTTTGGCCAAATTAAGTTCCAACTGTAATGCTGTGTATGTCGCAACATAATAGCCTGCTCTTATTTTCCCTATAAACAATGGCTTGACTTACTTTTGAATTACCCTAATTAAGTTGAGAAACTTTTGTAAAAGTTGTGTGGTGTGGCTATTAGCCTATTATACTGCAGGCCTATGATTTTAAGGCATGATATGAAGGCAGTACAGGACGGTGCTCTTACTAACTCCAACAGTTGAACTTGAGGTGAGGAAGTGTTTCAGGCCTACCAGAGTTACTCCTATAATCTAACAATATAATGCTTATCTTTATACAAAATATTTGGAGAGAAAATGTACGAATTAACCTCCTTCTGTACGTCTATATAGCAGACGCAGTAACAATCTGACAAAGAAATGCATGTCGGTGTTATTGCATGCCGCCGGCATATCTCTAGGTCTCCATCTCTCTGGGGCCAGAACTAACCTTCTCTTCTTTTAAATACTTTATTTGTATACACATACATACACTTAATATAAACCCAACATGTAAACCCAATGTAAAGTGATAATCCAACCACCTGACAGGTGTGGCATATCAAGAAGCTGATTAAACAGCATAATCATTACACAGGTGCACCTTGTGCTGGGGACAATAAAAGCCCACTAAAATGTGCAGTTGTCACACAAAGCCACAGATGTCTCAAGTTTTGAAGGGGCGTGCAATTGGCATGCAGGAATGTCCACTAGAGCTGTTGCCAGATAATTTAATGTTCATTTCTCTACCATAAGCCATCATTTAAAGAATTCAACATCATTTAGAGAATTTGGCAGTACGTCCAACCGGCCTCACAACCATGTGTATGGCGTTGTCTGGGTGAGACGTTTGTTGATGTCAACGTTGTAAACAGAGAGCCCCATGGTGGCGGTGGGGTTATGATATGGGCCGGCATAAGCTATGGACAATGAACACAATTGCATTTTATCGATGGCAATTTGGCCCATTGTGAGGCCCATTTTTTTTAAAGGTATCTGTGACCAAGAGACGCATATCTATATTTCCAGTCATGTGAAATCTATAGATTAGGGCCTAATGAATTTATTTCAATTGACTGATTCTCATATGATCTGTAACTCAGTAAAATCAATATACCCACACACGCACATTTACAGTTGAAGTCGGAAGTTTACATACACCTTAGCCAAATACATTTAAACTCAGTTTCAGAATTCCTGACATTTAATCATAGTAAAAATTCCCTGTTTTAGGTCAGTTAGGATCACCACTTTATTTTAAGAATGTGAAATGTCAGAATAATAGTAGAGAGAATGATTTATTCCAGCTTTTATTTCTTTCATCACATTCCCAGTGGGTCAGAAGTTTACATACACTCAATTAGTATTTGGTAGCATTGCCTTTAAATTGTTTAACTTAGGTCAAACGTTTCAGGTAGCCTTCCACAATAAGTTGGGTGAATTTTGGCCCAGTCGCAATGTTCTATGGGATTGAGGTCAGGGCTTTGTGATGGCCACTCCAATAACTTGACTTTGTTGTCCTAAGCCATTTTGCCACAAATTCAGAAGTATGCTTGGGATCATTGTCCATTTGTGACCAAGCTTTAACTTTCTGACTGATGTCTTGAGATATTGCGTTAAAATATATCCACAATTTTCCCCTCCTCATGATGCCATCTATTTTGTGAAGTGCACCAGTCCCCCCTGCAGAAAAGCACCCCCACAACATGATGCTGCCACCACCGTTCTTCACGGTTGGGATGGTGTTCTTCAGCTTGCAAGCCTCCCCCTTTTTCCTCCAAACATAACGATGGTCATTATGGCCAAACAGTTCTATTTTTGTTTCATCAGACCAGAGGACATTTCTCCAAAAAGTACGATCTTCGTCCCCATGTGCAGTTGCAAACCGTAGTCTGGCTTTTTTATGGCGGTTTTGGAGTAGTGGCTTCTTCCTTGCTGAGTGGCCTTTCATGTTGTGTCGATATGGGACTCGTTTTACTGTGGATATAGATACTTTTGTACCGGTTTCCTCCAGCATCTTCATAAGGTCCTTTGCTGTTCTGGGATTGATTTGCACTTTTCGCACCAAAGTACGTTCATCTCTAGAAGACAGAACACGTCTCCTTCCTGAGCGGTATGACAGCTGCGTGGTCCCATGGTGTTTATATTTGCATACTATTGTTTGTACAGTTGAATGTGGTACCTTCAAATGTTTGGAAATTACTCCCAAGGATGAACCAGACTTGTGGAGGTCTACAATTGTTTTTCTGAGGTCTTGGCTGATTTCTTTTGATTTTCCCATGATGTCAAGCAAATATGTACTGAGTTTGAAGGTAGGCCTTGAAATACATCCACAGGTACACCTCCAATTGACTCAAATGATGTCAATTAGCCTATCAGAAGCTACTAAAGCCATGACATCATTTTTGTGGAATTTTCCAAGCTGTTTAAAGGCACAGTTAAGTGTATGTAAACTTCTGACCCACTGGAATTGTGATACAGTGAATTATAAGTGAAATAATCTGTCTGTAAACAGTTGTTGAAAAAATGACTTGCGTCATTCACAAAGTAGATGTCCTAACCGACTTGCCAAAACTATAGTTTGTTAACAAGAAATTTGTGGAGTGGTTGAAAAACGAGTTTTAACCAACCTAAGTGTATGTAAACTTCCAACTTCAACTGTATATATACACACACACACACACACACACACACACACACACACACACACACACACACACACACATACAATATCATACAGTGGATGCCTAAGCCTATTGATCTATGCATGAAATGCTCTGATGCAATTAGTGCTCAAATTGCTGACAGTTGAACAATTACTGTTTTAGGAAAGTAAAGACCAATAAAATATTAGGCTATAATGTTTTGCATGTGCTACAAATCGAAAACACAAGGAATAGTGTTTTTGTCATCGGCTGTTTTTAAGGCTGCGCCAGGTCGGATCTGAATGCATACGGATGGCCGGTAAATTTCTCAAATGTCCGGTAAATTCAAATCTTCCCAGGCACGTTGTCTGGAGTCAAATCTTCCTAATGTAAACTGACACACACACACCTCATTCAAACACTCATGTCCACACACAGGTCAGACAGAGAGCTATTCAGCACGGCAATGTGTCTGCCGGGGGAATCTCATGGTAGAGAGGAAATCTAGCCAACCTTTTCATTACTGACTGGTCAAGGAGGAGAAGAAGTTATCAAATAACATTGGGATATAGCCAGGGGATTTGTCAGTGTGCGTGTGGTAGTAGTCAAGAAGAAAAGGAGCCTGGGGATTTGACTGTGCTAGCGTTATACCGCTCTTATTATACTGTTCCTGCTGAATCCCATTAATTTCTCCAATTAGTTACTCACCCGGGGGACCATCGCACACACACACACCCAGACAGAGACACACACAAAAGCGTTCTGTGAACTCAACCACCAAGTACAAATGGACAAAACACACTAAAGATGGAATGGAATTATTTCATCTCAGACCTGGGAACTGGTCAAATGGAACATAACATTTAAAAGATCTAGAATGATGAGAACACTGTAAATCCGTGAAGAAGATGGGTGTGGCTGGCTACTTACTTGATCTGCTTGGCGTTTTTGTAGCGGATGAAGATGACGATAGGGTAGATGTGAACGCTGTGCAGCCTCTCAATGGCGTGGGGGGCGATGTCTAGCAGACAGTGACAGTCCTAAGAAGGGGAGAAGAGGACATCTCAGTTTAGTCCTGTTTGTTCTAGGTACAACAACTGGGATGACAAGCAACATGATGCTGCTGCTTCCAGAAAGGACCAACATGATACTGCTGCTTCCAGAAAGGACCAACATGATACTGCTGCTGCCGCTGCCAGAAAGGACCAACATGATGCTGCTGCTTCCAGAAAGGACCAACATGATGCTGCTGCTGCCGCTGCCAGAAAGGACCAACATGATGCTGCTGCTTCCAGAAAGGACCAACATGATGCTGCTGCCGCTGCCAGAAAGGACCAACATGATACTGCTGCTGCCGCTGCCAGAAAGGACCAACATGATACTGCTGCTGCCGCTGCCAGAAAGGACCAACATGATGCTGCTGCTGCCGCTGCCAGAAAGGACCAACATGATACTGCTGCTGCCGCTGCCAGAAAGGACCAACATAATACTGCCGCTTCCAGAAAGGACCAACATGATACTGCTGCTGCCGCTGCCAGAAAGGACCAACATGATACTGCTGCTGCCGCTGCCAGAAAGGACCAACATGATGCTGCTGCTGCCGCTGCCAGAAAGGACCAACATGATGCTGCTGCTGCCGCTGCCAGAAAGGACCAACATGATGCTGCTGCTGCCGCTTCCAGAAAGGACCAACATGATGCTGCTGCTGCCGCTTCCAGAAAGGACCAACATGATGCTGCTGCTGCCGCTTCCAGAAAGGACCAACATGATGCCGCTGCCAGAAAGGACCAACATGATGCCGCTGCCAGAAAGGACCAACATGATGCTGCTGCCGCTTTCAGAAAGGACCAACATGATACTGCTGCTGCCGCTTTCAGAAAGGACCAACATGATACTGCTGCTGCCGCTTCCAGAAAGGACCAACATGATACTGCTGCTGCCAGAAAGGACCAACATGATGCTGCCAGAAAGGACCAACATGATGCTGCCAGAAAGGACCAACATGATACTGCTGCTGCCGCTTCCAGAAAGGACCAACATGATACTGCTGCTGCCAGAAAGGACCAACATGATGCTGCTGCTGCCAGAAAGGACCAACATGATGCTGCTGCTGCCGCTTCCAGAAAGGACCAACATGATACTGCTGCTGCCAGAAAGGACCAACATGATGCTGCTGCCGCTTCCAGAAAGGACCAACATGATACTGCTGCTGCCGCTTTCAGAAAGGACCAACATGATACTGCTGCCGCTTCCAGAAAGGACCAACATGATGCTGCTGCCGCTTCCAGAAAGGACCAACATGATGCTGCTGCCGCTTCCAGAAAGGACCAACATGATACTGCTGCTGCCGCTTCCAGAAAGGACCAACATGATACTGCTGCTGCCGCTGCCAGAAAGGACCAACATGATACTGCTGCTGCCGCTGCCAGAAAGGACCAACATGATACTGCTGCTGCCGCTTCCAGAAAGGACCAACATGATGCTGCTGCTGCCGCTTCCAGAAAGGACCAACATGATGCCGCTGCCAGAAAGGACCAACATGATGCCGCTGCCAGAAAGGACCAACATGATGCCGCTGCCGCTTCCAGAAAGGACCAACATGATGCCGCTGCCGCTTCCAGAAAGGACCAACATGATGCCGCTGCCGCTTCCAGAAAGGACCAACATGATGCCGCTGCCGCTGCCAGAAAGGACCAACATGATGCCGCTGCCGCTTCCAGAAAGGACCAACATGATGCCGCTGCCGCTTCCAGAAAGGACCAACATGATGCCGCTGCCGCTTCCAGAAAGGACCAACATGATGCCGCTGCCGCTTCCAGAAAGGACCAACATGATGCCGCTGCCGCTTCCAGAAAGGACCAACATGATGCCGCTGCCGCTTCCAGAAAGGACCAACATGATGCTGCTGCCGCTTCCAGAAAGGACCAACATGATGCTGCTGCCGCTTCCAGAAAGGACCAACATGATGCTGCTGCCGCTTCCAGAAAGGACCAACATGATGCTGCTGCCGCTTCCAGAAAGGACCAACATGATGCTGCTGCCGCTTCCAGAAAGGACCAACATGATGCTGCTGCCGCTTCCAGAAAGGACCAACATGATACTGCTGCTGCCGCTGCCAGAAAGGACCAACATGATACTGCTGCTGCCGCTGCCAGAAAGGACCAACATGATACTGCTGCTGCCGCTGCCAGAAAGGACCAACATGATGCTGCTGCTGCCAGAAAGGACCAACATGATACTGCTGCTGCCGCTTCCAGAAAGGACCAACATGATGCCGCTGCCAGAAAGGACCAACATGATGCCGCTGCCAGAAAGGACCAACATGATGCCGCTGCCAGAAAGGACCAACATGATGCCGCTGCCGCTTCCAGAAAGGACCAACATGATGCCGCTGCCGCTTCCAGAAAGGACCAACATGATGCCGCTGCCGCTGCCAGAAAGGACCAACATGATGCCGCTGCCGCTGCCAGAAAGGACCAACATGATGCCGCTGCCGCTTCCAGAAAGGACCAACATGATGCCGCTGCCGCTTCCAGAAAGGACCAACATGATGCCGCTGCCGCTTCCAGAAAGGACCAACATGATGCCGCTGCCGCTTCCAGAAAGGACCAACATGATGCCGCTGCCGCTTCCAGAAAGGACCAACATGATGCCGCTGCCGCTTCCAGAAAGGACCAACATGATGCCGCTGCCGCTTCCAGAAAGGACCAACATGATGCCGCTGCCGCTTCCAGAAAGGACCAACATGATGCCGCTGCCGCTTCCAGAAAGGACCAACATGATGCTGCTGCCGCTTCCAGAAAGGACCAACATGATGCTGCTGCCGCTTCCAGAAAGGACCAACATGATGCTGCTGCCGCTTCCAGAAAGGACCAACATGATGCTGCTGCCGCTTCCAGAAAGGACCAACATGATGCTGCTGCCGCTTCCAGAAAGGACCAACATGATGCTGCTGCCGCTTCCAGAAAGGACCAACATGATGCTGCTGCCGCTTCCAGAAAGGACCAACATGATGCTGCTGCCGCTTCCAGAAAGGACCAACATGATGCTGCTGCCGCTTCCAGAAAGGACCAACATGATGCTGCTGCCGCTTCCAGAAAGGACCAACATGATACTGCTGCTTTCAGAAAGGATCAAATGCAAGAGACTCGACGTCTATTAAGACAGAACGTTGTAAATTGTGAGAAATGAAAAACCTGAAGACTGCTTTTGAGGTGACATTAAATAAGCTTATAGTTGACCACATCTAACTTTATTCAGGATCTGACAATGTAGAAGTATTTATCGAGGATCAGGTCCCCCCGTTCATATAATCTTTTTCACTATTATCTAAAAGGTGAAACTAATGCTAGATCAGCCCTGATATTGTACCTTCTCTGTGATCTCCTTGATGGAGGCCACGGTGGTCACGTCAAAATGGCCACTCCTGCGTTTGTAGTCGATGAAGAGGCAGTCTTTGACTCCACGCTCTATAGCCTGCTGGGATGCCTTCATCACCTCTGAGGAAAACACACAGACAGAAGTCAGAGACTGTTCATCCTAATGAATACAACCCAGTAGTCTAACCAAAGAAATAGAAAATGACAAGGGCTACACTCAATGATTGTATATCTATAAGTCTAAACCCCATTCTGTTTGATAAAATGACAAGCAATCATCAACAGGCAATAATAATATATTATTATGTATGCTTTTCTTTTGGACTGCATGTAGGACAATATGTCCCCAATAAAACCCCATCCACAGGGCACATAAGGCTGCGGTCAAAAGTAAGGCACTACAGTGAATTCGGAAAGTATTCAGACCTTTACTTTTTCCACATTTTGTTACGTTACAGCCTCATTAATCTACACACAATACCCCATAATGACAAAGCAAAAACAGAGCTAGAAATGTTTGCAAATTTATTACAAATAAAAAAAAATGAAAAACCTTATTTACATAAGTATTCAGAGCCTTTGAATTGAGACTCGAAATTGGGCTCAGGTGCATCCTGTTTCCATTGATCATCCTTGAGATGTTTCGACAACTTGATTGGAGTTCACTTGTGGTAAATTCAATTGATTAGATATGATTTGGAAGGCACACACCTGTCTATACAAAGTCCCACATTTCACAGTACATATCAGAGCATGTACACCAAGCCATGCTGTTGAAGGAATTGTCCGTAGAGCTCAGAGACAGGATTGTGTCAAGCCACAGATCTGGGGAAGGATACCAAAACATTTCTGCAGCATTGAATGTCTCCAAGAACAGTCATTCTTAAATGGAAGAAGTTAGGAACCACCAAGACTAGAGCTGGCCTCCCGTCCAAACTGAGCAACCGAGGGAGAAGGGCCTTGGTCAGGGAGGTGAACAAGAACCAGATGGTCACTCTGGCACAGCTCCAGAGTTCCTCTGTGGAGAAGGTTTTCCTTCTGGAAGGTTCTTCCATCTCTGCAGCACTCCAATCACACCTTTATGGTAGAGTAGCCAGACAGAAGCCACTCCTCAGTAAAAATGCACATGACAGCCCGCTTGGAGTTTGCCAAAAGGCACCTAAAGGACTCTGACCATGACAAACAAGATTCTCTGGTCTGATGAAAACCAATATTGAACTTTTTGGCCTGAATACCAAACGTTGCGTCTGGAGCAAACCTGGCACCATCCCTACGGTGAAGCATGGTGGTGGGAGAATCATGCTGTGGGGATGTTTTTCAGCGGCAGGGACTGGGAGACCAGTCAGGATCAAGGCAAAGTGCAGAGAGATCCTTGATGAAGAGCGCTCTGGACCTCAGACTGGGGCGAAGGTTCTCCTTCCAACAGGACAACGACCCGAAGCACACAGCCAAGACAATGCAGGAGTGGCTTCGGAACAAGTCTCTGAATGTCCTTAAGTGGCCCAGCCAGAGCCCGGACTTGAACCCGATCGAATATCTCTGGAGAGACCTGAAAATAGCTGTACAGCAATGCTCCCCATCCAACCTAACAGAGCTTGAGAGGATCTACAGAGAAGAATGGGAGAAACTCCCAAATACAGGTGTGCCAAGCTTATAGCGTCATATCCAATAATACTTTTTAGAATAAAGTTGTAATGTAACAAAATGTGGAAAAAGTTAAGGGGTCTGAATACAGTGCTGATCTCAACTCAACCAGTATTATTAGTATTATATTGTGGTACTATATGTTGTACTCTACTCAACCAGTATTATATTGTGGTACTGTTGTACTTTACTCACCAAGGACACATCTGCAGAACTTCCCGGGGGACTCTTTAACCAGCATGTCCTTGACGGGGTCTGAGAGAGGGCCGAGGATCACGACCGGCCTAGAGGAAACACACACTACCTTCTGGACCCGCTGGTACGCCAGGCTCACACAGTCTGAGGGGGAGAGACACACACACAATATACATGGTTACACACACACAACCAAATCAGTCAGTGGGGTAGCGTTACACACGACAGCCTAATACTTTGTCCATGTAAAGGTGTGTGTCCTCACCCTCTAGAAATGGTATGGAGTCTGTGCTAATGGCGTCCTGGGCCACCAGTTCCTTGCCGTCTTTAGAGCCGCTGCGTTTGTGCTTGTTTTTCCTCCTGAAGAAGGATCTCCTGGCGGCCGCAGACAGACTCTTACTGTCCTTGTCGTCCTTCAGCTCTGTCATACTGTGTCTACGGTAGAACTCCTGGTCCATCCTACACAGACATATACAATATAGTCACACAAGACTCGTCATGACACACGGAAGTTACCCAAATGATGAGGAGAGACTAACTGGTATCAGCTAATAACTTAGTAGTGTGTGTGTGTGTGTGTGTGTGTGTCTTACATGTATTTGCTGGGGATCTGTCCTCTCTGAATTCGCTGTGCGTTCTCATCCAGCTGCCAGACCATCCAGCTGCCGAAGCTGCCCTTTGGTAGAGTATCATCCACATAGAGGATATCATCCTTCTGAAAACTCAGGTCCAGCTCTGCCTCCGCAGTCCGCTCATAAAGTGCTCTAGAGAGATGGAGGGGGGAAGTACGGAGAGGGGGAGAGCGAGAGGAGGGGTGGAATGGAGAGAGGGTTAGTGTGTGTGTTCACTGTGAGTGTGTGTGTGCGCTCCTATGTGAGCGAGCATTCGTACCTATTCCCCTTCAAAGTCTAGCCCACTAAGGTTGGAGCCCCATAGCTCTTTTTCTCAGCATATCTGTGTGTGGGTCTATCTGTGTGTGTGAAGGCCCTGTTAGGGATGGGGCTGTGTGTGTGTCTATCTGTGCGTGTGAAGGCCCTGTCAGGGATGGGGCCGTGTGTGTGTCTATCTGTGTGTGTGAAGGCCCTGTCAGGGATGGGGCCGTGTGTGTGCCTGTATCTGTGAGTGTGTGTGAAGGCCCTGTCAGGGATGGGGCTGTGTGTGTGCCTGTATCTGTGTGTGTGTGAAGGCCCTGTCAGGGATGGGGCTGTGTGTGTGCCTGTATCTGTGTGTGTGTGAAGGCCCTGTCAGGGATGGGGCTGTGTGTGTGCCTGTATCTGTGTGTGTGTGAAGGCCCTGTCAGGGATGGGGCTGTGTGTGTGCATGTATCTGTGTGTGTGAAGGCCCTGTCAGGGATGGGGCAGTGTGTGTGAAGGCCCTGTCAGGGATGGGGCCGTGTGTGTGTCTATCTGTGTGTGTGAAGGCCCTGTCAGGGATGGGGCAGTGTGTGTGTCTATCTGTGTGTGAGAAGGCCCTGTCAGGGATGGGGCAGTGTGTGTGTCTATCTGTGTGTGTGTGAAGGCCCTGTCAGGGATGGGGCCGTGTGTGTGTCTATCTGTGTGTGTGTGAAGGCCCTGTCAGGGATGGGGCCGTGTGTGTGTCTATCTGTGTGTGTGAAGGCCCTGTCAGGGATGGGGCAGTGTGTGTGCATGTATCTGTGTGTGAAGGCCCTGTCAGGGATGGGGCAGTGTGTGTGCATGTATCTGTGTGTGAAGGCCCTGTCAGGGATGGGGCTGTGTGTGTGCATGTATCTGTGTGTGTGAAGGCCCTGTCAGGGATGGGGCTGTGTGTGTGCATGTATCTGTGTGTGAAGGCCCTGTCAGGGATGGGGGTGTGTGTGTCTATCTGTGTGTGTGAAGGCCGTGTCAGGGATGGGGCTGTGTGTGTGTCAAGGTCCTGTCAGGGATGGGGGTGTGTGTGTCTATCTGTGTGTGTGAAGGCCGTGTCAGGGTTGGGGCGGACATACTGACCCGGTCTGTGTGACTTCGGCAGGCAGCTGCTGCCATGCAGAGACTCAAGTTACATCCCGAATGGCACTCTATTCCCTATATAGTGCACTACTTGTCAATGGGCCCTGGTTCAAAATGGTGCACTATATAGGGAATAGAGTGCCATTTGGGACACAGAGTCAGCTTCTTACAGACTTCTAACAACGAACACCTGCACTGACCAACACACACCTACTCATCCACAGCCTGTAGTCTATGAGCTGTCCCGGTCTGCCTCGTGCACACACGCAAACTCTTTACAGGGGAATTTAACCAGGGGCTAATGAGAGGGCAAGTCTCCTCTGTTTTTCTGTCTGAAGGTAAACCATTCGTAGACAGACAGGACCTCTATAGTGAGATACTAATTGTAACAATGTTCAGAACAGAGCAATCCGCTGCTTTCTTGGTCTTCACAAACTGACTCCAAACCTGGCCATCTGTGGAGATATGGGTTGGGAACCATGTGTGGTTCGGCAAAAAGATGACATGGAACAGACTGATACATTTGCCAGAACACAGAATCACCAAAAACAATTTGACTGGGACCTTACTCATAACTATCCGTGGTCTAGAAAATGGTTATCTATGTTTTGTGAAACTGATTTGCAGTATATTCAGGAACAAATTACCAGGTGGTGTTAACCAAATCAAGGACAAGCCTTGTGGAAAAATGGGCAGTTGATTTTGAGTTTCAACCTGAACTTATAACGTACACTCAACGAGAACTACACCCCTGAAACATATGTCCGTCTGAACCTAACAAAAAGCCAAAGCTCAGTTTGTGCTCAGATTATGAATATAGAGATGGGTAGAGTTAAAGCCCCTGAAGAGGAGACATTTTGCCTACTGTGTGATCTTTGCACAAAAAGGGCAAAAAAAAATCAAGCTTGTCCGGAGAAGACAAGGTGAGCGCTACCATCAGTCCTGCGTCATGCCAACAGTAAAGCATCCTGAGACCATTCATGTGTGGGGTTGCTTCTCAGCCAAGGGAGTGGGCTCACTCACAATTTTGCCCAAGAACACAGCCATGAATAAAGAATGGTACCAACACATCCTCCGAGAACAACTTCTCCCAACCATCCAGGAACAGTTTGGTGACGAACAATGCCTTTTCCAGCATGATGGAGCACCTTACATTAGGCAAAAGTGATAACTAAGTCCCTCGGGGAACAAAACATCGATATTTTGGCTCCATGGCCAGGAAACTCCCCAGACCTTAATCCCATTGAGAACTTGTGGTCAATCCTCAAACTCCAAGCATTGATTATGCAAGAATGGGCTGACATCAGTCAGGATGTGGCCCAGAAGTTAATTGACAGCATGCCAGGGCGGATTGCAGAGGTCTTGAAAAAGAAGGGTCAACACTGCAAATATTGACTCTTTGCATCAACTTCATGTAATTGTCAATAAAAGCCTTTGACACTTATGAAATGCTTGTAATTATACTTCAGTATTCAATAGTAACATCTGACAAAAATATCTAAAGACACTGAGGCAACAGACTTTGAAAATTTATATTTGTGTCATTCTCAAAACTTTTGGCCACGACTGTACTACTCCCTTCACAGAACAGCGCAAACTGGCTCTAAACAGAATAGAAAGAGGAGTGGGAGGCCCCGGTGCACAACTGAGCAAGAGAACAAGTACATTAGAGTGTCTAGTTTGAGAAACAGACGCCTCTCACAAGCCCTCAACTGGCAGCTTCATTAAATAGTTCACGCAAAACACCAGTCTCAACGTCAACAGTGAAGAGGCGACTCCGGGATGCTGGCCTTCTAGGCAGAGTTCCTCTGTCCAGTGTCTGTGTTCTTTTGCCCATCTTAATCTTTTATTTTTATTGGCCAGACAGATATGGCTTTTTCTTTGCAACTCTGCCTAGAAGGCCAGCATCCCGAAGTCACCTCTTCCCTGTTG
Source organism: Salvelinus fontinalis (assembly GCF_029448725.1). Classification (NCBI taxonomy): domain Eukaryota; kingdom Metazoa; phylum Chordata; class Actinopteri; order Salmoniformes; family Salmonidae; genus Salvelinus; species Salvelinus fontinalis. Next base: position 32,494,152 of record NC_074701.1, on the reverse strand, counting down.
ACGTCGAGACTGGTGTTTTACAGGTACTATTTAATGAAGCTGCCAGTTGAGGAATGTGCTTTTCTTTCAAAAACAAGGACATTTCTAAGTGACCCCAAACTTTTGAACGGTAGTGTATGTATATACACTGCTCAAAAAAATAAAGGGAACACTTAAACAACACAATGTAACTCCAAGTCAATCACACTTCTGTGAAATCAAACTGTCCACTTAGGAAGCAACACTGATTGACAATAAATTTCACATGCTGTTGTGCAAATGGAATAGACAAAAGGTGGAAATTATAGGCAATTAGCAAGACACCCCCAATAAAGGAGTGGTTCTACAGGTGGTGACCACAGACCACTTCTCAGTTCCTATGCTTCCTGGCTGATGTTTTGGTCACTTTTGAATGCTGGCGGTGCTTTCACTCTAGTGGTAGCATGAGACGGAGTCTACAACCCACACAAGTGGCTCAGGTAGTGCAGCTCATCCAGGATGGCACATCAATGCGAGCTGTGGCAAGAAGGTTTGCTGTGTCTGTCAACGTAGTGTCTAGAGCATGGAGGCGCTACCAGGAGACAGGCCAGTACATCAGGAGACGTGGAGGAGGCCGTAGGAGGGCAACAACCCAGCAGCAGGACCGCTACCTCCGCCTTTGAGCAGGAGGAGCACTGCCAGAGCCCTGCAAAATGACCTCCAGCAGGCCACAAATGTGCATGTGTCTGCTCAAACGGTCAGAAACAGACTCCATGAGGGTGGTATGAGGGCCCGACGTCCACAGGTGGGTCATACAGGCACGTGGAGGCCACACACACTACTGAGCCTCATTTTGACTTGTTTAAGGACATTACATCAAAGTTGGATCAGCCTGTAGTGTGGTTTTCCACTTTAATTTTGAGTGTGACTCCAAATCCAGACCTCCATGGGTTGATACATTTGATTTCCATTGATAATTTGTGTGATTTTGTTGTCAGCACATTCAACTATGTAAAGAAAAAAGTATTTAATAAGAATATTTCATTCATTCAGATCTATGATGTGTTATTTTAGTGTTCCCTTTATTTTTTGGAGCAGTGTATATATAAATAAACATACAGACATATAAACAGACAGTATCTCTATAGTGTAACAAAGGATGATTCTCCTGGATGTGGGACATAATTGCTTTAGATGAAGAGAGAGTTCCTCTCCATGGGCTTCACTGGTGCATCATGAAACAGGCATTTTGGAGACAGGTTGTGTGTGTGTACCTGATATAGAAGCCGTCCCCCGGTGTGTCTTTGACCATGTTGAAGTCGTCAGGTCGTTGTTGGACTCTGAGAGTGACCGTCTCGGCCGGCTTCAGCATCTCTACATACATCTCCTCCACCGTCTTGTTCTTCATATTCACTGACCCATACTGAGATAGAGAACTGGAATTTACAAACTCCTTTATTGGGTAAACATCATCATTACACAATTATTATTATTATTTTTTTTTAAATTAGGACAGAGGGAGGGGGTGGGGGAGAAAGGAGAGCGAGAGAGAAGTGAGGGAGGAGAGAGAAAAAGGAGAGAAGAGGGAGAGGGGGGTGAGAAGGAGCAGGACTGTGCGATACAGAGAGAGAAAGGGAAATAGAGAGAGAGAGAGATGAGTGATAGATTTTGGCAATGTCTAGACCAATCAATACATTAATTTCAAAGCCCTGGGCTGGTCCAGAGAGTAAAACACCGACTCCTTCAGCCTCTGTGGTTTTTTGGTTGCATGTCTGTCTATTGATTAGTGAGGAGGAGGGGGCAGAAGCCCCTTGAATGTTTGAAGTGTCTGTCTATTGATTAGGAGGAGGATGAGAGAGGAGGAGAATGGACATAGAGTTCTGTTCTGATGACAAGGCTCTAGGCCTGCTTGGAGAACAGAGATTAAATTGACAGAGTGGGAGCATGACAGGAATGGGACAGTACGAGTTAGCTGCCTGCGTATCTCTGTATAGAGATTGGCCGTGTAGGTACACCACAGTGTACAATGAGAGAAAGAGAGGAGAGGGGCAATCGATAAAGGAACAAAGACAGGCAAGGAAAACAGCGATGGGCTTTAGCAGGGATGCTGTATGGTGAAAAATGTTAATTCATAAAAAAGTTGTGATAGACCTTGTGTGTGTGTGTGTGTCCACCTACATGGTGGTGTATGTAACCTACCTCCAGTATGAGGTCCCCAGGCTGCAGGCCCTCTGGTCCCCTAGCAGGGCTGTCCTCCTCCAGACTCTTTACATAGACCCCCCGGAGGTTCCCTCCACACAGCCCCAGCCCCAGCTCTGCACCCTGGGCCCTGCGCACCGTCACCACCCGCGGCTCACACACCTTACGACTGCCCTCTGATGACACCCTGGAGTGGAGGAGGGAAGAACACGAATACCTTACCAAACAGAAATGTGTCTTCTGCGGTACCCAACCCTTGCAATATACACAAATCCACATGAAGTTGGAGAGGCTGGAGCAGTCAGAGGTGGACCCGTCAGAGGTGTGTGTGTGTTACCTGATGAAGCTGTGAGGACTAGTTGTAGGGGTGGTCTGTTTGGAGGAGGGGGTGAGTGTTCCTTCGTCTTGTTCACTCAGAGTGTCTATAGTAGAGTGGTTGTCTGGGGTGGTGGCTCCACTGCCCTGGGACGTGAACTGGCTGCTCACCGGCTCCAGACCAGAACTACACACGCAGAGAGAGAAAAACCTTAGTATGGGCTCCCGAGTGGCACAGAAGTCTAAGGCACTGCATCTCAGAGGTGTAACTACTGACACCCTGGTTCTAACCCAGGCTGTATCACAACCGGCCGTGATTGGGAGTCCCACAGGACGGGTTTGGCCGGTGTAGGCCATCATTGTAAATAAGATTTTTTTCTTAACTGACTTTCCTAGTTAAATAAAGGTTAAATATTGGTGCCATCTATTTAAATGGTGGTAAATGAGGCCTGTATATTTTATATGACTACGAGATTTGTCATGGCATGTCTGAGGTCAATTTTACATGCCTTTTTAAGTATGAAAGACTGACATTATCTTTGATTACCTATATATTTATGTAAATTAACCACTGGGAAGAAATGTCATTGTTTACCTGGATCGTGAGGGGTTTCCCAGCTGGTACATGTGGGGGTTGTATTGAGCCATAATGGTGATGGTGTCACACTGCTGACCAATGATCAGCCTGGCCTGCTGCTCTGTGGCATTACGCAGGTTAATACCGTTATACTGGAGGAGAAGAGAAAGTCTATATGTTACTGAAAAAAACTCACTGAAAATTAACAGCACTTCTCAATTCTACAGGTCATATTCAGGCATTAATTATAATTTTTTATTATTGAATATTCGAAACTTACAATATACTTGCAGTGAAGCCACTCAACAACTACACCATACAAGTCATCCAACAGATTCCCATTCAGAGCGACACACAGAAGCATCCAGGGTCAATGGCCTGCTCAAGGGCATGTTGACAGATCTCCCACCAGGCCAAAAAACGTGAACCCGAACCCTCCAAGATCCCCCCACAGTTCCCCAATAGCTGTCCCTCAACCATTCGAGACCACTCCCACAGTCCCCCCCAGGAAGAAAAATAAAAAACACAATTAATTCCATTCCCCCAAGAACCCCCCAATGCTCCAACAAACTAGAGAATGAAATAGAGAAAAAAGGAAAAGACAGACAAAAACAGCAAACGCTAAAAAAATTACAAATAAAACACAATAATAAATGTAAAACAAAGGACATCAAGGACAACTAAAATCATAACAGCAACTGTATATGTTTGTGTGCATGTATGTGTGTGTTCTTGTATGTGTTTATTTGAATGAGAGTGTGTGTATATGCATGTGTACAAACACCTGCACTGCATCAGCCTCGGGCAAACCGGCATTAGTTGTAAAAACACTGCCACTTAGTGTCATTCAAACGTACTTTTTATGTTTCATTTTGACTTTTATTTATAATAACTTTGACCATCATTCCATCTCCCAAGCAGCAACTCCACTCCCACTTGTCTCCAATTCCACATACCAAGCCTCAGCTTCCCTCAGCCCATCCCATCTATCTCTGCTGGCCACCCTCAGCTTCCCTCAGCCCATCCTATCTATCTCTGCTGGCCACCCTCAGCTTCCCTCAGCCCATCCAATCTATCTCTGCTGGCCACCCTCAGCTTCCCTCAGCCCATCCAATCTATCTCTGCTGGCCACCCTCAGCTTCCCTCAGCCCATCCCATCTATCTCTGCTGGCCACCCTCAGCTTCCCTCAGCCCATCCCATCTATCTCTGCTGGCCACCCTCAGCTTCCCTCAGCCCATCCAATCTATCTCTGCTGGCCACCCTCAGCTTCCCTCAGCCCATCCAATCTATCTCTGCTGGCCACCCTCAGCTTCCCTCAGCCCATCCAATCTATCTCTGCTGGCCACCCTCAGCTTCCCTCAGCCCATCCCATCTATCTCTGCTGGCCACCCTCAGCTTCCCTCAGCCCATCCCATCTATCTCTGCTGGCCACCCTCAGCTTCCCTCAGCCCATCCCATCTATCTCTGCTGGCCACCCTCAGCTTCCCTCAGCCCATCCAATCTATCTCTGCTGGCCACCCTCAGCTTCCCTCAGCCCATCCCATCTATCTCTGCTGGCCACCCTCAGCTTCCCTCAGCCCATCCCATCTATCTCTGCTGGCCACCCTCAGCTTCCCTCAGCCCATCCAATCTATCTCTGCTGGCCACCCTCAGCTTCCCTCAGCCCATCCAATCTATCTCTGCTGGCCACCCTCAGCTTCCCTCAGCCCATCCAATCTATCTCTGCTGGCCACCCTCAGCTTCCCTCAGCCCATCCCATCTATCTCTGCTGGCCACCCTCAGCTTCCCTCAGCCCATCCCATCTATCTCTGCTGGCCACCCTCAGCTTCCCTCAGCCCATCCAATCTATCTCTGCTGGCCACCCTCAGCTTCCCTCAGCCCATCCCATCTATCTCTGCTGGCCACCCTCAGCTTCCCTCAGCCCATCCCATCTATCTCTGCTGGCCACCCTCAGCTTCCCTCAGCCCATCCCATCTATCTCTGCTGGCCACCCTCAGCTTCCCTCAGCCCATCCCATCTATCTCTGCTGGCCACCCTCAGCTTCCCTCAGCCCATCCCATCTATCTCTGCTGGCCACCCTCAGCTTCCCTCAGCCCATCCCATCTATCTCTGCTGGCCACCCTCAGCTTCCCTCAGCCCATCCCATCTATCTCTGCTGGCCACCCTCAGCTTCCCTCAGCCCATCCCATCTATCTCTGCTGGCCACCCTCAGCTTCCCTCAGCCCATCCCATCTATCTCTGCTGGCCACCCTCAGCTTCCCTCAGCCCATCCCATCTATCTCTGCTGGCCACCCTCAGCTTCCCTCAGCCCATCCCATCTATCTCTGCTGGCCACCCTCAGCTTCCCTCAGCCCATCCCATCTATCTCTGCTGGCCACCCTCAGCTTCCCTCAGCCCATCCCATCTATCTCTGCTGGCCACCCTCAGCTTCCCTCAGCCCATCCCATCTATCTCTGCTGGCCACCCTCAGCTTCCCTCAGCCCATCCCATCTATCTCTGCTGGCCACCCTCAGCTTCCCTCAGCCCATCCCATCTATCTCTGCTGGCCACCCTCAGCTTCCCTCAGCCCATCCCATCTATCTCTGCTGGCCACCCTCAGCTTCCCTCAGCCCATCCCATCTATCTCTGCTGGCCACCCACTTCGAGTTTCAACGCAACACATATCTTTCAACTATGCTATGATGCTTAACGTACAATTTCAATCTATCTAATCCACAGATTGCGAGTTGAAGATAAATACTTTTACTAAGAGTATTAGTAATTGACTGACCCGGTCTCTCCAGATGTCCTAACAGTACTATTTCTAGGGTCAATTTTGTAATGCTGTAATCAATTGGTTGTACTCTTGGATTGAGCAGACCTTTCTGTACAATTCTGATAACGCCATGAAGGACATAATTCTCCCATTCCAATATCATTTAAGAACAAAATACCCTTTTCAAACATCTTTCCCATAAATAAAGATATTTTATCAACCAGCACATTTGAGTTCAGCCATAATATTTGTTCTATCTTTTCAGGGTGATGAAATTGAAATTGTCTGTCTCTGCAATATTTGTTTGGGGAAAAAAATCATTTTCAATTAATCGAAAATGAGACATGGCAATCTGCACAAAGGCAAAAAGGCAATTTTTAAACAATGGATAAGCGTTTCTTAGTAATCTACTTGATAACCATTCAATGTTCAATTAAAACTTTTGAATGAGTGAAGCTTTTAGAGAGATGTTTAGTGCTTATATATTTAATAATCTCAACCCACCCAATTCATATTTGTTATATAGATGGTTTAGCATCCCAGATAAAGCTAAATGTTTTTTGCTCATATGATTTGAAAAATGAATCAGGAGTAGGCAGCGCCATAAGTAAGTGAGTAAACTGATATGACTAACGAGTTAATCAGGGCAATTTTTTCCATAAATAGACAGGTATTTACCTCTCCGTGGTTGCAGTATCTTATCTATTTTTACAAGTTTTCTATTGAAATTCATTGTGGAGAGCTTATTTATATAATTTGTGATATGAATACCGAGTTGACCTATAAAATGGGCTGATGGTGAAGTAGACAAACTGCAGGGTAATGTAAATTTTGTATTTTTTGAGGATCCAATACGTAATATTGTACACTTATCCTAATTAACTTTTCTGTACTCTCTGGACTAAAACCTTTCTAGATATTCAATGAGACATTGCAGGATCTAGCTTGCGGACTTAATATAAAACTTGAGTCGGCGCCATACATGGACACCTTTGTTTTTAAGCCTTGGATTTCTAATCCTTTAATGTTGTTAATGGATCGGATTTTAATAGCTAGCATTTCGATCACCATATCTATTCGTTATGGTCACAGCGGACACCCTTGTTTAACTCCTCTTGACAATTCAAAACTCTGAGAAGTAGCCCGTTAATTACTATTTTACACCTGGAAATTACCGAAATTGCAAAAATCCATGCATTTATAAATTAAAGCCAGTCTTACTTTATCAAATGCCTTTTCAAAATCCGCTATAAATACCATTCCTTGCTTCTTATATGTTTCATGATGTTCTATTATTTCTAGTAGTTGTCGTATATTATCTCCAATGTATCGTCCATGTAAAAACCCTGTCTGATCAGGATGAACAATACCTGATAAAAACCCTTTTAAATTCTGAGTGCTATGCATTTTGCTAGTATTTTTGCATCACAACATTGACGTGTAAGGGGCCTCCAGTTTTTTTTTTAGCTAGACTGGGTCTTTATATTTGCCATCTGGGTCTTGTTTTAATAATAGAGAAATCAGACCTTCATGCCGAGTACCTGAGACTAGCATTTTATAGGAGTAGTTAAAATAATCTAACAATGGAGCTCTTAGTATATCAAAAAATACTTGATATACCTCCACCGGTATGCCATCAAGCCCTGAGGTTTTTCCAGACTGAAAGGATCAAATAGCCTCAAAAAGTTTCAGGTATTAATGTGTGACTAAATCATTCTGGATAAGAGCGTCTGCTTCAGTACCAGTCGTATGTTTGGACACCTACTCATTAAAGGGTTTTGCTTTATTTTTTACTGTTTTCTACATTGCAGAATAATAGTGAAGACATCAAAACTATGAAATAACACAAATGGAATCATGTAGTAACCAAAAAAAGTGTTAAATCAAAATATATTTTATATTTGAGATTCTTCAAAGTAGCCACCCTTTGCTTTGATGACAGCTTTACACACTCTTGGCATTCTCTCAACCAGATTCATGAGGTAGTCACCTGGAATGCATTTCAAATAAGGAGGTGTGCCATGTTAAAAGTTCATTTGTGGAATTTCTTTCCTTCTTAATGCGTTTGAGCCAATCAGTTATGCTGTGACAAGGTAGGGGTGGTATACAGAAGATAGCCCTATTTGATAAAATACCAAGTCCATATTATGGCAAGAACAGCTCAAATGAGCAAAGAGAAACGACAGTCCATCATTACTTTAAGACATGATGGTCAGTCAATCCGGAAAATGTCAAGAACTTTGAAAGTTTCTTCAAGTGCAGTCACAAAAAACATCAAGCTCTATGGTGAAACTGGCTCTCATGAGTACCGCCACAGACAAAGAAGACCCAGAGTTACCTCTGCTGCAGAGGATAAGTTCATTCGCGTTACCAGCATCAGGAATTACAGCCCAAATAAATGCTTCAGAGTTCAAGTAACAGACACATCTCAACATCAGCTGTTCAGAGGAGACTGCGTGAATCAGGCCTTCATGGTCGAATTGCTGCAAAGAAACCACCACGAAGAAGAGACTTGCTTGGGCCAAGAAACACAAGAAATGGACATTTGACCGGTGGAAATCTGTCCTTTGGTCTTGTGAGTCCAAATTCCACATTTTTGGTTCCAACCTCCATGTCTTTGTGAGAAGCAGAGTAGGTGATCGGATGATCTCCGCATGTGTGGTTCCCACCGTGAAGCATGAAGGAGGTGGTGTGATGGTGCTTTTCTGGTGACACTGTCAGTGATTTATTAAGAATTCAAGGCACACTTAACCAGCATGGCTACCACAGCATTTTGCAACGATACGCCATCCCATTTGTTTTTCAACAGGACAATGACCCAACACACATCCAGGCTGTATAAGGGCTATTTGACCAAGAATTAGAGTGCTGAATCACCCGACCTCAACCTAATTGAGACGGTTTGGGATGAGTTGGACTGCAGAGTGAAGGAAAAACAGCCAACAAGTACTCAGCACATGTGGGAACTCCTTCATGACTGTAGGAAAAGCATTCCTGGTGAAGCTGGTTGAGAAAATGCCAAGAGTGTGCAAAGCTGTCATCAAGGCAAAGGATGGCTACTTTGAAGAATGTCAAATATATTTTGATTTGTGTAACACTTATTGGGTTACTATATGATTCCATATGTGTTTTTTCATAGTTTTGATGTCTTCACAATTGTTCATCAATGTAGAAAATAGTAAAAATACAGAAAAACCCTTGAATTAGTAGGTGTGTACAAACGTTTGACTGGTGCTGTAAATTACTATAATGTTTTATTCCATTAATTGGAATAAACTTCATCACAGAATCACATTGACAATTTCCTCCTGAGCTGAAATGGATTTGATCCTTAACCCTGTCAGGAAGAAATGAAACAGGAAGTTACCTCGAGGAGCTGGTCGCCGTACTCCAGGCCGGCCTGGTGGGCGATGCTGCCTCCCGTCACCTTGGAGACGAAGATGCCGCCGTTCTCGCCACCGACAATAGAGATGCCCAGAGGCTCCGCCCCTTTGTGAACGATCACATTCCGAGGTTCCTCCAGGTACGGCCTGATGGGAGGGATGAGAATAAACATCAGGGCTACATGTCAACTCCCCGATAAGGGTCTGGACAAAAGTAGTGCACTACATAGGGACTAGGGTGCTATGAAACGCACATGTTGATTTTCACAATACATAGGCATAGTTCATACATAGAGCCATATTATATATCACAGGAAGGACCAACAGCCAGAAATAAAAGGGACAAACAGCGTGCTAAAAGATGAAGACAAGCAAAAGGTGGTGAGGTGGACTCAGAGGTAGCTTCACACTCAGCATCGCGACTAGGATTGGACCCAAACACACACAGAATGCCATGCCATCTGCAAAAGGGCACGGACCTTCAGTAGCATGCAGCTTCAGTGAGAATGACTTTACACATGAAACAAGGGGCCACGTAATTTCAAACAAGTCCAATCATACAAACACAATTGAGAGACAGCACACATCAATCTATCAAATCTGGATCAAGAGGAATAGTTGAGCAGGTTTTCTGGATCTTTGAAAACCTCGCATGCACAGACCCGTTTGACTGGAAGGTGGGATTTAGGCCTAACTGCTGTTCGGGTTGAGAAATACCACACAACACATGCTTTATACATCCTAGGTGTCTAGACCAAATCTCGATGGGCTCTCTCCTAGTAACTAGGCCTCAGGGTAGGGGTTGTTTCTGGACAGGCCTGGGTCTCTCTATCTCAAGCATGTTAAAAGTAAGATCATCTGTGTCTGAGGTGGATCCAACGAACCTGAGGCTCCTGAGAGAGGAGAACCTCGGCCTAGCAGCCAGAGGGATCCTCAGAAAAGACCTGTTACGGTACAGAGACCTGAAGACATTTACAAACATGGCAGATAGAAGAAAAGAAATGAGGGAGGAGAGAAAAGCAGACAGGGCAGAGGAAGAAAGACAGCAAGGTGGTGAAAAAGAGAAAATATGCAGAGGCCAAACAGTTCTGCTGTGAGAAGAAAAACAGAAAAATACACAAGAATACTAACCTGGTTCCTTCTGTGTGTGCTTTAGCAAATCCTTCTAACATCGTCATTCCACTGGCATAGTCAGGGGAGTTGGCTAAAGCACAAACAGATCTGGGACCAGGCTACAAAGAGAAATGACAGCAACATACTGCATTTACCAACAGCATTATAACTGATCTATAAACAATGCATCACACACTTCCTATTTGTATTATTCTAGACCAGTGTTTGCCAAACCTCTCCTCGAGTACCCTCAGCCTATTCCAGTACATGCACATCTGATTCAACTAATAAAGGACTTGGTGATAATTTGACCAATTGAATCATGTGTTCTAGTACTGGAACAGAGTCAATACATAGAACTGCTGGTGGCGGGAGGTACTACAGACATGGTTTTACACCTTCCTGCCCTTTTCAAAATCATTTCCCTCCCCCCCTTGTCTCCTCTTTTCCTTCCTACCGGTCTTTACTCCGCTCTCCTACTGTCACAGGGCTGACAGAGATTCTGGGCAGGGTGGAGATAGAGCTCTGTGATTGGCTGCTGGCAAAGGAGGAAGTCTCCAGGTTGAGAGGTGAGTGGGGTGGAGTAATGAGGCTGGGGCTGCTGCACTCTGAATGGGACAGGGAGCCTGGAGGCGAGGGGCCGGGGAGAGAGGAAGGGAGATAGAGGGGAAGGGAGAGGGGGGGGGGGGTGGAGAGAGGGGAAGAAACTTAAAATGAGATGAGAATGTACTTAATCAATCCCAAAAGGAAAATGTGTTTGTCATTCTTACAATCATAGTAAAAACAATTAAAATACTCACAACAGTTAAAACATGGTAGTAGGACGACAGGGAGAGAATTGGTCCATAGTTCCAGTATCATTTCTCAGAGGGGTAATCAGGTTGGAAATACCAGACACAAGCATGTTGACCCCCAGCTTAACTTCGCGGGACCGAAAATCTATACGATTAACCAAGTGTTTCCCTGAGTTTAGTGTTATGACTGTTTTCGTCCCACCTCTTTCAGCAGTAAATTACAGCACCTTTAAATGAGCTGTTAACAGGGCTGTCACATTCTCCTCCGAGAATACATGAGCGTAGTCAGCTGTTTGACTTGGAATAAGTTATTTACTTGAGTGTAAAATCAGTGCTCTAAAGGCCCATTGGGTCCAGCGTCAGAAAATATTGGTAGAGATGCCCAGTATTCAGGGAACAGGAATCTTAAAAGTTAATACATTCATTCATCCATCCAGCCATTTGTTAATTCATTCATTTTCCCAACCAACCACCCACCCATTTCTTTGTTCAATTATCCATCCATGCATAAATTAATCCGTTCATTCATTCATTGCTCTATCGATTAATGTACCTCTGTCAGAGCCCAGCATGGACCGTGGGTAGCGGGGAGTGGAGGGGATCTTTATCCTCTCTGTCCGGTACTGGACGTTACTGGACCAACCTGATGGAATAGAGGAAAAGTCCATCAGTGTGTGTGTGCACTGTATAATATGAGTATTGTGTGTGTGGCGTGCGTGCGTGGGTGACTGACTGACCAAGGCCCAGGCGAGCGCTGGAGGGTAGTGAGTTGGTACCATGGGAGGTGCTGCTGCTGCGTGACGAGGACGATGAGTAGTCTGCTGCTGGACGCTTCTGGCTCAGGTCTAGGCTCAGACGGCCCTGGTGCTGCGGACTGACACACACACACATAATTCATGGGTTGCACTTAGCGTCATTAACGCACGCCATAGTTATAAAATGCATCTTGAGGACTGGTGCACGACTGAAAGTGCTACTCAATGCATTCTCAAACAGGACGACATTTCAAAAGAAGGCAACTAATTAGTAGGAAAACCTTTGGTCATTACTGTAATGTCGTCACAGACTTCACATGTTGTTCAACGTTAGCTAGCTAGCTAAGATTGAGGGGAGAGCATTTTACCTAGCTAACATTAGCATTGCTAGGTATTTTTAACAAACTTTCCTTACTAATAGCAACCTTGCCATCTGTGTAAAGTAAATTTGACTACATTATAATGATGACCAAGTTGTTTCCTACTAATTATTTGCCTACTTTAGCAATGGCATCATATTTTTAAGCCACTATACTGTAATTTAGACGAAACAGTCATTTGCCCCCGTTAAGAATGACTGGGCATCTTGGTTTTCGGGCAGTTATTCTGTCTGGGGTATTTACCTGTGGTGTTGGTTGTTGTGCTGGTGTTGGCAGATCTGGGAGGAGACAGAGGGACAGTTGTTGGTGTGGACTCTGTGGCTGCGGACTGTGTATACTGGGTTCCTTATCACAGCAGTCACTGCTGGACACGGGGCCAGGCCACGATGGGCCGAATCTGAGAACATAACCACACTGGTTAGATGGGGGGAACACACTGGTTAGATGGGGGGAACACACTGGTTAGATGGGGGACACACACTGGTTAGATGGGGGACACACACTGGTTAGATGGGGGACACACACTGGTTAGATGGGGGACACACACACTGGTTAGATGGGAGGAACACACACACTGGTTAGATGGGAGGAACACACTGGTTAGATGGGAGGAACACACTGGTTAGATGGGAGGAACACACTGGTTAGATGGGAGGAACACACTGGTTAGATGGGAGGAACACACTGGTTAGATGGGAGGAACACACTGGTTAGATGGGAGGAACACACTGGTTAGATGGGAGGAACACACTGGTTAGATGGGAGGAACACACTGGTTAGATGGGAGGAACACACTGGTTAGATGGGAGGAACACACTGGTTAGATGGGAGGAACACACTGGTTAGATGGGAGGAACACACTGGTTAGATGGGGGGGAACACACTGGTTAGATGGGGGGAACACACTGGTTAGATGGGAGGAACACACTGGTTAGATGGGGGGAACACACTGGTTAGATGGGAGGAACGGTTAAGAGCGTTGGGCCAGTAATTCGCTGGTTCCAATTCCTAAGCGGACAAGGTGGAAAAATCTTGAGCAAGGCAGTTGACCCCCAAAAACAACTGCTCCCCGGGCCCTGAGGACATGGATGTCGATTAAGGAAGCCCCCTGCACCGCTCTGATTGAGGGGTTGGGTTAGATGCAGAAGACCCATTTCAGTTGAATGCATTCAATTGTACAACTGACTAGGTATCCCCTTTTCTTTTTGATGCGTGCGTGTGTGTGTGTTTGTGTGTGAGAGACTCACTTGCAGGCAAGGTACCGTTGTAGACTGTGGTGCCGAAGCCCACACTCTGTCTGTGGGAGCGGTTGGGGGAGGAGCGAAGCATCTCTCTGGGCTCTGGAGAGTGATCATCATTGGAGTAGCTCTTGTGATTGACAGATACAGAAATCAATTAGTTTAATGATGATAAACAGAAACAGCAGGAGAATAAGGAGAAGGACCCATTTCAGAGTGTTTGGATGACAATCACAGTTCAATGACCAGGAGCAGAATCAGGAAGAGGAGGAGACTAAAGGAGCCGTTTGAGAGTGTTGGGATGGGGCCACACCCCCCGGCTCAGCACTGTGAGACATGGTCTGCTTATTGCCTGGAACTCTGTGCAGAGGTATCAAGCAGTTTCTCTCTTTGTGTTTTGAGACATAAGACGCATCTCTATAGTCTTAAGTGGCATCCTCTCCTCTACTTGATCATAGTTGATGTTAAACATAGTCTTGGAAGGTGCACGCAACATAAGAGGATGCCTTCACCTGTTCAGTTCTTTAACGTCACTGTAGATGGAGGAGAGGCAGCCTTTAGGGTAGACTATTGTGACCGGCCCTCGTGAAAAGCACTATAGATAGCATCACATTAATAACAAACTGACCTGAAAGGAGGGCAGGGTGATGGACTGGGGGGTCATCCTACGTCTGAGCGCTGGGGCAGATTTAGGGCGGAGCCTCTTTACCTCAGGCTCCCTACCCCTGGTTCGACCAATGTCCTCGTCACATGACTTCCTCTGTGTCAGGACCTTCCCGTCCAGGAAGTAGTGGTTCCCATTCCTGTCCCTTTCTCGTTCCCCACTGCTCTCCCCCTTAACTACGGAAACAGCCTCCCCTTTGGCCCCATCGGAGGTAAGCGTGCAGTCGGAGGCAGAGCTGCTCTGCTGTTTGTGTTTGAACGAATCGTTGCGGGTGGGTGGAGTCGGAGGTGTGACCGTAGAGGAGGAGGAGAGAGACTCCGTCTTGGAGGGCTGCGGGGAGTGGGCCACCAGTTGACTGGGCGACAGGTACTCCATCTTGGAAGACTGGGGCGTCGTCTCAGGCCGTGGTTTGAAGGCATCCGGGTTGAAGATGGACTTCCTCTGTTTGGGCGACTTGAAGATGGACAGTTGGGTCGGAGTCATCGCTGTGGTCGTATCCACGGCGAAGGACATCCCACCTACGATCACCTTAGGCCAGGTGCCGCCACTTTGCTTCCTCTCCAGGGTGGTCTCCATGGTGATGCAGTCAGCAGGGTTAGAGGGGTCATAGGTGATGGGGGGTGGGGGTGCCTTGGCGTAGGGGGACCCAGAGCAGCACTCCTGGAAGGCGCTGGGGCCGTAGCGGCCCGGGGGACCCAGACCGAGGTCAGAGGACGGCCGAAGGCTGGTTGAGTGGAGAGACCCCATGGAAAAGGGCTTCCTGATGTCCCCGTACACCCCCATCCCTTCCTCAGGTTCACCTGCCCCGCCCTTCCTCCTCTCTCCAGGGATGTTGACGTTACAACCCCCCCCTCCTGTGTCGGGGCAGAAGATGTCTGTCTGTGTGGAGCTCTTGTGTTTGAGGCTATTCCTGGAGAGTACCTCGGAGAGACGGCCGTTGGACGATGACTCCCGCAGGCTCTCGAAGATGCTCTGGCCCGACCAACTGTGAGGGAAGAACTGGGGACATAAGAGGATAGAGGACAGAGAAAGAGGTGTGTTAGGAATAGTGAACACATTTACTTTTCCCCCCCAAAAAAGTATTACACTATCCTGAAATCTAGCCACTGCAGCGTAGCAGTGGAGGCTGCTGAGGGGAGGACAGCTCATAATAATGGCTGTAACGGAGCAAATGGAATGGCAATAAACAATGTGTTTGATACCATTCCTATGATTCCACTCCAGGCATTACCACGAGCCTGTCCTCCCCAATGAAGGTGCTACCAACCTCCTGTGCAGTGCATTAGTATCTAAAGTGTTTGTTATTGAGAAATTCAAATCATCGTCCGAAAACGAGTGCCCTCTATAGCATCAAGTAAGGTTGTTTCAGACTCAAGGAGAACTAAAATGCAAGGCTAATTTGAGGCCAGTTTGCAGTGAAGTTTAGATTCACCTTCAAGTCAAAGCTCTATCCTAAATGAGAATGTTATGTGGCACCACATTGGCTGGAGGAGAACTTTAAGCCAGTGCGTATTGAAGGAGCTTAGTACAAGGGGCTAGTTTAGATTCACCTTCATGAGAGAGAGGCTTAGAGAGTCCCTACAGTTCCTCAGCAGAGTCTCACACTCCGTCACCGACTTGTTGTCCAGAGCGATGCCGTTGATCTGGGGACAACAGAGGACACGCTCAGAAACACACTACTCAAACTACACCTTTCTCAGACACAAACACACATTCTGCTAGGTTGTCTTGCTTTCAAGCTAGGTTGAGAATGAACCTAACCCTAAGATATTCTCTGCCCCCGAAGAACAGTGCTAGAGACTGGAGTCTGCCTTCCTTCCTGCTGCAGCGGCTCTTCCATCAAAAAGGCGGTCCAGCGGCTCTTCCATCAGAAAGGCGGTCCAGCGGCTCTTCCATCAGAAAGGCGGTCCAGCGGCTCTTCCATCAGAAAGGCGGTCCAGCGGCTCTTCCATCAGAAAGGCGGTCCAGCGGCTCTTCCATCAGAAAGGCGGTCCAGCGGCTCTTCCATCAGAAAGGCGGTCCAGCGGCTCTTCCATCAGAAAGGCGGTCCAGCGGCTCTTCCATCAGAAAGGCGGTCCAGCGGCTCTTCCATCAGAAAGGCGGTCCAGCGGCTCTTCCATCAGAAGGGCGGTCCAGCGGCTCTTCCATCAGAAAGGCGGTCCAGCGGCTCTTCCATCAGAAAGGCGGTCCAGCGGCTCTTCCATCAGAAATGTAGTTCCCACATTTCAATGACAATAGGACTGAGGCGAATTCTAAAACATACTTGAGGGGAGAGGGATCGCAGGGAGGGAGAAGAGGACATTTGGTAATAAATGCAAGCCTGAGTCTTCTCTAAAAAGAGGTCAGACTAGTGAATATTTAACACTGTACTGTTTGAAGCAGTTTATTCCATCTGTGGGGCTGACAGCTTAGTCTGAGACATTGGAGTAATGAGCATTAGTATATGCAGATTGTGCACTGACTGCATGTCGCTCTAGGGTCAGCGCGTTCAAGTCCTTTCCCTACTAACATCATTAAACATCTACCGTATATGCGAAACATAACCTGCTACTACATTCATTAACAACTACAAGCACATCTTATAAGACGATACACAACCATGATTGACATCTGCAGGCATCTGATCCAACAGTTGCTAATCACTAACACTGAGCGGTCATCTCCCATATCAGCTAGCCTGACTTTACTATTGAAGGTGAGGGTATCAACTGGGTGTATCCCAAATGGCACCCTAAGCCCTATATAGTGCATTACTTTTGACCTTGGCCTAATGTGCTCTGGTTAAAAACAGTGCTGCATGTAGGGAGTAATAGGGTGCACTACTGCGACACAGCCCTGGTCTGCCATTAGAGGTGAGTGGGGAGACATCTAAGCCCAGTAGCTTTATTAAGCAGCAGAACTTCACCATCAGGATCTGGAGGATTATGCTTTCTGCTGCAGTTGGTGGATCATGATTAGAGAGCAGGTCATTCTGCTAGGTAGAGTGATGACTGGCTATGATTCTGTTTGTCACTAAGTCACTAGAGACATTAATTTTATTTCACCAGGTAGGCTAGTTGAGAACAAGTTCTCATTTAGCAGTTCGACACATACAACAACACAGAGTTACACATGGAGTAAAACAAACATACAGTCAATAATACAGTAGAAAAATAAGTCTATATACAATGTGAGCAAGCGAGGTGAGATAAGGGAGGTGAAGGCAAAGAAAAGGCCATGGTGGCGAAGTAAATACAATATAGCAAGTAAAACACTGGAATGGTTGATTTGCAGTGGAAAATGTGCAAAGTAGAGATAGAAATAATGGGGTGCAAAATAAATAAATAAATAAATACAGTAGGGAAAGAGGTAGTTGTTTGGGCTAAATTATAGATGGGCTATGTACAGGTGCAGTAATCTGTGAGCTGCTCTGACAGCTGGTGCTTAAAGCTAGTCAGGGAGATAAGTGTTTCCGGTTTCAGAGATTTTTGTAGTTCGTACCAGTCATTGGCAGCAGAGAACTGGAAGGAGAGGCTGCCAAAGGAAGAATTGGTTTTGGGGTGACCAGAGAGATATACCTGCTAGAGCGCGTGCTACAGGTGGGTGCTGCTATGGTGATCAGCGAGCTGAGATAAGGGGGGACTTTACCTAGCAGGGTCTTGTAGATGACCTGGAGCCAGTGGGTTTAGCGACGAATAGGAAGCGAGGGCCAGCCAACGAGAGCGTACAGGTCGCAGTGGTGGGTAGTATATGGGGCTTTGGTGACAAAACGGATGGCACTATGATAGACTGCATCCAATTTATTGAGTAGGGTATTGGAGGCTATTTTGTAAATGACATCGCCGAAGTCGAGGATCGGTAGGATGGTCAGTTTTACGAGGGTATGTTTGGCAGCATGAGTGAAGGATGTTTTGTTGTGAAATAGGAAGCCATTTCTAGATTTAACTTTGGATTGGAGATGTTTGATGTGAGTCTGGAAGGAGAGTTTACAGTCTAACCAGACACCTAGGTATTTGTAATTGTCCACATATTCTAAGTCAGAGCCGTCCAGAGTAGTGATGTTGGACAGGCAGGCAGGTGCAGGCAGCGATCGGTTGAAGAGCATGCATTTAGTTTTACTTGTATTTAAAAGCAATTGGAGGCCACGGAAGGAGAGTTGTATGGCATTGAAGCTCGCCTGGAGGGTTGTTAACACAGTGTCCAAAGAAGGGCCAGAGGTATACAGAATGGTGTCGTCTGCTTAGAGGTGGATCAGAGACTCACCAGCAGCAAGAGCGACATCATTGATGTATACAGAGAAGAGTCGGTCCAAGAATTGAACCCTGTGGCAACCCCATAGAGACTGCCAGAGGCCCGGACAACAGACCCTCAGATTTGATACACTGAACTCTATCTGAGAAGTAGTTGGTGAACCAGGAGATGCAATCATTTGAGAAACCAAGGCTATTGAGTCTGCCGATGAGGATGTGGTGATTGACAGAGTCGAAAGCCTTGGCCAGGTCAATGAATACGGCTGCACAGTATTGTTTCCTATCGATGGCGGTTAAGATATCGTTTAGGACCTTGAGCGTGGCTGAGGTGCACCCATGACCAGCTCTGAAACCAGATTGCATAGCGGAGAAGGTATGATGGGATTCAAAATGGTTGGTAATCTGTTTGTTGACTTGGCTTTCGAAGACCTTAGAAAGGCAGGGTAGGATAGATATAGGTCTGTAGCAGTTTGGGTCAAGAGTGTCCCCCCCTTTGAAGAGAGGTATGACCGCAGCTGCTTTACAATCTTTGGGGATCTCAGACGACACGAAAGAGGTTGAACAGGCTAGTAATAGGGGTGGCAACAATTTCAGCAGATCATTTTAGAAAGAAAGGGTCCAGATTATTTAGCCCAGCTGATTTGTAGGGGTCCAGATTTTGCCGCTCTTTCAGAACATCAGCTGACTGGATTTGGGAGAAGGAGAAATGAGGAGGGCTTGGGCGAGTAGCTGCGGGGGGTGCAGTGCTGTTGACCGGGGTAGAGGTAGCCAGGTGGAAAGCATGGCCAGCCGTAGAGAAATGCTTATTGAATTTCTCAATTATAATGGATTTATCGGCGGTGACAGTGTTTCCTATCTTCAGTGCAGTGGGCAGCTGGGAGGAGGTGTTCTTATTCTACATTGACTTTACAGTGTCCCAGAACTTTTTTGAGTTTGTGTTGCAGGAAGCAAATTTCTAACTGCCTGTGTATATTGGTTTCTAGCTTCCCTGAAAAGTTGCATATCACGGGGGCTGTTCGATGCTAATGCAGAACGCCATAGGATGTTTTTGTGTTGGTTAAGGGCAGTCAGGTCTGTAGAGAACCAAGGGCTATATCTGTTCCTGGTTCTAAATTTCTTGAATGGGGCATGCTTATTTAAGATGGTGAGGAAAGCATTTTAAACAAATAACCAGGCATCCTCTACTGACGGGATGAGATCAATATCCTTACAGGATACCCCGGCCAAAAAGACCTGCTCGCTGAAGTGTTTCAGGGAGCGTTTGACAGTGATGAGGGGTGGTCGTTTGACCGCAGACCCGTTACGGATGCAGGCAATGAGGCAGTGATCGCTGAGATCTTGGTTGAAAACAGCAGAGGTGTATTTAGAGGGCAAGTTGGTTAGGATGATATCTATGAGGGTGCCTGTGTTTACGGCTTTGGGGTGGTACCTGGTAGATCATTTGTGTGAGATTGAGGGCATCAAGCTTAGATTGTAGGATGGCTGGGGTGTTAAGCATGTTCCAGTTTAGGTCGCCTAGCAGTTCACATATGGTGTCCAGAGCACAGCTGGGGCCAAAGGGTGGTCTATAACAGGCGGCAACGGTGATAGACTTTCTTTTAGAGAGGTGGACTGTTAAAAGTAAAAGTTCAAATTGTTTGGGTACAGACCTGGAGAGTAAGACAGAACTCTGCAGGCTATCTTTGCAGTAGATTGCCACACCGGCCCCAACAGCCCCTTTGGCTGTTCTATCTTGTCTGGAAATGTTGTAGTTAGGGATGGACATTTCAGAATTTTTGGTGGTCTTCCTAAGCCAGGATTCAGACACGACTAGAACATCCGGGTTGGCAGTGTGCTAAAGCAGTGAATAAAACAAACTTAGGGAGGAGGCTTCTAATGTTAACATGCATGAAACCAAGGCTATTACGGTTACAGAAGTCATCAAAAGAGAGCGCCTGGGGAATAGGAGTGGAGCTAGGCACTGCAGGGCCTGGATTCACCTCTACATCACCAGAGGAACAGAGGAGGAGTAGGATAAGGGTACGGCTAAAAGCTATGAGAATTGAACGTCTGGAACAGAGAGTAAAAGGAGGTTTCTGGGGGGCGATAAAATAGCTTCACGGTATAATGTTAAGACAAAGGTATGGTAGGATGTGAATACAGTGGAGGTAAACCTAGGTATTGAGTGATGAGAGATATTGTCTCTAGAAACATCATTGAAACCAGTTGATGTCATCGCATGTGTGGGTGGTGGAACTGAAAGGTTGGATAAGGTATAGTGAGCAGGGCTAGAGACTCTACAGTGAAATAAGCCAATAAACACTAACCAGAACAGCAATGGACAAGGCATATTGACATTAAGGAGAGGCATGCTTAGCCGAGTGATCATAAGGGTCCAGTGAGTAGTGAGGTTGGTTGGGGTCACGGCGATTCAGATAGCTAGCCGGGCCATCGGTAGCAAGCTAGCATAGTATGGAGGTCTGTTTTTAGCCACCCCGTGCGTTTCCGTCGGTAGATTAGTGGGGTTCCGTGTGGTAGAGGGGATCAATCCAATTGGCAAAATAGATATAGTTATAGTGACCCAAGAAAAATTGTCCGATAGACTTATTCAGATAGCAGCCGAAAAGACAGCTAACGATTAGCGGGCCACAGATGGGCGTTCAGGTAACGTCGCGACGGAGGGGCCAGTTGGATAACTCCCTCGGGCAGATAACGTCGGTAGTCCAGTCGTGAAGGCCCGGTGGGGCTCCGCATCGGCAGTAAAACTGGTCCGGATAGGTGATTGAAGCCCAGGAGTGGCTGATGGAACTCTTCAGCTGGCTAGCTCCGGAATAATTGATGTTTGCTCCGGGATCGACGTAAACCAATAGTCACATGGAAAGCAGCTAGCCTACTGCGAAATCCAGGTGTAAATGTCCAGAGCTTGCGGTTGAAATCCGGGGATATGGAGAGAAAAATAGGTCCGGTATGTTCTGGTCTGAGTCGCGTTGTACAAAACTGGCGATAGATTTTCTAGCTAAAGGAACAGCTGATGACAAACCGTGGTTAGCCGAATACTAACGTACTAATACTAACTAGACATACATGGAACAGGGGTGAAATCAGGTGAAGGAAAAGGAGGGAGAGGTTGGAAGATAACGGATTAGAAGAAGAACAGGAGGAGAAGAACAGGAGGAGGAGAATGAGGCGGAGAAGAAGAGGAGTAGACGTGGGAGGAGGTGGAGGATGAAAAGAGGTGTAGGAGAAGAAGGACTCACAGCGATAAGTCTGTCTCCGACTGTCAGAGATCCCTCCCTGGTAGCAGGACTCCCATGGACCAGGGCCGTCACAAACACGCCACTCTCCAGACCTATACCGCTGTCTGGATTAGAGAGAAGGATAGAGGACAAAGATATAAAAGCCATGTCCACTAGATGGAACATTATTAAAAGGGATGCATCATAAGGCAGAGTTCAATATGGAAGGTGCCAGAACACTCATTACCAACGTTAACTCTAAAAAGAGTTTGTCAAAAAAGCTGGTACCTTTGTGTCCGATTAGGTTGATGTGTATGGGGGTGACCAGCCTCCCTCCCAGAGACTTCCTTCTGCGCACCACCATGTTGATCAGTCCGCCTCCATTAAGCACCGCGTTCACCACCTGCTTCCTGTCCTTATTGGTCAAATTCACATCATTTAACTTCAGCAGCCAATCGTTCACTCTGAAAAGCAGGAAGTGAAAACGTGTTATTGGAGATGAGGAAAGAACAGGTTGTGTTCAGTGATGTTAAAAGTAACATATGGAAATGTTTTTTAAAAATCTGAGAATTACCTTAACCTTCCATCTGCAATACTTCCTCTGTCAACTCTTGTCACAAATATTCCACAATCTCCTGGTAAATACGGATCATTTACCCCTTCTGCTATGTCAAACCCAAGTGCCTTCAAATCCATGTCATCCTGCAGGAAAACATCTAAGTTTAATATACTGTACACTGGTTTTCTATACATCGGTTCAGAGAATGTATTTACCAGGATTTGGAAATCAATTTATCAAAGTATGAAATCAGTCAATCGAGCCATCAATACATCCACGCATGGGGAAATAATAATTCAATTAAATCGATAACAGTAGTTGACGTCTCGAGACTGACCCTGTCCTTCTCAAACTCCACCACCTCAGTCTCCCACTCCAGAGAGTCTGTGTCGATAGCCGAGTCATGGGAGCTGTGTGCCATCAGCTGACAGAACCTTCCCTCTTTGTCCAGCTGGCTCTCCATCTTCTCTCTGAACACAGTGACAAGACACAGGTCGGGAAGTGATATCACGAAGTATGTGAGGACGGCTGGGGGTTGTTTCGAAACATCCGGAAGTTGGAGAATTGAGCATTTTTCAAACACGTGAAAAAGCTTTTTCCTGCAATCTAGATCTATAATCATTATGCTACCTTCTATGTAAAAAATATGTCACATTTCCTAAATATCTAAGCCTACCTCTTGATCGGTCTGTGGCCACCTGACTGGTGGTTCTTTATTAAACAAACTACATTTGCTTCTCTGGTAAAATCTGGGTAACACATTCAAAAGAATGTGAGACTTATTCAGCACATTTAGTTATTGCTCGTTTTTCTAAAGTCTACCAACCTTGCCAGCAGGCATACCAGCTAAGATTGAGTAGCTAGCTTGTCTAAACTAACTTGATAGCCTGAAATTGGTTCTTGGTAGCTAGTTATGAGGTTGGGAAAATATGTGGGCTAGCTAAAGCCAACTTCAGAAAATTGCTAGGTGGCTAGTAGCACTACATCAACAAAAGACAGGACAAATCTGAGGGGCCTCTGCACACAAGTCATGAAGTGACATCCCAGAGCTGGCTAACATTAGCCACGCAAAACAAGTGTTGAGCTACAATCCTGCAATCACGAGGTGTGATGTAAACAACCAATCAGATTACTCACATGATCTCCGTGTAGTAGGCTACCAGAGTTTTTCAACCTTTGCTTAGTATTAGCGCGCTACAGTAGCTAGCTGACTGTGCTGTTGTGATAATTTCCATCTGCTTGAAGCCTTCCTCCGATCGCTGTCGTATTGTTGACTCCTCCCCTTGTCCAATGGATTATTGCCTCTGGAATCTGTCTTTTTGGATTTACCTCACTATATCGCTATTGGATTAGCTGACAATCCCTCTGAAGGGTATCGCTCCTTGGTCCTCCTTTGGTAGCCAACTCAGCCGTCAATCGGTAAGTCTCTGCTCTCTCTTTTTGTGTGTGTTCTGTGGTTTCCTGCCTGTGCAAGACTAGTTGGTGTTGTTCTCTGGCTTACTACTTAGCCATGTTGACCGTGGTTGGTTGGCTAGCTAGCTAACGTCAGCAGGCTGGTAGGGCTAGCGTCTGCAGGCTGGTAGGGCTAGCGTCTGCAGGCTGGTAGGAATAGCGTCTGCAGGCTGGTAGGAATAGCGTCTGCAGGCTAAAGTCTGCAGGAATTCTGATCGGAAAATAGAAAAGTGAGGTGTAACTTTGCATTGGAGCTTTTGATGCGTATAACGCAAATCCATATATTCATTGTAGTTGCATTCATGCTACCTACCATTTAAAGATGCTGCAAGTGCAGCAAGTCTAAAAAGCGGTAGGAAGGTCATATTCTGCAGTGTGTAAAGGAAAGTTTGAAGGAGAAACTGGCCTACGGTGGCTGACTGTCACTAAGATGCATTATGTCCTCATGAGGCAGACCTAGAGGGGGTCTTTGACTTGAAAGTCTAAATCTTACTATTTTCTTCTTCGTCACAAGGAAGGAGGTCGACCTCTCAAAGTCACAAGAAACAGAGAGAATTTAAAATGGCAGTCACACACTGACCAGTAGAGGGAGATGTTCACATCAATACAGAGGGGATGAGAAAGTTGAAAGTGCGTGTCTGTGTGTGTCTGTGTCTGTGTCTGTGTCTGTGTGTGTGTGTGTGTGTGTGTGTGTGTGTGTGTGTGTGTGTGTGTGTGTGTGTGTGTGTGTGTGTGTGTGTGTGTGTGTGTGTGTGTGTGTGTGTGTGTGTGTATAAAGACTCAGGGACTCACTTGAATTCTTTCAGTTCCCGTGACGAGTCGTTCTTCTGCTTCCTCATGTCGTCAAGGTTACGCAGGGCGTCGGCCAGATCGCTGACCGCCCGGTCCCTCTCCCTACGCAGGTTATCACACAGCGTCCTGGTGGGGCAGGATATGACATCGTCAAGCATCAGCACAGTTTAGTCTGTTATTATTCCTTGCATCCCCTCTCCTTGCTTCCTTCTCGAAACGCATTGGGGAAGATCCGAGGTTCCCCCTCTCTGACCATTTACTCCAATGTGTTTTCAGAAGAGGGCAAGGAGAGAAGATACAAGGAATCAAAGAAAGACCAATTAAGAGCGAGTCTACCCCACCTTTTCTTTTCCCTCTCTCCAGCCCCCCTTCTCTCTCCCCTGTACTCACCGTATGCTCTCTCTCTCTGCCACTATCTTGTCTCTCTCCTGGAAGGCCCAGTCACGTCGACACTTGGCCACCTCAGCCTCCTGCGTGGCCTCCTTCAGCTCCTGAGACATGGCTTCGTACTGCTTCCTCAACACCTCCATCTCCTTGTTGACACGCTCTATGTCCAGGGTGGCAGAATCTTGTTTCTGTCACACACACAGGAGACGCGGACACACGCACACACACACACATGAGACGCAGACACAAGAGAAAAGCAGACACACAGGAGACACAGTTAGTCAGTCACTTTCAGTACATGCAACTTGAACAGATCAAACCCAAATTTCCAGAAACTTTCCAGGTTTCTCAGTAATCCCAGTTGGAGAATTCCCACAATCAGAAGGAAATAACCAGAGGAAATCCTCCAACTGGTATATCTAACACATATTTTAAAGGTGAACTCAGCGATATGACATAGATATAGAAAGTAAACAGCATAGTGGGTCAATTTCCGCAACAACTAAGAGGGTTGAAGCGAGGCTCAACTTCTCCGCTGTTTTGGTTCCCTGGCTTCCATGCTGTGACAGCGTGAAGTGAACCCATGCACATGCGCAGATACTGTGTGTGACTGTGAGAGCGAAGTCTTGCTTCTCGCTCATCTCAATATCTGCGTTGCTGCCGAGTCAACCGGTTTACTGAGTCAACCTTTAGGCATCCCGACTTTTTAAAATGTATTTTACCTTTATTTAACTAGACAAGTCAGTTAAGAACAAATTCTTATTTTCAATGACGGCCTAGCAACGGTGGGTTAACTGCCTTGTTCAGGGGCAGAACGACAGATTTGTACCTCGTCAGCTCGGGGATTCAATCTTGCAACCGTTTGGTTATTAGTCAAACGCTCTAACCACTAGGCTACGCTGCCGCAGTGTAAACCGTGTAAACCGTAGTAGGAGGGCCATCTAGTGGTCTGAACAGGGAAGTGTCAGCAGCAGCAATATTAATCTAGGGGTCTAAATTTTAGGGTCTGTTTTAGGGTCATTCCACTGACATAATCCAATGGTTGACAGTTACTCTAAGCTCCATCATGTGTCTAACCTGTGGCTGGGAGCTGTCACTTCATCATGTGTCTAACCTGTGGCTGGGAGCTGTCACTTCATCATGTGTCTAACCTGTGGCTGGGAGCTGTCACTTCATCATGTGTCTAACCTGTGGCTGGGAGCTGTCACTTCATCATGTGTCTAACCTGTGGCTGGGAGCTGTCACTTCATCATGTGTCTAACCTGTGGCTGGGAGCTGTCACTTCATCATGTGTCTAACCTGTGGCTGGGAGCTGTCACTTCATCATGTGTCTAACCTGTGGCTGGGAGCTGTCACTCCATCATGTGTCTAACCTGTGGCTGGGAGCTGTCACTTCATCATGTGTCTAACCTGTGGCTGGGAGCTGTCACTTCATCATGTGTCTAACCTGTGGCTGGGAGCTGTCACTTCATCATGTGTCTAACCTGTGGCTGGGAGCTGTCACTTCATCATGTGTCTAACCTGTGGCTGGGAGCTGTCACTTCATCATGTGTCTAACCTGTGGCTGGGAGCTGTCACTTCATCATGTGTCTAACCTGTGGCTGGGAGCTGTCACTTCATCATGTGTCTAACCTGTGGCTGGGAGCTGTCACTTCATCATGTGTCTAACCTGTGGCTGGGAGCTGTCACTTCATCATGTGTCTAACCTGTGGCTGGGAGCTGTCACTTCATCATGTGTCTAACCTGTGGCTGGGAGCTGTCACTTCATCATGTGTCTAACCTGTGGCTGGGAGCTGTCACTTCATCATGTGTCTAACCTGTGGCTGGGAGCTGTCACTCCATCATGTGTCTAACCTGTGGCTGGGAGCTGTCACTTCATCATGTGTCTAACCTGTGGCTGGGAGCTGTCACTTCATCATGTGTCTAACCTGTGGCTGGGAGCTGTCACTTCATCATGTGTCTAACCTGTGGCTGGGAGCTGTCACTCCATCATGTGTCTAACCTGTGGCTGGGAGCTGTCACTTCATCATGTGTCTAACCTGTGGCTGGGAGCTGTCACTTCATCATGTGTCTAACCTGTGGCTGGGAGCTGTCACTTCATCATGTGTCTAACCTGTGGCTGGGAGCTGTCACTTCATCATGTGTCTAACCTGTGGCTGGGAGCTGTCACTTCATCATGTGTCTAACCTGTGGCTGGGAGCTGTCACTTCATCATGTGTCTAACCTGTGGCTGGGAGCTGTCACTTCATCATGTGTCTAACCTGTGGCTGGGAGCTGTCACTCCATCATGTGTCTAACCTGTGGCTGGGAGCTGTCACTTCATCATGTGTCTAACCTGTGGCTGGGAGCTGTCACTTCATCATGTGTCTAACCTGTGGCTGGGAGCTGTCACTTCATCATGTGTCTAACCTGTGGCTGGGAGCTGTCACTTCATCATGTGTCTAACCTGTGGCTGGGAGCTGTCACTTCATCATGTGTCTAACCTGTGGCTGGGAGCTGTCACTTCATCATGTGTCTAACCTGTGGCTGGGAGCTGTCACTTCATCATGTGTCTAACCTGTGGCTGGGAGCTGTCACTTCATCATGTGTCTAACCTGTGGCTGGGAGCTGTCACTTCATCATGTGTCTAACCTGTGGCTGGGAGCTGTCACTTCATCATGTGTCTAACCTGTGGCTTGGAGCTGTCACTTCATCATGTGTCTAACCTGTGGCTGGGAGCTGTCACTTTTTGACAGGCAGCAGGGATGGTGTTGATAACTGGGTAGATTGTATTTTTTTCTTTATTCAAATTGACCTTCGATGCCTATGTACTTTGTCCATACCGGTGTTTCAGAAAACATTTGTGTGTGTGTGCTTGCGTGTGTACACAGTGGCAATAAAAATGATGTGAACCCTTTGGAAATACCTGGATTTCTGCATAAATTGGTCATAAAAGTTGATCTGATCTTCTTCTAGGTCACAACAAGACAAAACAGTCCGCTTAAACCAATAAACAGTTATCATGTCTTTATTGAACACACTATGTAAACATTCACAGTGCAGGGTGGAAGAGTATGTGAACCCTTGGATTTAATAACTGGTTGACCCTCCTTTCGCAGCAATAACCTCAAACGTTTTCTATAGTTGCGGATCAGACCTGCACAATGATCAGGATGAATTTTGGACCATTCCTCTTTACAAAACTGTTTCAGTTCAGCAATATTCTTGGGATATCTTGTGTGAACTGCTCTGTTGAGGACATGCCACAGCATCTCAATTGGGTTAAGGTCAGGGCTCTGACTGGGCACCTCCAGAAGGCGTATTTTCTTCTGTTGAAGCCATTCTGTTGTTGATTTACTTCTGTGTTTTGTGTTGTTGTCCTGTTGCGTCACCCAACTTCTGTTGAGCTTCAATTGGCAGACAGATAGGCTAACATTCTCCTGCAAAACGATTGCGGGATGCTGGCTTTCTAGGCAGAGTCTCAAAGAAAAAGCCATATCGCAGACTGGCCAATAAAAAGAAAAGATTAAGATGGGAAAAAGAATACAGACACTGGACAGAGAAACTCTGCCTAGAAGGCCAGCATCCCGGAGTCGCCTCTTCACTGTTGATGTTGAGACTGGTGTTTTGCGGGTACCATTTAATGAAACTGCCATTTGAAAACTTGTGAGGCGTCGGTTTCTCAAACTAGACACACTAATGTGCTTGCCCTCTTGCTCAGTTGTGCACCAGAGCCTCCCACTCCTCTTTCTATTCTGGTTATAGACAGTTTGCGCTGCTCTGTGAATGGGAGTAGTACACAGCGTTGTACGAGATCTTCAGTTTCATGGCAATTTCTCGCATGGAATAGCCTTCATTTCTCAGAACAAGAAGACTGACGAGTTTCAGAAGGAAGTTATTCGTTTCTAGACATTTTGAGCCTGTAATCGAACCTACAAATGCTGATGCTCCAGATACTCAGCTAGTCTAAAGAAGGCCAGTTTTATTGCTTCTTTAAATCAGAACAACAGTTTTCAGCTGTGCTAACATAATTGCAAAAGGGTTTTCTAATGATCAATTAGCCTTTTAAAACTATAAACTTGGATTAGCAAACACAACGTGCCATTGGAACACAGGAGTGATGGTTGCTGATAATGGGCCTCTGTACGCCTATGTAGATATTCCATTAAAAATCTGCCGTTTCCAGCTACAATAGTCATTTACAACATTAACAATGTCTACACTATATTTCTGATCAATTTGATGTTATTTAATGGACACATTTTGATTTTCTTTCAAAAACAAGGACATTTCTAAGTTACCCCAAACTTTTGAACGGTAGTGTATATACATTTTTTTTAATGCGTAAATAGGTGTATTATATCTGTAAGGTGTATGTGTTGTTCCCAGGTGCGAGTGTGTTCACTGTCTAGCAAGGTAATACTCTCTCAGTAGCTGGTCTCCCTGTATGACAACCTTTGTCCTCTCTCTAATACAGGTGTTTGTGCGTTGTTCCCAGGTGTGTGTGTGTGTGTTACCTGTCTAGCCTGGTAGTATTCTCTCAGTAGCTGTTCTTTCTGTATGATAGCTTCTGTCCTCTCCTTGCGGGCCACGTCTCTCTCCTCCCGGACCGCCTCGATATCTTTACAAGCCTGGCTCAACTCCTTCTGGGCCTCAGCCTTGTCCTTCACCTCGTGGCAGAACTTCTCCAACAGCTCGTTCCTCTCACAGATTGCTCTATCCCGGTCCACCAACGATGAGTTCAGCTCCTAAAAACAAACATTTCAATCAGATTTAACAGCATAACACAATCAATCACAAAATCTCTTCGTTGATCAGGCAGTGACGTTAAACGGGTGTCCTGACTCTCTGAGGTCATTAAAGATCCCATGGCACTTATCGTAAGAGTAGGGGTGTTAACCCCGGTGTCCTGGCTAAATTCCCAATCTGGCCCTCAAACCATCATGGTCACCTAATAATCCCCAGTTTACAATTGGCTCATTCATCCCCCTCCTCTCCCCTGTAACTATTCCCCAGGTCGTTGCTGCAAATGAGAACGTTTTCTCAGTCAACTTACCTGGTAAAATAACGGTAAAATAAAAAAATAAAAAAATAAAGTGACAAATTAAGCTAATTGGCAGTGGTCTGAGAGCCTAGTAACCACAAAAAGTGTTAAACAAATCAAAATCCTTCAAGTAGCCACTGTAAGAATATGTTGAACGTAAATGCACAACGCAGAGGACTAGAATTAGCGATCAATGGAAACAGCGTTTTTTCTGTAATAGGGCATCAATGGAAATAGTTGGTTTTCAGTTCAACATCTGTTAGTAATGTCAGTCCTAAACTCATAGCTACATGTGGCACGTTCTCATTGGTCCAACCTGAAATAGGATACTTGTTATTTGGCCATTGGCCCAGTTTTATTGCAAGGAATTCTAATTGGTCAACCACCGGCTAGGGCTGGGTTATAAAGTGCATCCTGTCTCCTTTGTTCTGTGGAGAATCACTGAGGCCAGGGAAGCATGTACATCTACCGCTCTGCATGATTTGTCCACTTTGAATAAGAATAAACATATTTTCCTCCCCCTGATTTGTTTTGGTGTTCGTGTTATTGAAGAATAACATCAAATGCTAACACTTGGTGCCGTGACCCGAAATGAATTGGTCAACAAGAAAAACTCAACTGTGTGTTGATCCAGAAGAAAGGCTGAGCACAAGCCACTTTGGGGAGTCAACTCTTAATCTCCTGATTGATGGAAGTGCTGGGTAAGTCAAGACCAATATAACAAACTTTTTTCTTCTTTTTTTAAAATCAGGTTAAAATTAGTGCGTACAATGAGTGATACGTATCTGTGATGTATAAGGTTCAAGTCCTTTGTTCTCTATTAAAAGGTTAGTCCTTTTTGTGAAACCTTGTTGCATAGAAGTGAGCTGCTAGTTGAGTAGCAATTTTTACACGTGTGGTTAATGTAAGCCTTCAAGTTTTTTGAAGTGGACATAAGTTATGGGTAGCCAGGCCCTACAGAAACAATGTGTTCTAGAAGAGGTTTTGTGTTCTAGAAGAGGTTTGAGTCCTTAAAAAGGGGTTACACACACTTTGGGGTGAAATAAATAGATTTCATTTTTATTTCACCTTTATTTAACCAGGTAGGCCAGTTGAGAACAAGTTCTCATTTACAACTGCGACCTGGCCAAGATAAAGCAATGCTGTGCGAAAAAACAACAGAGTTACACATGGAATAAACAAACATACAGTCAATAACATAATAGAAGATCTGTATATGGTGTGTGCAAATGAAGTAAGGAGGTAAGGCAATAAATAGGCCATAGGGGCGAAGTAATTACAATTTTAGCAATTAACACTGGAGTGATAGATGTGCAGATGAGGATGTGCAAGTAGAAATACTGGTGTGCAAAAGAGCAGGGGAAAAAATATGAGGTAGGTAGTTGGATGAGCTATTTACAGATGTGCAGTGTACAGCTACAGTGAACGGTAAGCTGCTCAGATAGCTGAAGTCTCCAACTTCAGTGATTTTTGCCATTTGTTCCAGTCATTGGCAGCAGAGAACTGGAAGCCAAAGGAGGTATTGGCTTTGGGGATGATCAGTGAGATATACCTGCTGGAGCGTGTGCTGCGGGTGGGTGTTATCGTGACCAGGGAGATGAAATATGGAGGAGCTTTACCAAGCAAATACTTAGAGCCAGTGGGTCTGTCGAACTAATATGTAGCGAGGGCCAGCTAATGAGAGCATACAGGTCACAGTGGTGGGTTGTATATGGGGCTTTGGTGACAAAACAACTGTTGAAGTTAATGTAATGCCATTAAGTGAGAAAACAACTCTGGAAAAGGTTGGAACAGCTCCTCCAGATGTGAGCATGAAAGAGATTTTAAATTCACTGTCTAGTGTGATAGCCCCTCCATGCTCTTTCTTCTGGGTTTTGCTGTGCTTACTTCCTGCAGGAGATTAGTGGGCGGAGCTGGGAGGGTAATTAGTGCTGATGGGGCACACCTGTGAAAGCTCAGGTGTGGCATAAAACCACTTTTTCCCCATTCAGCAAGAGATTCCTCTCTCCATGCATACCTTTGGTTGTTTTGTTGTGGCTTTGGCAGTTGACACCTAATTTACTGACCTTCATGCCTCACCTGATTACTGTTGTGAGTTTTTACTTTATTTATGGAATAAATTCATTTTGTTATTCCTTTACTGTGTGTGGTTTCCCATTGTTTGTTACAATCTTGAGCCAGGTTGTAACAAGTGGGGGCTCATCTGGGACCTCTGGAGTTACTCCCTGGAATTGCATTTGTTTAGTAGCATTTTCTAACTGGTTAATGTGGTATTTCAAAGTAAAGTGCTATGTGATTATTGTTTGGCTAACCCTTCAGTCTATGGGGTTGTGTTGTGGGCACTACTTTGACTGGAAGTTATATACTAAGGTACAAAGTATGTGACATTTGGATACTGCCAGTTGCTACTTTCTTTGGTTACACACCTGTGGTTGGTGTGGAAGTAGTGTTGGTTTGTGCTGCAGTTGAGAGCGGATCACAGTTTATCTCCATCCCCTGTTCCGGTTGGAGATCCTGCTTTGCTCATTGTTGGGACATCCGGTTAGTGTTTGTGCTGTGTTAGCAGTGAGAGATTGTTCGGGTAGCGTGAACGGACCACCTGGACTTGTCTTCTCCCCTGGTAGGTTTAGCGACGTTATGACATGTTGGGCAGTGTTAACTCTGTTACTTTTGTTTGGTGACCGTGGCTGGAGCAGTTGTCTCGGGAGCACATCCATGGCTCGGAGGGGTAACCAGCTTGCTGGGAGATTTTTCTGCGACAGCGGGCTAAAGTACATAAATACCCACCGCCAGTACCTGCATGAAGACCAGGGTTGAGCTAGTAATAGGTTGAGGAAGTTCCATTTGTTTTTTTGTCTCTCGTGTGGTTGACACTGCTTCTATTTTCTTAAACCCAATTGGGCCGAGAACAGGTTGTTCGTCCATAGTTGGTTTACTGTTAGACTATGGCTAACATTGACGAATTCTTCAAGTCCCAAGGGGGAGCTTCTGGATTGCTATACTAAAGACCAATTGTTACGAATTGAGATGGACGATGAGATGTTCAAGTCCATACTAAAGGCCAACTTGATCGAATCCAGCATTCAAATGGAGTAATTTTCTCCTGGTTTGGCTACATTTCGGTCCACTACAAATACCCCTAATCCGTTCTGAAAAGCAAAAGAAACGGTTGTTGCTACAACTAGATCATGATAGGCTGAAACAGCAACAAGCCTTGCAAAAGGTGTTGGATTTCAGATTTCAGGAATTGGCCTGACTCCGACCATACGCTGATGTTGGAATGTGTGCTAACTGAGGAAGCACAAGAGGCCTACTCGGCTCTTTACGTTGCTGACAGCCAAAACTATGGCAAAGTTAAAGATGCTGTGTTGCACACCTATGAGTTAGTTCCTGAAGCGTATCACCAGCGGTTTAGAACCTGGAAAAAAGTTGACAGACCTATGTTGAGTTCGCACAGAATTTGCACACCCAGTTTAACCAATGGTGCACTTCATTGGATGTTACAACCTACGAGCAGTTATGCAGTTTAGTTGTGCTGGAGCAGTTCAAAGATTCTCTGACTGCCTTGCCACACACAAATGAGCACAAGATGCAGACCGCCACGGAGGCTGCCGTCTTGGCTGAGGAATATGTGCTGATGCATAAAGGTCACTTCGGGGAACCCCTTCGCAGTGATGGTCCCAGGGAGATTCATGACTAAATTCTTTAATACTGCGCCTTATCTTGTCTCAAGGGTTGAATGTGGTTCCCATGTGGTTCCAGTGTGTTAGTTCAGGGTATAGAAATGGGTCTTGTTCCAGTGCCATTGCACTTTGTGAAAGTACACTCTGAGTTAATCAGTGGAATATTCAGAGTGGGAGTACGTCCTATGTTGCCAGTAAAAGGTGTGACCTTTATAATGGGAAACGATATTGCCGGAGGAAAGGTAGTACCCGTATTGGAAGTATTGGATAAAAGTGACCACTCTCTCTCCAATGAGCTGGCACAGAGTTATCCACATGTGTTCCCTGCTTGTGCTGTCACTCGTGCTCAGGCACGACAAGAGAGTGACGTGATAGATTTGTCTAACACAGTTCTGTTCAAAGAGGATGATCAAGAGGATGGGTTGTGCGCTACCTCTGGGAAGCTGATCACCTCTGACAAACAGCCCAGGAAAGAAGCGAAGAAAGTTGAACTTATTGCTGATGCAATACAGTTACCAGTCACTCGTGAGCAGCTGGTTGCTAACCAAAAGGTTGACACAAAGCTTGCTAAATGTTTTTCTAGTGTTGTCTCATTGGAAGAGGTAAAGAAGAAAAATGTGGCTTACTTCATTGATGGTAATCTCCTCATGCGTAAATGGACATCCCATGATGACGCGGGCGGAGATTGGAATGCTGTTTACCAAATAGTGATTCCTAAAGCCTTTCGACAAAATGTGTTATCCCTTGCTCATGATCACCAGTGGTCTGGTCATTTAGGAATCACAAAAACTTATGATCGGATTCTTCGCCATTTCTTTTGGCCAGGTTTAAAACAAGATGTGTCTCAGTACTGTCGTACATGCCACACATGTCAGATAACAGGAAAACCAAATCAGGTTATTCCTCCCGCTCCTCTTTGTCCAATACCTGTCATAGGTGAACCATTCGAACATGTGGTGGTTGATTGTGTTGGACCATTACCGAAGACAAAATCGGGTAACCAGTTTCTGTTGACAATTATGTGTATGGCAACAAGATACCCCGAGGCCATTCCTCTGCGAAGGATTACAGCCCCGGTAGTGAGTAAAGCCTTAATTAAATTCTTCACGACATTCGGATTACCTAAGGTGGTACAAAGTGATCAAGCTACCAATTTCCTGTCCAAGCTTTTCAAGCAGGTGTTAAAATCCTTGTCAATTACGCACCGTGTGTCAAGCGCCTATCACCCAGAGTCTCAGGGTGCGCTTGAACGTTGGCATCAGACATTGAAGTCTATGCTACGTAAATATTGTTTGTAATCTGAGAAAGATTGGGATGAGGGAGTTCCTCTAGTTTTGTTTGCTGCTCGTGACACTGTACAGGAGTCCCTAGGTTTCAGCCCGGCTGAACTAGTGTTTGGTCACACAGTGAGAGGACCAATGAAAGTTCTTAAAGAACAATTTTTGTCCCAAGAGTTGTGTACAGGAGATGAAAATGTGTTGGACTACGTTAGTCGCTTTCGGGAGCGCCTACACCAAGCCTGTGCTCTTGCAAAGGAAGCTCTGTCTTCCTCCCAAAGGATCATGAAAAGACACTATGATAAAGAGGCTGTTTCTCGTCCACTACAGCCAGGTGACCAAGTACTGGTGTTATTGCCTGTTCCAGGATCTTCACTGTCAGCTCGTTTCTCTGGTCCTTACTTCATTGAGAAGAAATTAAGTGAAACTGATTATGTGCTTCAAACGCCTGATAGAAAACGCCAATCTCGTGTGTGCCACATTAACATGTTAAAAGCCTACCACATCCGACCCGTCACCCAAGTGGATAGTTCAAAAATAGAGGAAGGTACTGCTGTCTCCTCTGCTTCTACTGCTATGATAGTGGACTGTCATATTGATGATGGTGAGGGAGATGGATTAGAGTTGCGCAATACTCAGCAGCAGTGCGTTAGATTGCCCAACTCAGAAATGCTGTTGTCTATCCAGTCAGGTCTGGTTCATTTAACGGACGGACAGGCCGACGATGTTGTGAGGCTACTACACAGTTTTCCATGTCTCTTTAATGACGTTCCTACTCGCACAAATGTGTTGGAACATGACATTAATGTTGGAAATGCTACACCTATCAAGCAGCACCCCTATCGTATCAACGCTTACAAAAGGAAGATAATGAGGGATGAAGTGACATATTTGTTGGAGAATGACCTGGCTACGCCAAGTTCAAGCCCTTGGAGTTCTCCTTGCATTCTGGTTCCTAAACCTGATGGTACGTCCAGGTTATGTACGGATTATCGAAAGGTTAATTCTGTCACAATGCCAGATTCGTTCCCGTTACCCAGACTGGACGACTGTATCGACACTATTGGAGCTGCTAAGTATGTTACTAAGTTGGGCCTCTTAAAAGGTTACTGGCAGGTTCCGTTAACTTCACGTGCTTCGGAGATTTCAGCTTTTGTAACCCCCGACAACTTCCTACAGTACTCAGTCATGGCTTTTGGGATGCGAAATGCACCAGCCACTTTCCAACGACTGGTTAACTCCGTATTAGCTGGAGTACCCAACTGTAGTGCTTATCTTGATGATCTGGTGATTTATTCGTCTGAGTGGTCAGATCATGTTGACTCTCTCAGGGTAGTATGTGAACGGTTGGCAGCTGCTTCGCTAACCCTGAACTTGGCAAAGTGCGAGTTTGGAAAAGCTACTGTTACTTATCTTGGCAAAGAGGTCGGCCATGGACAGGTGCGCCCTGTTGATGCCAAGGTGTTGGCTATAACTGCATTTCCCGCACCTACCACCAGACGACAGCTACGCCGTTTTTTAGGGATGGTTGGCTACTACCGTAGTTTCTGTCAAAATTTCTCTGCGGTAGTTGCGCCATTGACCGATTTACTTAGTCCGGCTAAATCATTTGTGTGGTCTCCGGATTGTAAAATAGCTTTTGAATCTGCAAAAGCCCTCTTGTGTAATACCCCTGTACTTGCTGCTCCGGATTTTGAAAAACCGTTTCAACTTGAGGTAGATGCTAGTGCCAGAGGTGCTGGTGCTGTTCTACTGCAGCAGGACAAGAGTGGAGTGGATCATCCTGTTTGTTATTTTTCTCGGAAGTTTAACAAATGTCAGACAAAATATGCCACAATAGAACAGGAAGCTCTTGCTTTGTTGTTGGCTCTGCAGTACTTTGAGGTGTACATTGGTTCCAGTGCCCTACCAGTAATTGTATATACGGACCACAACCCCTTAGTGTTTCTCCACCGTATGTACAATCAGAACCAGCGCCTAATGCGTTGGGCCCTGATTGTGCAAAATTATAATATGGAAATCCGCCACAAAAAGGGTTCAGAAAATGTGATAGCAGATGCTTTGTCGCGTGTGTAAAAATAAATAAGTTTGTATGTTTTGTAAATGTGTTCGCAATCCCTAGGGTTGCTCTTTTAAGGGTGGGAGTGTTACGGATACAAATGTTCTGTGTGTATCCTGTGTGTATTTCTTTTCTCTCCTTCTCCCCTACTCACAGGTGACAATCATTCCCCAATCAGTCATCAATCAGTCGCTAATCGGAAGACACCTGCTCCTTTCCCCTACCCAATCACAGTCCCTTTCCCTTGGTTTAAAACCCCTGTCAGTTGTTGTCTCAGGAGCTCAATCTCTTTTGTAAATGCCTTCTGTCTGTAGATCGCTTGTGTGTTTTGCATCTACATGTCACTTTGTCCCCACCTGTGAGTATTGTTTTGGTTATGGTGTTTGAGTGTTTGTTTGATGGTGGGAAAAGGGGATAACCAGACAAGTTGCCCTTGGGCTACACTACCCGTAGTTAAATATTGTTAAAAACACTAGTTAGAACTGGGCGGACCACCCCCTGTATTTTTGGTTAGTTAGTTAGCTGTTTGTGAATTAGGCTAGTCTAGCTTAGGGGTGTTTTTGAATTATTATTCTTTCATTCCTTGGGTCCCGCTCAGCCCCTTTTCCTGCTCCCCCCATTACCGTGTGTTTTTAAATAAACCTTGAGTGTTTGACGGTAGTAATTTAGTTGTCTGTGGTTATTTTTGTTCTCACTGTTACGTTGTCACTATAATAATTTGCATGAGTTGTGTTACGGGTCCCATTACCATCCCCCCTAGACTGTCGGGCCAGAGGGATTCGTAACACAGACCATGGCAAAATCGGCCATTTCTGCCGTGGTAAAGGTCATTGAAAAAATGAATGCCCTGTCCTTAGTTAAAGCTAGGCCTTCTGGGGTTAATGCGCCCGTTAGGCCTAACACATTAGCGGCACCTGTTTTTAAGTTAAGGAATTCAATTGTTCCACCTCAAGACCAGTAAAAAAAAACATTGTGTATGGTTGACATTGCATCCATCTATTCACTGTTCATTACGGAGGGTTACGTATCTGTTATGAATTTTATGAATGACTAAATGCTGTATACATTTAACGTAGAACTACAACTAACAGAATTCTACCCTGTCTCTGTATAATGATAAATAATTTTTCTCCATAAGAGGGACTGTTAGCAGGCAAGGAACTGTGGCAGACAACTTGTGACCACTGTGGAACTGATAACAGGGAAGGAAGTCTCCCCACCCAGGGAGGGGAGAAACCTTGGGCTTGTAGTGGATTGTATAACAGGTGGCAGGCAATGTATGAGAAGGAGAAGACTTGTGAACTGTATTGTCATAGTCTTAGAGGATGGACAGTTATGACAAAATGAGAGGTATATAAACCAATGTACATGTAAGGATGGGCATAAATAAATAAATAAACAAACATCGTAAATAAACATTGACTATTGTAGACTGGCCTCTGTCTGTTTCATTTCAACAAGAACCTTACAAATTATTGGTAACAGACCGAGTAGGTTAATGAAGTTCAGTTTATGAACATTGAGAAAATAATTCTCATAACAGTATCCTTGATGGGTAACCGAGGGTCCCAGTTAATCTCCTGCGAGACACTGGTGCTTCAGTCTCATTCTTCAGTCAGTGCTCCCTTTTTCTCCAGAGACAGATACAGGACAGTCTTGATCCGAGGGATAGGTTTGCATATTGTCTGTCCCTTTACACAAACCTGTGCTCTCCATAGATCTTGTACAAGGTGAGGTCATGATAGGAGTGCGTCCCTCATTGCCTGTCAAAGGAGTGGCGGTGATTCTAGGAAATGACCTTGCCGGTGGGCGGGTCTGGCGAAATATATAACCACCTCTCGTGGTTTTCATGCCTTCGGCCCATCTGAGGTGCCGGATGAAAGTGCTGAGTTTCCCCAAAGTCTTTACTGCTTGTGACTCGTGCAATGAGCCGCGCTGATTCCGTGTCGGAGTCTGGTGTAGGGACCAGCGAGGTGGCGGACTATTCTGAAACTTGTGGGCCGGACCTTTCTGTTTCCCGTAGTGACCTGGTAGCAGAACAGTGGGCTGACCCTACTTTGAAATGATTGTTTGAGCAGGTCCTCCTGGCTGATGATGTTCCAAGTGTAGTACAGCAATACTACTTACAGGATCAAATTGTTGGTGAGAAAATGGCTGCCTCATGGTGACCCTGTCATTCAAAATTGTGGTACCATATACCTTACGTGATTTTGTTTTGCAGACCTCATGGGGATATTGCTGGTCATTTGGGTGTTCGGAAGACCTATGACCGTATTGTGTCATTTCTTTTGGACTTGGCTGAAAAGAGATGTCTCAGCATTTATCAAACTTTGCCAGTTGACTGAAGCATAACCAGACGTTAAAGCCAGCACCTTTGTACCCAATACCAGTAGTAAGCCAACCCTTCAAGCATTTAACTATTGATTGTGTTGGCCCATTGCCTTGTTCCAAAGCCGGTTATATTTACTTGCTTACGGTGATAAGACCCGTTATCCCGCTTCTTATCCTCTCCATATCATAACAACCAAGTCTATTGTTAGGGCATTGACTCCGTTTATTTCTGTTTTCAGAATAGCCCAAATTATTAAAAGTGATCAAGGTTCCAATTTCACGTTTGCACAGGTGTTAAGCCAACTTCGCATCAGACACAATCTTGCGACCGCATATCATGCAGAGTCAGAGAGCCCTGGAGCGGTTCCATCAGACCTTGAAGTTGTTGTACCGAGACTGGGAGGAGGGGTAGCCTTGGTTGATGCTTGCAGCTAGAAGTTTTACAGGAAAGCACAGGATTTAGCCCTGACAACCTAGTCGCTTAGCCCAGATGGTGTCCTAGAAGGATGGTTAAAGAATTCAGAGTCTCTGGGTAGATTGGATACTCTGCTGGGACACTTGTCTGTTCCTTGTTGTGCCGAGCTCTGAATTTGGTCATGAGTTGTACTACTTTAATTACAGACATGCCTTCTCGTACCCATTTGGTAAATCATGATATTGACGTTGGTGATGCCACACTTATCCGGCAACGGTTTTACCGTGTGTTAGAGAAAGAAACATTTAAAGTCAGATTCAGTATATGCTTGATAATGAAATATTAAGGGGAGGACAATGTTTTTGGCGGATGCGTTGTCCTGTGTGCCTTCTCCTTAGCCGTCCTGTTTAATACTGTGTTTGGTCTCCTCTCGCGGTCTCTCTCCTCCTCCTCTTCTTAATTTGCATCCAGGCGCCATGGTTGCTGGAGGTGTGGGTTAAGTGGTGGACCTAGGTGGTTGGATGTCCAGGGAGTATGGTATATTTTTGCTTGTGTTTATTAAAACATTTTTGAATTTGTTTCAGGAACATAGGAGGTCCCTGTTTTTATGGGTGGGGTGTGATAGACGGAGCAGGGAGGGGCTAATGGGTTTGGCCGCGCTTACTTCCTGCAGGAGATTGGTGGGCAGAGCTGGGAGGGTTGTCAGTGCTGATGGGGCACACCTGTGAAAGCTCAACGGTTGCATAAAGCCACTGTTTCCCAATTCAGCAAGAGATTACTCTCTCCATACATACCTTTGTAGTTGACACCTAATTTACTGACCGTCATGTATCATCTGATTATTGTTGCGAGTGTTTACTTTATTTATGGAATAAATTCATTTTGTTATTCCTTTACTCGGTGTGTGGTTTCCCATTGTTTGTTACAATCTTGAGCCAGGTTGTAACAAGTCATATGAAGAACCATTTCAAAGTAGAAGTGTAGGCACGAGAAAAATATTCTGTCATTGTTGACAAAGATGGAATCTGTCTGATTGGGAAAAATAAAGTGTCTAATTTGTTGACAAAGACTATGGTCTTGAACTGTTTTAGCAGAAGAAACAAAACGGGTTGAGAAATTCTTTCTGGGGAATCATGACAGGACGTTAAAGTTTGAAAGCTCTTGGTGAACAGAAACCTTGAAAGAAGAGATTCAACAATTACAGGAGAGGGTAGTAAAAACAGACTTGGCGCCAACAAGTGGACACTTTGTTCCCTCAATCTACCCTCAGGCTAAGTTGCGCAAAAATGATCGGGTTTCAAGCATCTGGTCAGCATTACCTGGCTTTGAGTCAACAGATTCTGACAGCAGTGACAAACGATGTCTTAGGCCAACCAGAACACAGGCTGTAAAGGGTAGTAAAGACAAACCTGGGGTGAAAGTAATCACACAAATCAGCATGTCAAAAACGTTAACATCCACGAGAAGTGGGTATGAAAACATAGGACGATTTGAAGCGTTAAGAAACTCTACAATCTTAGGAAGTTAGTTACAAGCCTTTGTTTTGAACAACCGTGAACATGGTGTACTTGAAGAGAAGGTATATGGAGGGCGAGCCATACACATGGCTGACTCGAGGGCGAGCCGACACATTGCTGGCTTCCGGGTTGGAGGCGCGCTGTGTTAAGAAGCAGTGCGGCTTGGTTGGGTTGTGCGGAGGACGCGTGGCTTTCGACCTTCGTCTCTCCCGAGCCCGTACGGGAGTTGTAGCGATGAGACAAGATAGTAATTACTAGCGATTGGATACCACGAAAATTGGGGAGAAAAGGGGATAAATAAATAAATAAAATAAATAAAAAATCCTACAATGTGATTTTCTGGATTTTTTTCTCATTTTGTCTAATAGTTGAAGTTGTACCTATGATAAATTACAGGCATCTTTTTAAGTGGGAAAACTTGCACAATTGGTGGCTGACTAAATACTTATTTGCCCCACTGTATATACTGTACTCTATACCATCTACTGCATCTTGCCTATGCCGTTCGGCTATCGCTCATTCATATATTTTTATGTACATATTCTTATTCATTCCTTTACACTTGTGTGTATAAGGTAGCTGTAAAATTGATAGGTTAGATTACTTGTTAGATTTTACTGCA
The DNA here is from genome assembly GCF_029448725.1 of Salvelinus fontinalis. Classification (NCBI taxonomy): domain Eukaryota; kingdom Metazoa; phylum Chordata; class Actinopteri; order Salmoniformes; family Salmonidae; genus Salvelinus; species Salvelinus fontinalis. The sequence goes on along the minus strand of NC_074701.1, from coordinate 32,452,459 downwards.
TGGTCGGAACTAGAAGCACAAGCATTTCGCTACACTCGCATTAACATCTGCTACCCATGTGTATGTGACAAATAAAATACAATTTGATTTAAACCGGCTGGAATCAGAGTTGTGCAGGTTTCCGAGTGAAACAAACAAGATTCGTTCAGCAGAAGAGAAACCTGGTGAATGTTCATTATTGCGGGATTTCTGGTCACTGGCAACGAATGTCGGAAAAGAAACCATGTTCTTATGAGGAATGGCCAGGAGAAGCAGGGTCTGTATGGGAAAATGGAATCAAGACGACAGCCCCAACGACACTGCTGATGCAGAAATGTAAGAAGCTCTCTGTGGCTGAGCAGAATTTGCTGGATGATGTGGAGGGAAACTAATAGACCCCCTCTTTCGTACCATCTCAGCTGGTGTGCATATGAAAATTGGATGGATTAGACATTTACATAACTTTGCAGTAGATATGGGTGCTGAAGTCACTATCTTATGCAATATGTCCTCAATACACAGGCAAGAAGATGAGAGCAACAGGAGTGGAGGGGAGACATATGAAACAGACCAAACCATTATCAATTTCTATTGATCCAATAAATTGATGCAGGGGTGTGGATGGCTCATTTGAACAACCTATTTTAGGCCTTGACTACATTAAACATTTCTGAAGGAAAGGTGACATGGCAAATTAGACAACTGCAGGGATCTACAGTTCAGGACAATGAAAACAATTTAGTGTGGAATGTTGGATATGGAGCCAGAGTGCTTGACAGGTTGCCCCACCTTGCACAAAACAAAGGAAGCTATGGCCGCTACTAAAGTAGTGGAGGCTCCTAACATCATACAACGTGGCACACTATGTTATCCAGCTACTCTGATGCTTCCTCCAGATACCACATTACTTGAACACGACTGTTGCGAGTTGGTTTTGGATCAGCTCTTTGATGGGTTTATTAAGAGTCAGCCGTTGGAAAACGCTAAGTTTCTTATACCCAGATGGTTTAAACGTTGTGGAAGGGGGTGTGAGGAAGGCAGGCTGGGCAGTTACTACAACAGACAATGTGATAGTGACAGACACGTTACCTGCAGGAGCATCAGCACAGGTGGTGGAACTGGTTGCTTTGACAGAAGAATGGAAACAGGCTGAAGGAAAAACAGCTAATATCTACAGACTCAAGGATGCTTTTTGGAAAAATATGGAAAAAGGATTCATATCACTGGGAGCTCCTGTGACGAATGGACCAGAGGTGATGGCTCTACTGAATGCTCTCCAGTTACCTGGACAAGTTGCAATTTTGAAAATGAAAGCACATGGGAAATATCTTTACAGACAAGAGTAATGGTAATGATTTGGCTGACAGAGCTGCCAAGGTGGCTGCCAAGAGAACACCTCTGTCACCTAAACTGATTAGGAGATACACCTTGGATACATTGCAACACAGAGATATGCAAAGCAGTGCACCAAAAGATGAAGGTTGGGAATGGATGGCTGCAGGATGCAAACTCAATCAAGGTGTGTGGAAACACAACCTGACCCTACTTGGTGACACAGATCCACTCTTTGGGACACATTGGTGTGGACAAGATAGTTTATCGTTTTGTGGGCAAATGGTGGAATCCTGGTGTGCGTAAAGAGGCTGAGGCTGTTGTGGCAAATTGCAGCATTTGTATGGAAAACACTACCAAAGGACGAGTTAAAGTACAGACACGAGCGCCTGCGCCACAAGGACCCTTCAGACATCTACAGCTTGATTACATCACGCTGCCCAAATGTATAGGACACAAAGATGTGCTGGTCATTGTTGAATGTTTTTCATGATGGGTTGAAGCCTACCCTAAGAGGATCTGCACAACACACAACAAAAATTGATTCGAGAAATCAGAAAGACAAGTAAAAGAGGCGTGGGGAATAACGTCGTGCCAGGACAGTGGGTGACGGTAAAAAGATATGTAAGACCCATCAGTGCCAAAATGAGAAGGTTTTGCTCATAACTTGGTCAACAGTAAAAGTCCAGGGCAAATCAAAATGGATACATGTTGTCCATTTTGATGACAAAGCGGAGCCTGGAGAATAAAGAACTGATTGATTAGAAATCGGGGGCCAATCTGTTGAAGCATAGTAAGATGATCAGAACCTGATAAGCTTCTATGTTGTATACCACAGTCATCATATTAGGGATATCTAGGTGAAATGTCCAACTTCTTCCTGAAAATCACGACATGCTTTACTTAAGGAAATCTGTGAAACAAAACTTTCTCTTGAAACCAGGACATGTTACTTTCACACTTGTTTCCTTTGTTACAGGTTATGAGACTCTATAGTCTGAAGCAATATCCCTTGATCCAGGACTGTACTTGAAATGAGACAAGATCACCGGTGAAGTGCTCATTAGAGAAGTCCTTATCAACCAGTGGAACGGAAGAAGAATTCCTCACTACCGGCAGACTGTCAGAACATCATCTCAAATAGTTATCTATGGGGGACTGATATCAGTGTGGAAGAGCAGGTCACTTTTAAAGGACTTGGTGAATAATTACCTTGCCAATCGAACAATTTAATATTTTCTTGTAGACAATTATTTATTTTGTTTCCTCCTAGTACAGGATGTGGTAGGAATTGTAAGGGACATCATTACACCTGTTAATACTTATTTTCTATAACTTTGTTTGAAATCTTATTGTAACAGCAAGTACAATATGCCCTTTGTGTTTTATAGAAATGCAAGGTGTAATGTGAATGATTTTGTTACTGCCTATTTGTTCATGTTTTTTATTTTCTAAAAGACATGTTTTTTTAGGGTAAAAATATCTCAACGATAAATACACAACGCAGAGGACGAGAGGACTAGAATTAACAATCAATGGAAAGTGTTGTTTCTGTAGTTATGTGTAGCACATTCTTATTGGTACAACCTGAAATGGGATAGTTACAAAGTAGATCTTGTTCCTTTGTTTTGTGGAGAATCACTGAGGCCAGGGGAGCATGTATATCTACCTCCCCGCATGATTTCTCCTCTTTGAATAAACCTCTTTTCCTCCCCCTGATATGCTTTGGGGTCTGTTATTGAAGAATAACATCAACAACTGTTAGCACCACCTTTTGCCTTGACAGCTTTGCACACTCTTCCCATTCTCTCAACCAGCTTCATGAGGTAGTCACATGGAATGCATTTCAATTAACAGGTGTGCCTTGTTAAAAGTGAATTTGTGGAATTTCTTTCTTTACTTCTCTCGGGTAGGGGGCAGCATTTTCACATTTGGATGAAAAGAATACCCAAATTCAACTGCCAGTTACTCATCCCCAGGAGATAAGATATGCATCTTATTAGATTTGGATAGAAAACACTCTGAAGTTTCTAAAACTGTTTGAATCATGTCTGTGTACAAGAGAACTTATTTTTGTCCTCAACCCCGAGGACAAACCATTCAGAATTTTTGTTGTTGTTGAGGTCACTGAGTTTTCATTGGGAAACCAGATTTTTAAGCGAATTGCTTGCAGTTCCTACGGCTTCCACTAGATGTCAACAGTCATGAGAAATATGTTGAGATTATTCCTTTGAGTAATGAAGAAATACGGCCATCTTGAAGTCGAGGCACTCCACGTGTCCTGGACATGCGCTTCAATCAAACAGAAGGCATGCAACATTTTGTTTTAATCCTGTATTGAACACATTTTATCGATTTATTAACGTTAAATACCTAAGTAGTTCATTTATTGGCAAAGTTTACAGGTAACCTTTGAGATATTTTGTCGTCACGTTTGAGCAAGTTGGAACCGGTGTTTTTCTGGATTCAAACGCGCCAAATAAATGGACATTTTGGATATATATCAACGGAATTCATCGAACAAAAGGACCATTTGTGTTGTTTATGGGACATATTGGAGTGCCAACAACAGAAGCTCGTCAAAGGTAAGGCATGAATTATATTTTTTATTTCTGCGTTTTGTGTCGTGCCTGCAGGGTTGAAATGTTCTCTTGTTTACTATGGTGCTATGCTCAGAAAATAGCATCGTATGCTTTTGCTGAAAAGCCTATTTGAATTCTGACATGTTGGCTGGATTCACAACCAGTGTAGCTTTTAATTTGGTGTCTTTCATGTGTGATTTAATGAAAGTTTGATTTTATAGTAATTTATAGAAATTAATTTTAATTTGGCGCTCTGCATTTTATCAGGCTTTTTGCCAAGTGATACAGTAGCGTCTTGCCTAAACTCAGATTTTTGGATATAAATATGAACTTTACCGAACAAAAAATACATGTATTGTGTAACATGAAGTCCTATGAGTGTCATCTGATGAAGATTATCAAAGGTTAGTGATTCATTTTATCTATTTCTGCATTTTGTTACTGCTCTCTTTAGCTGGAAAAATGGCTGTCTTTTTCTGTGACTTGGCTCATACCTAACATTATCGTTTGGTGTGCTTTCGTCGTAAAACCTTGTTTGTAATCGGACACTTTGGCTGGATTTACAACAAGTGTAGCTTTAAAATGGTGTAAAATACTTGTATGTTTGAGGAATTTAAATTATGGGATTTCTGTTTTGAATTTGGCGCCCTGCAGTTTCACTGGCTGACGAGGTGGGACGCTACCGTCCCACATACCCTAGAGAGGTTAATGCGTTTGAGCCAATCAGTTGTGTTGTGACAAGGTAGGGTTGCTATACAGAATATGGTATTTTACCAAAAAGAACAGCACAAATAAGCAAAGAGAAACAAAGATCCATAATTACTTTAAGACATGAAGGTCTGTCAATCCAGAAAATTTCAAGAACTTTGAAAGTGTAGTCGCAAAAACCATCATGCTCTATGATGAAACTGGCTCTCATGAGTACCGCAACAGGCAAGGAAGACCCAGAGTTACCTCTGCTGCAGAGGATAAGTTCATTCGCGTTACCAGCCTCAGGAATTACAGCCCAAATAAATGCTTCAGAGTTCAAGTAACAGACACACCTCAACATCAACTGTGTGAATGAGGCCCTCATGGTCGAATTGCTGCAAAGAAACCACTACTAAAGGCCACCAATAAGAAGAGACTTGCTTGGGCTAAGAAACACAAGCAATGGACATTTGACCGGTGGAAATCTGTCCTTTGGTCTTGTGAGTCCAAATTTTAGATTTTTGGTTCGAACTGCCATGTCTTTGTGAGAAGCAGAGTAGGTGAACGGATGATCTCCGCATGTGTGGTTCCCACCATGAAGCATGAAGGAGGTGGTGTGATGGTGCTTTGTTGGTGACACTGTCAGTGATTTATTTAGAAATCAAGGCACACTTAACCAGCATGGCTACCATAGGATGGCGTATCGCTGCAGAATGCTATCTGGTTTGTGCTTAGTGGGACTATGTTTTTCAACAGGACAATGACCTAACACACCTCCAGGCTGTATAAGGGCAATTTGACTAAGAGTGATGGAGTGCTGCATCAGATGACCTGGCCTCCACAATCACCTGACCTCAACCCAATTGAGATGGTTTGTGATGAGTTGGACCGCAGAGTGAAGGAAAATGCTCAGCACATGTGGGAACTCCTTCACGACTGTTGGAAAAGCATTCCTCATGAAGCTGGTTGAGAGAATGCCAACCGTGTGCAAAGCTATCAAGGCAAAGGGTGGCTACTTAGAAGAATCTAAAAAATATTTTGATTTGTGTAACACTTTTTGGGTTACTATATGATTCTGTGTTATTTCATAGTTTTGATGTCTTCACTATTATTCGAAAATAGTGCAAATAAAGAAAAAACATTGAATGAGTAGGTGTGTCCAAACCTGACTGATACTGTATATTCATTGATTAACCTATTGATGATTAGCTGTCAGACGCAATATCCTCTCTGGATACCCTATTGTATTAGTTGTTTTGACTGTCTAGCAATAAACTTATTGATAGATTGATTAAATAATAGATTAACCTCACAGAAGCGGTGTTTGATTTGGTTGGTGGACTGATTGATTCCATTCTAAATTGATCTGAACCTGTCTGAGAGCCTCCGTCTCCTCGCTGGCCACCATCCTTTCAGAAGAGGTGTTTTTGATGCGGGCCTCTGCAGCCTCCAGCGCCGTCTGCAGCTTTTCCAGCTCCTTGATCACCTGTTCCACAGAATTTAATAAACCACTTTATATTTTAGTATTACAATTTTATTATAGTATTTTTATAAAATAATAATGGGCTGAATTCCTGGACAAAAGAAGCATACTCAATGGTGATTATACATTGAAAGTAGTTTCTTAGTCCAGGACTAGGAATAATCTGTCTGGGAAACTGGGCTTTAAAGTAATAAATGTATTTCTCTCTGACCTGGTCCCTCTCACTCATGATGAGCCTATACTCGTTGAACACAGAGTCTCTCTCCTCCTTGTACTTCTCACAGTCCTTTACTGCCTTCAGCTGGAAGTTCTTACAGCGCATCACCTCCGACTGCAGCCGCTCCATCTCCCTCTGCAGCACCTTGTTCTGGGCTGAAGACTTGTCCAGCTCCTGTTGTACAGAGTCAAACCTGGGGAGAGAAGGAGAGGTGTGTAGTGCTGTATAGGTGTTTGAGTGTATAGACTATTCTCGTGGATTGTGCAGTGTGTTTACCTCCTCATGGACGTAGAGCAATGTTGTTGGTAGTGTATGGCCTTGTCTCGTTGTTTCAGCAACGTGTCCATCTGTTTCTGTAGTCGTCGGTTCTCTTCCTCCGCCTGCTCCAGCCTGCTCAGGTCCGTGTTGTGATTCGCAACTTTCTCACCGTAGCGTTTGCTCAGCGAATCGTGTTCCTTCCTCACCCCCTCCAGCTTGTCCATGGCTGTGTCGTATAGCTTGTTGAGAACATCTGAGGAACCGTTCTCTCTCATCACCTGGAGGTAGGACACGGTCATCCAGCTGATGATTTTATAACTACATACAGTTCATGTACAGTTCCCATCTGTGTGAAACTATGAATTTAACATGTTTATTATATACAGTTGACACATTCAAAAAAACATTGGTTTATTAAAATAGATGCATTTCTTCAGATTGATAGTGTGTGGTAATGTTATTGTTCTAAACCACCAAACCACAAGGAAACATTAACAAGCCAGAATGAGCATGGATTCATTATTACACCAGTTAATCAGCAGAGGGCGACAGTGAGGAGATGCAGTGTGGATTATTCAAGACGATTAGGCTGCGTTTATACAGGCAGCCCAATTCTCATATTTTGCCAGATTATTGGCAAAGGATCTATTAATAATTAGGCTAAATATCAAAATTGGACTGCCTGTGTAAACGCAGCCTTAGATAGTATGGTGTAACTAACTAGGTTTCACTTTTGCCGGCCTGTAAAATCACCTGTTCATCATTAAAATGTAATAACCTCCAGGCTTGCTGAACTCTGTGGTAATTAGTGTGGGAGCAGGTGAGACCCCAGGGCAGTATTGATCCAGACATCACAACATGTATAGGTATGTCTGTGGCCTTACAGGAGATGGAGACCTATATGCTGCTTAGTTCAAACACCTCCCCTGACCTTACAGATCTCTGAACACAGGACCATGACGAGGTACGGGGGGGGAGGGGTAAGTGTCTACACACCCTTTACATGAGCCATTGACATTGTCCTCAAACACTGCCCTTTACAGAAGCGCTCCGTATGCATCTCCAAGCAGTGTGTCTCCTGTCCACCGCAGTAGTCTACTCCCAGGATGTGTGGAAGCACGGCAGCCAAGTATAGGTCACAGCAACCTTGTGTGGATGTGTGTGTGTGTGGTACCTCTTGCTGCTGCAGCCTCATGTCAGCCACCTCCTTCTGGTCGTCACTGTGCAGCCTGTGGAGCTCCTCACAGCTCTGCTTCAGGTGGTTGTGTTCCCTGACCAGCTGAGCGTGGTCTCTCCTCAACACCTCCAGCTCCTCCTTCAGCTGAGACTGGTCTCCGAACACACGGCTGTGGAGCATACTGGAGACAGAGGTCAAAACTGGGGGAGGGGAAGACACTGATGGCACATCCCTTAACACGGTCTGAATAGAGATTCCCCATGATCACATGGTAGTCAGACTAACACCAAACTGTCCTCCTGACTACAGAGTCTGGCTGCTTGGTGTTGTAGGCATGGAGTCGATAATAAAGGCAGCTCTACTGTTTTAAAGTTTGGTTCTCCTCTGTGTCTCTCACAAAAATCCCTCATGGACAACCCCACAGAGCTCCCGAGCGCCGCCCCATTCCCATAACACTGTTGGATTTTCAAATCTAAACAACGTGAAGTCTCAATCCCCCAGGAATTAAAAAAAAAAACATTGGAGAGAACCAATCAAAGCTCAGCCCATTATTGCGCCAATACTGCTACATAGCTGATGCTGGCTACATAGCCGATGCCTGCTGGACTGTTCATTTATCACGGTCCTCCACTTTGTTTATCTGTCGGCCCTAGCCCGAAACACAGGCCCTGTGTGTAGTTAACCGACCCTCTCTGCCCATTCGTCGCCATTTTACATGTTGTTGACTTAGCTGATTAGCTGTTGTTGACTTAGCTAGCTCTCCCAATCAACACCTGTGATTGCTTTATGCCTCGCTTTGTCTCTCTCAAATGTCAATATCCCTTGTATACTGTTGTTTAGGATAATTATCATTGTTTTAGTTTACTGCGGAGCCCCTAGTCCCACTGTACATGCCTTAGATACCTCCTTTGTCCCACCTCCCACACATGCGGTGACCTCACCCAGTATAAAACAGCGTGTCCAGCAATGCAACCTCTCTTATCATCACTTAACACCCCAGCAGTCCTACAATCTTAGCTAGATGCCCTCAATCTCACACAAATTATCAAGGAAACGACCAGGTACAACCCTAAATCCGTAAACATGGGCACCCTCATAGATATTATCCTGACCAACTTGCCCTCCAAATACACCTCTGCTGTTTTCAATCAGGATCTCAGCGATCACTGCCTCATTGCCTGCATCCGCTATGGGTCCGCGGTCAAACGACCACCCCTCATCACTGTCAAACACTCCCTAAAAACACTTCTGCGAGCAGGCCTTTCTAATCAACCTGACCTGGGTATTCTGGAAGGATATTGACCTCATCCCGTCAGTCGAGGATGCCTGGTCGTTCTTTGAAAGTAATTTCTTTTTTTATTTATTTTTTTATTTTTATTTAACCTTTATTTAACCAAGTAGGCAAATTGAGAACACGTTCTCATTTACAATTGCGACCTGGCCAAGATAAAGCAAAGCAGTTCGACACATACAACAACACATAGTTACACATGGAGTAAAAACAAACATTTAGTCAATAATACAGTGAAAAAAAAATAAGTCTATATACAATGTGAGCAAGTGAGGTGAGATAAGGGAGGTGAAGGCAAACAGATATATGTATAAATAAATAAAAATATAAAAAGGCCATGGAGGCGAAGTGAGTACAACACAGCAAGTAAATAAAAACAAAAAAAACACTGGAATGGTTGGTTTGCATTGGAAGAAAGTGCAAAGTAGAGACAGAAATAATGGGGTGCAAAGGAGCAAAATAAATTAATAAATAAATACAGTAGGTAAAGAGGTAGTTGTTTGGGCTAAATTGTAGATGGGTTATGTACAGGTGCAGTAATCTGAGCTGCTCTGACAGCTGGTGCTTAAAGCTAGTGAGGGAGATAGGTGTTTCCAGTTTCAGAGATTTTTGTAGTTCGTTCCAGTCATTGGCAGCAGAGAACTGGAAGGAGAGGCGTCCAAAGGAAGAATTGGTTTTGGGGGTGACTAGAGAGATATACCTGCTGGAGCGCGTGCTACAGGTAGGTGCTGCTATGGTGACCAGCGAGCTGAGATAAGGGGGGACTTTACCTAGCAGGGTCTTGTAGATGACCTGGAACCAGTGGGTTTGGCGACGAGTATGAAGCGAGGGCCAGCCAACGAGAGTGTACAGGTCGCAGTGGTGGGTAGTATATGGGGCTTTGGTGACAAAACGGATGGCACTGTGATAGACTGCATCCAATTTATTGAGTAGGGTTTTGGAGGCTATTTTGTAAATGACATCACCGAAGTCGAGGATTGGTAGGATGGTCAGTTTTACAAGGGTATGTTTGGCAGCATGAGTAAAGGATGCTTTGTTGCGGAATAGGAAGCCAATTCTAGATTTGACTTTGGATTGGAGATGTTTGATGTGGGTCTGGAAGGAGAGTTTACAGTCTAACCAGACACCTAGGTATTTGTAGTTGTCCACATATTCTAAGTCAGAGCCGTCCAAAGTAGTGATGTTGGACAGGCGGGCAGGAGCAGGCAGCGATCGGTTAAAGAGCATGCATTTGGTTTTACTTGTATTTAAGAGCAGTTGGAGGCCACGGAAGGAGAGTTGTATGGCATTGAAGCTCGCCTGGAGGGTTGTTAACACAGTGTCAAAAGAAGGGCCAGAAGTATACAGAATAGTGTCGTCTGCGTAGAGGTGGATCAGAGAATCACCAGCAGCAAGAGCGACATCATTGATGTAAACAGAGAAGAGAGTCGGTCCAAGAATTGAACCCTGTGGCACCCCCATAGAGACTGCCAGAGGCCCGGACAACAGACCCTCCGATTTGACACACTGAACTCTATCAGAGAAGTAGTTGGTGAACCAGGCGAGGCAATCATTAGAGAAACCAAGGCTGTCGAGTCTGCCAATGAGGATGTGGTGATTGACAGAGTCAAAAGCCTTGGCCAGGTCAATGAATACGGCTGCACAGTATTGTTTCCTATCGATGGCGGTTACGATATCGTTTATGACCTTGAGCGTGGCTGAGGTGCACCCATGACCAGCTCTGAAACCAGATTGCATAGCGGAGAAGGTGTGGTGTGATTCGAAATGGTCGGTAATCTGTTTGTTGACTTGGCTTTCGAAGACCTTAGAAAGGCAGGGTAGGATAGATATAGGTCTGTAGCAGTTAGGGTCAAGGGTGTCCCCCCCTTTGAAGAGGGGGATAACCGCAGCTGCTTTCCAATCTTTGGGGATCTCAGACGACACGAAAGAGAGGTTGAAGAGGCTAGTAATAGGGGTGGCAACAATTTCAGCAGATAGTTTTAGAAAGAAAGGGTCCAGATTATCTAGCCCGGCTGATTTGTAAGGGTCCAGATTTTGCAGCTCATTAAGAACATCAGCTGACTGTATTTGGGAGAAAGAGAAATGGGGAAGGCTTGGGCGAGTAGCAGAGGGGAGGGCAGTGCTGTTGTCCGGGGTAGGGGTAGCCAGGTGGAAAGCATGGCCAGCCGTAGAAAAATGCTTATTGAAATTCTCAATTATAGTGGATTTGTCGGTGGTGACAGTGTTTCCTATCTTCAGAGCGGTTGGAAGCTGGGAGGAGGTGTTCTTATTCTCCATGGACTTTACGGTGTCCCAGAACTTTTTTGAATTTGTGTTGCAGGAAGCAAATTTCTGCTTGAAAAAGCCAGCCTTGGCTGTTCTAACTGCCTGTGTATATTGGTTTCTGGCTTCCCTGAAAAGTTGCATATCACGGGGGCTGTTCGATGCTAATGCAGAACGCCATAGGATGTTTTTCTGTTGGTTAAGGGCAGTCAGGTCAGGAGAGAACCAAGGGCTATATCTGTTCCTGGTTCTAAATTTCTTGAATGGGGCATGCTTATTCAAGATGGTGAGGAAGGCATTTTTAAAAAATGACCAGGCATCCTCTACTGACGGGATGAGATCAATATCCTTCCAGGATACCCCGGCCAGGTCGATTAGGAAGGCCTGCTCGCTGAAGTGTTTCAGGGAGCGTTTGACAGTGATGAGTGGAGGTCGTTTGACCGCTGGCCCATTACGGATGCAGGCAATGAGGCAGTGATCGCTGAGATCTTGGTTGAAAACAGCAGAGGTGTATTTGGAGGGCAAGTTTGTTAAGATGATATCTATGAGGGTACCCGTGTTTACGGAATTGGGGTGGTACCTGGTAGGTTCATTGATAATTTGTGTGAGATTGAGGGCATCAAGCTTAGATTGTAGGGTGGCTGGGGTGTTGAGCATGTTCAAATTTAGGTCGCCTAGCAGCACGAGCTCTGAAGATAGATGGGGGGCAATCAGTTCACATATAGTGTCCAGAGCACAGCTGGGGGCAGAGGGTGGTCTATAGCAAGCGGCAACGGTGAGAGACTTGTTTTTAGAGAGGTGGATTTTTAAAAGTAGAAGTTCAAATTGTTTGGGAACAGACCTGGATAGTATAACAGAACTCTGCAGGCAGTCTTTGCAGTAGATTGCAACACCGCCCCCTTTGGCCGTTCTATCTTGTCTGAAAATATTGTAATTGGGGATAAAAATGTCAGAATTTTTGGTGGTCTTTCTAAGCCAGGATTCAGACACGGCTAAAACATCCGGGTTGGTAGAGTGTGCTAAAGCAGTGAACAAAACAAACTTAGGGAGGAGGCTTCTAATGTTAACATGCATGAAGCCAAGGCTATTACGGTTACAGAAGTCATCAAAAGAGAGCGCCTGGGGAATAGGAGTGGAGCCAGGTACTGCAGGGCCTGGATTCACCTCTACATGAACAGAGGAGAAGTAGGATAAGTGTACGGCTAAAAGCTATGAGAATTGGTCGCCTAGAGCTACTAGAGCAGAGAGTAAAAGGAAGTTTCTGGGGGCGATAAAATAGTTTAAAGGAATAATGTACAGACAAAGGTATGGTAGGATGTGAATACAGTGGAGGTAAACCTAGGTATTGAGTGATGAGAGATATTGTCTCTAGAAACATCATTGAAACCAGGTGATGTCATCGCATATGTGGGTGGTGGAACTGAGAGGTTGGATATGGTATAGAGAGCAGGGCTAGAATCTCTACAGTGAAATAAGCCAATAAACACTAAGCAGAACAGCAATGGACAAGGCATATTTACATTAAGGAGAAGCATGCTTAATCGAGTGATCAATAAGGGTCCAGTGAGTAGAGGTTGGTTGGGGTCGTGGCGATCCAGACAGCTGGCCGGGTATATGGCTATCGGTAGCAGCATAGGATGGAGGTCTGTTTGTAGATACCTCGTGCGTTTCCGTCGGTAGGTTCCGTGTAGTGGGGTTTTGTTCAGATAGCAGCCGATAAGACAGCTAACGATTAGCGGGCCTCAGATGAGCGTTCAGGTAACGTCGGGACGGAGGTGCCGGTTGGATAAATCCCTCGGGCAGATAACGTCGGCAGTCAGTCGTGAAGGCCCGGTGGGGTTCCGTATCTGCAGCAGCAACAAAAGAAACGGGTCCGGATGGTGATGTAACTCCTCAGCTGGCTAGCTCCAGCATGATTTGAGTTTGCTCCGGGGTCGACGTAAGCCAATAGTCACACGGTATGCAGCTAGCTAGCTGCGAAATCAAGGTGCAAGTGTCCAGAGCCTGCGGTTGGAATCCGGGGAAACTGAGAGAAAAAAAAAAAAAAAAAAAAGTCCCGGAATGCTCCGGTCCGAGTCGCGTTGCACAAAAGTGCCGGTAGATTATCGAGCTAAAGGAATAGCTGATGACCGCAAAACGTGGGCAGCTGAAACACCAACGCTAGCCAGCAAACCGGCTAATTTCGGGGCAGCTACAGATTAGCTTCTGGCTAGCTATCGGAGTAGCTTCTGGTTAGCTTTCAGGCTAGCTTCTGAATTAGCCCCTGGCTATCTTCCACGATGGATTTTCAGATTGAGGTAAATAATACTTATTGTAATTGGTGAAGCGGGTTGCAGGAAAGCTTTTGCAGGAAAGCTTTTGTAGTTGAGTTCTTGGATAATAAAATAAATAAAAGATATGTGAAGAAAAGGTGTAAATATATATATATATATATACAGGACACGACAATACGGAAAAAGACGTCTGAACTGCTAAGCCACCTTGGATTGACCATCTTTACCATCTTAAATAAGCATGCCCCTTTAAAAAAATATAGAACTAAGAACAGATATAGCCCTTGGTTCACTCCAGACCTGACTGCCCTTGACCAGCACAAAAACATCCTGTGGCGGACTGCAATGGCATCGAATAGTCCCCGCAACTGTTCAGGGAAGTCAGGAACCAATATACACAGTCAATCAGGAAAGCAAAGGCTAGCTTTTTCAAACAGAAATTTGGATCCTGTAGCACTAACTCCAAAAAGCTTTGGGACACTAAAGTCCATGGAGAACAAGAGCACCTCCTCCCAGCTGCCCACTGCACTGAGGCTAGGCGACATGGTCACCACCGATAAATCCATGATAATAGAACATTTCAATAAGCATTTCTCTACGGCTGGCCATGCTTTCTCCTGGCTACCCCAACTCCGGCCAACAGCTCCGCACCCCTTGCAGCTACTTGCCCGAGCCTCCCAAGCTTCTCCTTCACCCAAATCCAAAACCTGGACCCATACAAATCAGCTGGGCTAGATAATCTGGACCCTCTCTTTCTAAAATGATCTGCCGCCATTGTTGCAACCCCTATTACCAGTCTGTTCAAACTCTCATTTCGTCCGAGATCCCTAAAGATTGGAAAGCTGCCGCAGTCATCCCCTATACAGACCTATATCCATCCTGCCCTGCCTTTCTAAAGTCTTTGAAAGTCAAGTTAATAAACAGATCACTGAGCATTTCAAATCCCACCATACCTTCTCCGCTGTGCAATCCGGTTTCCGAGCTGGTCACGAGTGCACCTCAGCCACGCTCAAGGTACTAAACGATATCATAACCGCCATCGCTAAAAGACAGTACTGTGCAGCCGTCTTCATTAACTTGGCCAAAGCTTTCGACTCTGTCAATCACCGTATTCTTATTGGCAGATTCAATAGCCTTGGTTTCTCAAATGACTGCCTCGGCTGGTTCACCTACTACTTCGCAGATATAGTTCAGTGTGTAAAATCGGAGGGCCTGTTGTCCGGACCTCTGGCAGTCTCTATGGGGGTACAACAGGGTTCAATTCTCGGGCTTACTCTCTTCTCTGTATATATCAACAATGTCGCTCTTGCTGGGGGTGATTCCCTGATCCACCTCTACACAGACGACACCATTCTGTATACATCTGGCCCTTCTTTGACACTTAACTAACCTCCAAACGAGCTTCAATGCCATACAACACTCCTTCCGTGGCCTCCAACTGCTCTTACACGCTAGCAAAACCAAATGCATGCTCTTCAACCGTTCGCTGCCCGCACCCGCCCGCCCGACTAGCATCACTACTCTGGATGGTTCTGACCAAGAATACGTGGACAACTACAAATACCTAGGTGTCTGGCTAGACTGTAAACTCTCCTTCCAGACTCATATCAAACATCTCCAATCCAAAATCAAATCTAGAATCAGCTTCCTATTTCGCAACAAAGCATCTTTCACTCATGCTGCCAAAAATACCCTAGTAAAACTGACTATCCTACCGATCCTCAACTTCGGCGATGTCATTTACAAAATAGCTTCCAATACTCTACTCAGCAATTTGGATGCAGTCTATCACAGTGCCATCCGTTTTGTGCGACCTGTATGCTCTCGTCGGCTGGCCCTCGCTACATATTCGTCGCCAGACCCACTGGCTCCAGGTCATCTAAGTCTATGCTAGGTAAAGCTCCGCCTTATCTCAGCTCACTGGTCACAATAACAACACCCACCCGTAGCACGCGCTCCAGCAGGTATATCTCACTGGTCATCCCCAAAGCCAACACCTGCTTTGGCCGCCTTTCCTTCCAGTTCTCTGCTGCCAGTGACTGGAACAAATTGCAAAAATTGCTGAAGCTGGAGACTTACATTTCCCTCACTAACTTTAAACATCAGCTATCTGAGCAGCTAACCGATCGCTGCAGCTGTACATAGTCCATATGTAAATAGCTCACCCAATCTACCTACCTCATCCCCATATTGTTTTTATTTACTTTGCTGCTCTTTTGCACACCAGTATCACTACTTACACACCATCATCTGCTCATCTATCACTCCATTGTTAATCTGCTAAATTGTAATTACTTTGCTACTATGGCCTACTTATTGCCATACCTCCTCATGCCATTTGCAGACACTGTATATATATACTTTTTTTCTATTGTGTTGACTGTACGCTTGTTTATTCCATGGGTAACTCTGTTGTTTCTGTCGCACTGCTTTGCTTTATCTTGGCCAGGTCGCAGTTGTAAATGAGAACTTGTTCTCAACTAGCCTACCTGGTTAAATAAAGGTGAAATAAAAATAAATAAAAACACCAGATGCCTGTCCAGGGCCCGCTTCCCAAAAGCCTCAAGGCTAAGTTCATCGTTAGAACCTTCGGAAGAGCATCTGTAAATTTCCGATCCGTTTCCCAGAACCACATGAAATCGTTTGTAATGTAACACCTGCCTCAGTGCACTCTTACAACAGCTCAGTGTCGTTAGATCACTGTCACTTTACACATAGAAGACCTCAGCTAGACAAATAATGAAATTGTCTCTGACAGCCAAAAACATCATAGTTGAATATAAATAGAATAACAAGCGAAGCAAGAAATAAAAACTGAGAACAAAATTATATAATAGTTTGATTATTAGGCTAAAGATTGACATCACTTTCATGTATGTGCAATCGATAGACCTACCTAGTACTAAGACATTAGATATATTGAAGCGGCTCAGATGTAACCTAACGTATTTCCCTGTAGCCTAACCAATAACCTAAAGGTCAACATATTAGGTCTATGGCAACGTCACTTCACTTGCTACCTCATGCGTCATTATTTAAATTGTAGAATATATTTAAGTCTACTTGAAGCTCAATTCCTGCCATCTATTAGCATACAATGATTTGTTGAATAATTTGAAGAACCATTGTCATCATATTCTATTTTTGTCACGTTGACATTTTCTAATGAGGGAACGAGGGACTTGACTTTGGCTTTATTCATTCATTCTTGCTCACACAAACACACACCTTTAAATTATAGTTCAGGATTTTGGCAACGAAGCCCTTTCTCTACTTCCCCAGAGTCAGATGAACTCATGGATAGCATTTTTATGTCTCTGTACCCAGTATGAAGGAAGCTAGAGGTAAACTCAACAAAAAAAGAAACGTCCCTTTTTCAGGACCCTGTCTTTCAAAGACAATTGGTACAAATCCAAATAACTTCACAGATCTTCATTGTAAAGGGTTTAAACACCGTTTCCCATGCTTGTGCAATGAACCATAAACAATTAATGAACATGCACCTGTGGAATGGTCGTTAAGACAGCTTACAGACGGTAGGCAATTAAGGTCACAGTTAGGAAAACTTAGGACACTGAAAAGGCCTATCTACTGACTCTGAAAAACACCAAAAGAAAGATGCCCAGGGTCCCTGCTCATCTGCGTGAACGTGACTTAGGCATGCTGCAAGGAGGCATGAGGACTGCAGATATGGCCAGGGCAATAATTTGCAATGTTCGTACTGTGAGACGCGTAAGACAGAGCTACAGGGAGACAGGACGGACAGCTGATTGTCCTCGCACTGGCAGACCACATGTAACAACACCTGCACAGGATCGGTACATCCAAACATCACACCTGCGGGACAGGTACAGGATGGCAACAACAACTGCCCGAGTTACACCAGGAACGCACAATCCCTCCATCAGTGCACATACTGTCCGCAATAGGCTGAGAGAGGCTGGACTGAGGGCTTGTAGGCCTGTTGTAAGGCAGGTCCTCACCAAACATCACCGGCAACGTCACCTATGGGCCCAAACTCACTGTCGCTGGACCAGACAAGACTGGCAAAAAGTGCTCTTCACTGACGAGTCGCGGTTTTGTCTCGCCAGGGGTGATGGTCGGATTTGCGTTTGTTGTTGAAGGAATGAGCGTTACACCAAGGCCTGTACTCTGGAGCGGGATCGATTTGGAGGTGGAGGGTCTGTCATGGTCTGGGGCGGTGTGTCACAGCATCATCGGACTGAGCTTGTTGTCATTGCAGGCAATCTCAATGCTGTGCGTTACAGGGAAGACATCCTCCCTCATGTGACACCCTTCCTGCAGGCTCATCCTGACACGACCCTCCAGCATGACAATGCCACCAGCCATACTGCTCGTTCTGTACGTGATTTCCTGAAAGACAGGAATGTCCGTTTTCTGCCATGGCCAGCAAAGAGCCTGGATCTGAATCCCATTGAGCACGTCTGGGACCTGTTGGGCTAGGGCCATTCCCCCCAGAAATGTCTGGGAACTTGCAGGTGCCTTGGTGGAAGAGTGGGGTAACATCTCACGGCAAGAACTGGCAAATCTGGTACATTCCATGAGGAGAAGATGCACTGCAGTATTTAATGCAGCTGGTGGCCACACCAGATACTGACTGTTACTTTTGATTTTGACCCCCCCTTTTTTCAGGGACACATTATTCCATTTCTAATAGTCACATGTCTGTGGAACTTGTTCAGTTTATGTCTCAGTTGTTGAATCTTCTTATGTTCATACAAATATTTACACATGTTAAGTTTGCTGAAAATAAACGCAGTTGACAGTGAGAGGACGTTTATTTTTTTGCTGAGTTTAGTTTCCAGAGCCAGTGCTAACAAGCTTAGCGCAAAGACTAGAAATAGTCAGGCACAGCTAGCTAGCTTCCAGTCTTTGCATAAAGCTAGTTAGCAGTGGCTCACAAAACTACCCCTTACTTCCTTCATACTGGACAAAGCAACATACAAATGGTATCCACAAACTATCCCTTTAAGTGCATGCATGCACTCACCTTCCATGCCTGGATTTAATGCCATGGATTACCACATATAGGATACCTATGGCGCCAGGCAGCCTAGCAGTTAGAGCGCTGGGCCATTAACCGAAAGGTTGCTAGGTGGAATCCCCGAGCTGCCCCTGAGCAGGCAGTTAACCCACTGTCCCTAGGCCGTCATTGTAAATAAGAATTTGTTCTTAACTGACTTACGCCTAGTTAAATTAAGCTTTTTTACTCTGGTAAGTGATTAAAAGCATGACAGGTACACATACTGTCGGTTGACTAAAGCATTTGCTAGGCCTATAGAACATAATGGATTACTATCAAGTTATCAATTGACTATAAATGATAGACCTGCCAACATGGATGCATTTTACTTAACAACTATGCAATTCTCTGTCCATGTACGAAGGTATGAGATCCGAGTTAAAAGTACGCAAAAATTAATAGGGCCTGATTTATTTTATGTTATACATTTTAATAAAAAATACATCCACTGAGTAAATCTAACATCCTGATTCTCTAGCTGCAACACACAGACATGTACGGTGTTTGTGTCAACGGACATGGAGATTAGTACATCATTATTTAACGTAGCTGTCTGCCCCTCCTGTTTGTTGTGATGCTGAGTTTGCCGACTGTCAGCTGTAGGTAAACACATGGACAAAACCCTTATCGACTACATGTGTTGTGGAAAGGTAAACACTAATTGTTTCAAGCTAACGTTTATGGACATTCAGTGGGCTCTAAAGTGCCAGCAGTTCACTCGCATTTGCTAGTGAAAGAAATGCAAATACGAAAAATAACTGGTCGCATGTGCACATTTAATTCTGCATCCCATCAGGTGTATTTTCCACGTAACATTACGAGGATCATGCAACCTGATTAACTAATTATGATCACATAAGTATAATCCAAAATAACTATAAACATCTTGGCATTAAATGGAGTGGGGAGTTTAGAAGACTGCACGATGAAGAATGAATGAGTGTCTGGTATTAGCAATAGAGGCAATGCTTCTATAGACTCACAAACTGCGTGCGCACGAGCGTGGGGGTGGGAGGAGAGTAAACACCAATTCTGAGCGGTGCTACAAGCGCGAGTTGAATCTCCAATTTGCCGCGCACGTCTGTTACTCTAAAAAGTGGAACAGGGTTGGCAGATCTACAACTCCTTAAATCAGATAATCCCCATTACATTTCAATAGAAACACACCATTAGCACATCAATGTTCTTTCAATTAGTGTAATTGCAGCACCAGGCACTTCTCCAGTCTAAGTGAGTAAAACCATGATGCCATACAACCTCTCATTATTCCCATCTAATTACAGTCTATTCCGAAACAGTAGAGGAACAGAGGATTCCTGACATTAGGCTGGGAAGTGTAGTCCAGGACCACTAAACGTCCACCTCTACCCAGACATGACACGTCTTTCTTTCAACAACCCAGTCAGTCAGTGATGTGATGGTGGTACTCACTGGTAGAAGTCAGCCTCCTTGACGGCCTCCTCACATCTCTTCAGAGTCTTGGTGTGTTGGTTCTGTAGAGACTGGAGATCTGCCATGGCCCTCATACACTGGTTTTTCAGACGCTCGTAATCATGGCTGGCTTTGGAATTTGGCCTTTGGGGACGAGACAATAAGACGCTACACTACATAAGAACTACCAACTGAGACCTGGTCTACAAGGGCAGCCCAATGTCAGTTTAGATATAAGAGTTAGATAGAACCAAGGCATGCAGTTGCTTTGCCTTGCATCAAAATGCAGAGGACCCAAAGGAAAATGCATCCATGAGTTAACGCAGAGCTACAGAGCTCAGCAAACTGTATGAAGGGTTCCTAATTTGCACTCTGACTGGAATTTGATTGTCTTGGTACATTTTGTTAAATTCAAAGTACCTCTGATTAAAATGGTAAAATGTCATAACTGAGTCATGTCAAACTATATCTCTCTCTTCTACACTTCAAATCCACTAGGCGTCCCGCCCTGTTCTGAATTGCGTTTTCAACAACCTGGTACCCGGAACTCACGAGGACGTTCATAAACTGAACAGGATGGTTACCTATCAATTTCTGTCAACAGTACTGGTCGTAAAGCCAGATGACAGGGAGGGCAATAGACTTGATAGGACCTTAAATACACTCAGAGGCAGGGCAACTTTGCAACTTTCAGACTACTCTTCATAGCAGTGTCTGAAGTTTGTTGACTAATATCATTGGATTGTAGCCCTTTTCCCTGAGAGCACGTCTGCCTATGAGAGATGAACTCACTATTGTGCATCCCTCTTGATTCTGTACACTCACTTCAGGAAACAGAATGCTTCATAAAAATGTTTGTAAACATGACCAATCATAAACCGACAGGTCAATATCATCAAAGTAATGACCGACAGAGAGGAATTAACAAAATATTTGTGTCTATCGTAGCAGACAACGTGTGATGTAGTTCAGGTGCTTAGGGACAACACAACAATGGCTGATTTCCTAGAATTTTATGACTAGCTAGATGGTATTCTCTGTCTAAATTTTGCATTTTGACTACTTGTTGCATAGAGACATTCAGTAAAGATGATCTACTCTACTTATGTATAGATGTATTTGACCAATTGTTGGATTAATATATTGATTTACAGAATAAAGACTATCCACTCTGCTCTTCCCTCTCCTCAGTCATGTGGTGGGTGGGGGTTGTCTGTACCTGCAGTCGTCGAAGGTGGTGCCGGGTGATGCCAGGGCCAGGCGCTTGCGGAGCTCGTCCCTCTCACGGGTCACCTGGCGCAGCTGGAACAGGATGGTGTCCAGGTTGTCACCAGCTGGCCGGTTGTCGTTGAGGGCTGGGGGCGGAGACGAGGCTGAGCCGTTACCGGTACCGGGGGGTGAACCTGCAACAGTGAGTATGTCACCACAGGCAAGAACAGCTCACCGCCACCGGAATACATGGGACAGGAAGGGGAAGGGTTGGGAGAAGATGAAATGCACGCTTGCATCATATCAACCAAACACAGAAATACCTAAGGTTATAAAGAAACATTTTATAAGCGCAGTCCTTCATATTGGAAGAGCACTAGAGTTCAGTGAGTATTGATTGAATAACCTCTAACTTTAAGTGATTCTTGATCTGGTTCTCCTGTGTCTCATTCTGGGTAAAATAGGGTTCTACCACAGGTGTATACAGGCCTACCACATCTGACTTGAGTTAAACAAGTTATTTACATAAACAAGAATTAGACTTGCAAGTTGACATTAATGTGTTATTCAGATGAAGGCTGTGGTAAGGCACATAAATCTCAAGTTAGGATTTCAGCTAACAAACAAGAAAGAGTAACCTCACTTGAACCTCATGCAACATTGTCAACTTCTACTAGGCCTAATACTGTATTAATGTTGGATATGAGTGCAATGTTTCTCAAAAACCCAGTTACCACCACGAGTAGACTGACAATTATGATTAAATGCAACACAGCAAGTCTGGACTATGACAAAACAAACAAACCTAAAGTGGTTGAGGCCTTGTCCTTGACATTCTCAACCAATTCACTATCAAAGAACTGCTTTAGCACAGCATATTCTGATGTGAAATTCCTCTAATATTTTCCATGTAAATATCCAAATTTTCCAAGAATAGCCTCAGATCCACAAGGCAACAATGCTGGTAATCTCAGACAGCAGCATACTAGAGATGGGATTTATATCTCATAAAACATATTTCTGGAACTCTTTGTCTGTCTGGCTTATGCAGAGTCTCTGGGGCACTTTTATCGCGTTGCATTAAGCAATAGATTCATGAAGTCGTACAAAAAGACAATTTAAAAGGTAAATTGAGGAAGTAGAAAATAAAAGATTAATAGTCTACATTGAAATTAATAATTTCCCCTGTTCCCTTAGCTACGATGACATTTGTTCCATCCTTTTATTGACCTACAGATCATGAAAAAAAGCTTGTTTTTTTCTAAGCTGCTGTAGGCCAATAGTCTATCCTAATACTTTCAAATATCCCTTTACCTTTTCTTTGCGTCTCTTCCTTGTGACCACCTATAGGTGAAACACCTGGATCATCTAAACATGACTAAGGTGTGAAACAGGACGTGTTTAGTTATCGTAACAGCCCTTGGTAGGCTGACTGTATTACCGCCACACCGGTGGTCATGAAGGCAGTCAAATTCCACATGACCGTTTAGTCATGGTAACTAGGCTTCTCCAAGCTCAGATACTGCTGATGGCCATAAGTAGCCTGCCAAACATGGTAACTGCCTGGTACTCGCCACTCTATTGTCCCTCTAATCACTCTGACATCAATGCAAATATAAATGAAAATCTAAATCAAACAGTTCATGAGAACCCATGAGCTCATGTTGCGCAACATTTCTATAGGCTATGCAATTGCGCGAGAAAACAGTGATGGCCTCCATTAAAAAAAGGATCCCATCAGCTTTCTGTAGGCTAGGCCTACTATTTATTTCTCAACTTTCCTAATGTTAAGCACGTTGCTTATCTTTACAACAGGAGTATAGCCTACCAGGCTGGCATGACAATAAACCACGGGGAAAAGCGTCCTCCATTCGCTATTTAAGTGCATAGATGACATGTATTGTTTCCCGCTGCCCCCGTTTCGATACAGGTGCATGATAATGGTTCATTCTAAATCAAAACAAATTTCACACATATTATTTAGTATATGTAAAGAGAAGATTAAAGTAGTCTGATGGGTGACAATATTAGCCTATCACTTGAGAGCGCTGCATTGTCGCTTCTGTGCGCTGCATTGTCGCTTGTGAATGATGCCCAGCGTGTGCAGTAAGGCAAGAAACAGCTCATGTCTTTTTCAAATCATAGTCACACACTTCATGTAGTCTAGCCCATAGGCCTGCCTATATGTTTTGATAAGGTTTGTATCACAGCTAGAGTAACAAAAAACTTTAAATTAAGCATATTAATTCTCTTTACAATCGTTGTAGAGCCTAACTGGCATACATAGTCGGCGCGTGAGTTTCAACTTTGGGGAAGATCATTTTTACCATAAAAATGCACCTTTATAATAAAGCATTACATTAATAATCACATTCGCGGTCACTTTTGAGAACAGTGTTTTCCCGCTAACTGCATTTTGGAACATTCACACTTACGGCCTACTGCCGTGAGCACATTGCTGCGCTTATAATGTGAAGAAATAGCCTAATAGTTTATCACCATTTTAAGCTAAACGTTCTGATCTGTGGCATCAGCCTCATTGCTTTTAAAATGTTTGATGCAAGTGGTTGTATTCATTTTGGATCTATCGCATCCCACAACTGTCCCAAAGCATGTTTGGAATATTTATTTATTGCATAGAAGGACAAGTTAACCAATAGAATGTCGACTTTTGTACTATGGGGCATAGTAGATTGACATAGGCTAGTACTTTTGCTGTTTGTTAGGCCAACTCACCTTGTTGGTTGATGAAAATTAGCCTAAATGTGGACAATTCTGCTAAACATCTAAAATATGCGCCTCAGAATTTGATAAGAGGGATGCGCAGTTGCGTCCGTCTTCACTTGTAGTCTACTTCTAGCTGAGATGCCTGTGAGAAGGAACCAATCACGTGACGGGCATTGGCTAATAAGAATTGAGATATCTGAGAGAGCCATGTGAGTGAGGTGCTTCGGAGGACGGCAGCTCGGAAAAGGGAATTATAATATTCAGCCCAAAAGCACAACGACCACTGGCCGCAAAAGGCATGGATTTTTTAGGGAGCATTATGGCCACACAATGGGGATGCCGCCGTGAAATTTGAGGCCTGGTAAGAATATTGTCAAGTGCTTGTCAAATTGTGAATGAGAGACTGATGAAGTGTGTACAAGCCCGCACTGCCTTCCATGCTACTTTTTTCAAATCATCATTAGAGTCGCATCATGCAGGCTTAGAATACATTCCAAATCCAAACATATAGCCCAACGTTTGTATCACAACTAAAGTTGCATAAATAACCTTAGATTAAGCATATAGAAGGACATGTTTCTTTGTTAACCGCTCAACACAAGAATAGCCGCATGTACGCACTTCTCGGAAACTGTTTGTAGAAAATATCCCTTTTATATTTTATTCAGCTATGTTCAATTGTATTCTTCATACTATAAAAGAATGCCACGGAATACTAAGCTAATCTTGTCTGCTAAATGAACTAGTGTAGGCCACAGCCATATGGCGTAGCCAGAACAGGACAACTCAGAGTATGCCATTTTGTTCTTCTAAAATGTCTTAATTTCATGTTTCTTTAGACCGGTCTAAAATAAATGAAAAATTGTGATGGTGTAGGCTATATTGAATGGATTTATTCTAGATGTTTCAAAAAGGTCTGTATCAGTGGCTTCTAGACTATGTGTGGAAGCAAGGAGATTCTAAACATGTTTATGTTAATTACTGGTCAATTACCATGGGACTGGCAGTTATTTGCTTGACAATCACCGGCTGACAAAATGTCGTGTGCGCTATCGTGCATAAATGTATTTTGTCCCCCTACACCAAACGTGATCACGACACAGATTAAAATATCAAAACAAACTCTGAACCAATGACATTCATTTGGGGACAGGTCAAAAAGCATTAAATAAGTATGGCAAATTAGCTAGCCATCTTGCTGTTGCTAGCTAATTTGTCCTGGGATATAAACATTGAGTTGTTATTTTACCTGAAATGCACAAGGTCCTCTACTCCGACAATTAATCCACACATGAAACGGCCAACCGAATTGTTTCTAGTCATCTCTCCTCCTTCCAGGCTTTTTCATCTTTGAATTTATATGTTGATCGCATCTAAACTTTCATAGTATTACCACGACGACCGGCAAAACAGTTGGTCTTTCAATCACCCATGTGGTTATAACCAATGAGGAGATGGCACATCGGTACCTGCTTCTATAAACCAATGACGAGATGGGAGAGGCAGGACTTGCTGCACGTTCTGCATCAGAAAAAGAAAGGGGTTCTATTTTAGCCCTTGGCATCGCAGACGCTTGTTGGCACGCGCGAGCAGTGTGGGTGCAATATTTGAATAACATGGATTTCTAAATTTATTTTGTGACGCTCGCACATGTGACGTGTCCAGTCTGGTCAGCATGTAAGCCTACACCACGCCTTTCACAGAAGACCCCTCTACCTCCCTTCACCCTCTCTCTCTTTTAGTTTACCCCTCTTTCCCACTCATCCCAGAACAGAAGCAGGCTTGTCAGGTTGGCCGACACAGACCCATCTCTCTCTACGTCTACCTCCCTCCCTCACTTCCCGAAACAGAAGGAGGAGCGGGCCAGACCAAGAGACAGACGGACAGGCAGGCAGAGCCAAACAGGCAGGAATTCGGAGGATTATGTGCCATCCTTGGCATCAGTTTGGGCCTTTAAGGGTTTACGTAACACCCAGTGATGCTGAGTCATTTGGACCCCTGTCAAGCTCTGGCACTAAGTGAGTGTTAAGGAGGTAGCATGGTGAACACACACAGAAAATGTCCTAGGCCTAATACTTACCGACACTGCTTAGGGAGCTGCTACTCTCAGAGTCTGAGGGCATGGTGGAGAGAACACTGTATGTAGAGCCTGCAAAGACAGTGAAGAGGTGGAGAAGAAGAGAGTAACCAGTCAAAAAGAAGATCCCGAAATCAGGCATTTTCCATTGAAGTCGTTCTTGAAACAAATGGTTTGGTTCGTCAATCAATGAATTAATACTGTAAAGTTAGCTTCATAACCCAATACAAATATGCATGAAAATAAATGGACAAATATATCTTCTCCTGTACTTATGATTTTAACTCATCTTTATTAATGTCCCCTCTCGCTCTCCATGCAACTAGTACAATGCTTTGATGTATATTTCCTGTATCGCCCTGCTAGTCAAGCAGAGTGTCACAGTTAAAGGAGAAAAATCGCATTCTAAGTCAAGCAGCACATGGAGACAGCACTCAGGACAATGATGCCCTATTTGCATAGCGCTACACACTTCTAAAGGCGCCTGCATGCTTCCCAGCAGAAACAGTTCCAAAAAAGGTCATGCATATATTATGACATTGACGTTTTTGTTTGTTTTGTTTGTCTTGTTTTTCAACGAGAGACGACTCGTTTTCAAGCACATTTTTCCGATTGAGAAATACTGGACCAAACATCTTAGTTAGATGTAAAATTGCATGATTAAGAGCTCCTTGACAAAAGGCCGAAACTAATGACTGATTTGAGTTCTTAGATTCATTTTGAAGTACATACTGGAAACGGCATCTCAAAATGGACATTTTTGCTGCTTTATTCTTGTTTTTCAAGCGATGGTCTTTTAAGGGAGTATGCGAGCACACTAGTTTGGTTCGCCTAGCCGACCTGAAGCATGCCGACTCCTTTACGCCCAGGGAGATTTCATTTGATATTTCTACGTTTTAGTCATTTAGCAGACGCTCTTATCCAGAACAACTTACAGGAGCAATTAGGGTTAAGTGCCTTGCTCAGGGGCACAGACAGATTTTACCTAGTCGGCTTGGAGATTTGAACCAGTGACCTTTCGGTTACTGGCCCAATGCTCTTAATCACTAGGCTACCTTTTCATGTAGAGGAACCCATAGAGGGAGCTATACAAGGTCATGCTGCTGGACATCACTGCTCTAGCTGCAGCAACAGATTGACTGCCTTTAAGGGGCCACGTAAACATATGAGTTTAACCCTTTGCGGAGTGAGTTCTTAGAATGTCATCATTCTCAGTGTTCCTCTTTGGAATTTTTACTTCAGTACAGACTGAATGAGCAGCCCTTGCTGTTGTCATCTTTAAGAATCAGTTAGGTTTGCCATAGTACATAATAGACATACCGTTTAGTGTTCCTCTGAGTATTAAGACAAACAGATATACAATAGCTGGTTATATATAGTCTAATGGGTATATTGTGATCAACTGAGATGTGCCTCTGTCACACTTCAAGCAGGCATAAGACTGCAATTAAAGGAGAAGTTATTTTTTTGTTTACAACCAAATCAATTTGTATTGTAAATGGCATGTTATAGAAGGGTCCAGACACCTTTGTGATTTCACATGTTTTCGATAAAGTTACCCCAAAACAGCAAATCACTTCCTCATCCTCATTGTGTAGTATGGGGGCCCTCAAAATAACAAAATAGCCAAAAAAAACTCCAAACATAATTTTAGAAATGGCAACGCTCTCAGTAAAGTGATGCAGGTATTTAGATGTTGTACACATGAAATTGTGTCATTCAGAACTTTATCTGTAATGTTATATTCTCTTTTGTGCTACTCGAGCCATTTCATTTTCCATGTAGCCTGCTGCTACAGGTAACTGCCAAAATAAAAAGGTAAACACCCCACGTTTTCAATATAAATTGTATCACTCATTACACAAGTGTTCCCTTTATTTTATTTACGTATTTTTTATTTTACCTTTATTTAACTAGGCAAGTCAGTTAAGAACAAATTCTTATTTTCAATGACGGCCTAGGAACGGTGGGTTAACTGCCTTGTTCAGGGGCAGAACGACAGATTTTTACCTTGTCAGCTCGGGGATTCAATCTTGCAGCCTTACAGTTAACTAGTCCAACGCTCTAACCACCTGATTACATTGCACTCCACGAGGAGACTGCCTGTTACGCGAATGCAGTAAGAAGCCAAGGTAAGTTATTAGCTAGCATTAAACTTCTCTTATAAAAAACAATCAATCATATTCACTAGTTAAATACACATGGTTGATGATATTACTAGTTTATCTAGTGTGTCCTGCGTTGCATATAATCGATGCGGTGCGTATTCGCGAAAAAGGACTGTCGTTGCTTCAATGTGTACCTAACCATAAACATCAATGTCTTTCTTAAAATCAATACACAAGTACATATTTTTAAACCTGCATATTTAGTTAATATTGCCTGCTAATCTGGCTCGTTGCGAACTATGTGAAGACTATTTCTTCCTAACAAAGACAGCCAACTTCGCCAAACGGGGGATGATTTAACAAAAGCGCATTTGTGAAAAAAGCACAATCGTTGCACGACTGTACCTAACCATAAACATCAATGTCTTTCTTAAAATCAATACACAGAAGTATATATTTTTAAACCTGCATATTTTGCTAAAAGAAATCCAGGTTAGCAGGCAATATTAACCTCTACTGCCTCAGAAACCCGGATTCGGGAGCACCCCCCACCCCCCCCACACTGATTAGCATAGCTAGCATAGCTTCACAAGTAAATAGTAGCATCTAAATATCATTAAATCACAAGTCCAAGACACCAGATGAAAGATACAGATCTTGTGAATAAAGCCACCATTTCAGATTTTTAAAATGTTTTACAGGGAAGACAAAATATGTAAATCTATTAGCTAAACAGTTAGCAAAATACACCACTTTTCTAACTCCATCAGTTTCTTACTACTTCAGGTGCTATCACCAATTCGGCTAACCTAAGATATTGATAGCCACTAACAAAGAAAAAACCTCTTTAGATGACAGTCTGATAACCTATCCTATACCATAAATATGTTTTGTTAGAAAAAAGTGCATATTTCAGGTAGAAATCACAGTTTACAATTGCACCTACCATCACAAGACGACTAGAATTACTATAGAGAGCAACGTGTATGACCAATTTACTCTTAATAAAACATTTCATAAGAATAGACAAAGCATAGCAATGGAAAGACCCAGATCTTGTGATTCCAGACAATATTTCAGATTTTCTAAGCGTTTTACAGCGAAAACACAATAAATCGATAAGTTAGCATAGCACATGTGAAAACGTTACCAGAGCATCGATTCCAGCCAAAGAGCGCTATAACGTAATCACCGCCAAAATATATTAATTTTTTCACTAACCTTCTCAGAATTCTTCCGATGACACTCCTGTAACATCATTTTACAACATACATATACAGTTTGTTCGAAAAGGTGCATATTTAGCCATACAAAACCGTGGTTACACAATAAAAATACTAGGAAATC
The DNA here is from genome assembly GCF_029448725.1 of Salvelinus fontinalis. NCBI lineage: Eukaryota > Metazoa > Chordata > Actinopteri > Salmoniformes > Salmonidae > Salvelinus > Salvelinus fontinalis. The sequence goes on along the minus strand of NC_074701.1, from coordinate 32,422,972 downwards.
AAGCCTCAATATGTCTGACGTCATCTATCAGAGTGATCTAGTTTAATTGAAAGCTAATCATATACTTGACTAAAAAATACAGGGTTGACAGGAATCGAAAGACAAATTAGTTCTTAATGCAACCGCTGACTTACATTTTTAAAATTATCCTTACTTTTCAATACAGGGTTCGCCAAGTGACGCGATAACAAACAAAATGGCGAAATGCGTTTAAAATATTTCGACAGAACAACGATTTATCATATTAAATATTGCTTACTTTGAGCTGTTCTTCCATCAGATTCTTGGGCAATGTATCCTTTCTATGTTGTAATCTTCTTTTGGTCGATAGATGTCCTCTGTCCTTCGAAATATCCACTAACGATCGAACGGGACCACAAAACGTGTCCAAAGTTTCAGAGTGCACAACAAAGAAATTCCTCAAAATCGCACTAAACGGATATAAATTGCTATAAAACGGTTCAAATTAACTACATTATGATGTTTTTAACAACTATAACGACTGAAAACATGACCGGAGAAATATCACTCTCTAAAAAACGATTTGGAAGGAGGCAGGTCTGATGTCCATTTGGCGCATGACGCATGCAGGGAGAGAGCGGTACTTCTACGTTTTCGTGAATTATAGTGGCTGTGATTGTGCAATCGACTCCATTCAAAACGTGATGACGTACAGACACCCAGAGGAAGACGTAGGCAGTGTCGGTTTCTTCATAGCATTCACTGTCGCCTTAAAAACAGACTCCAGATCAGAGGTAAAAATTTCTGAAATCTGACCCGTCATGAAAAGTGCTGTAGATATTGTTCTGTACCACTCAGAGACAAAATTTCAACGCTTAGAGAAACTAGAAAGTGTTTTCTATCCAATAATAACAATAATATGCATATTGTATGATCAAGAATTTAGCACGAGGCAGTTTAATTTGGAGACCCAAATATGCTAATGCAGAACAGCACCCCCTATAGTTCCAAGAAGTTAACCAGGTGAAATTGTGTCACTTCTCTTGCGTTCATTGCACGCAGAGTCAGGGTATATGCAACAGTTTGGGCCGCCTAATTTGCCAGGATTTTACGTAATTATGACATAACATTGAAGGTTGTGCAATGTAACAGGAATATTTAGACTTATGGATGCCACCAGTTAGATAAAATAAGGAACGGTTCCGTATTTCACTGAAAGAATAAATGTTTTGTTTTCAAGATGATAGTTTCCGGATTCGACCATATTAATGACCTAAGGCTCGTATTTCTGTGTGTTATTATGTTATAATTAAGTCTATGATTTGATAGAGCAGTCTGACTGAGCGATGGTAGGCACCAGCAGGCTCGTAAGCATTCATTCAAACAGCACTTTTGTGCGTTTTGCCAGCAGCTCGTCGCTGTGCTTCAAGCATTGCGCTGTTTATGACTTCAAGCCTATCAACTCCCGAGATTAGGCTGGTGTAACCAATGTGAAATGGCTAGCTAGTTAGCAGGGTGCGCGCTAATAGCGTTTCAAACGTCACTCGCTCTGAGACTTGGAGTGGTTGTTCCCCTTGCTCTGCATGGGTAACGCTGCTTCGAGGGTGGCTGTTGTCGATGTGTTCCTGGTTCGAGCCCAGGTAGGAGCGAGGAGAGGGACGGAAGCTATACTGTTACACTGGCAATACTAAAGTGCCTATAAGAACATCCAATAGTCAAAGGTATATGAAATATAAATCGTATAGAGAGAAATAGTCCTATAATTCCTATAATAACTACAACCTAAAACTTCTTACCTGGGAATATTGAAGACTCATGTTAAAAGGAACCACCAGCTTTCATATGTTCTCATGTTCTGAGCAAGGAACTTAAACGTTAGCTTTCTTACATGGCACATATTGCACTTCTACTTTCTTCTCCAACACTTTGTTTTTGCATTATTTAAACCAAATTGAACATGTTTCATTATTTATTTGAGGCTAAATTGATTTTATTGATGTATTATTTAAAGTTAAAATAAGTGTTCATTCAGTATTGTTGTAATTGTCATTATCACACAAAAAAATGAAAAATTGCCGATTAATTGGTACCGGCTTTTTTCGGTCCTCCAATAATCGGTATCGGCGTTGAAAAATCATAAATCGGTCGACCTCTACTCTCAAGTGCTATACAGCCAACTCGTATGGTCGCTGGCATTTAGCATAAAAATGACCAAGTATAGATCTGGGACTAGGCTGGGGTAAAGAGTCTGAATATTGAGACGCAATGAGATGAGCTGCTTGCTGTCCCTCTAGCAGAAATGCTGAACAGCAGCAGTCTAGCTGGTCCAGTAATGCCCCTACTTGCATTACAGCGAACACACAGCCTATTATCAGCCAAGCTAGTGGTGCTTTAACCCTGAAGAATACTAGAAGTCAACATAGTTAAAAAAACAACTATGATAGCAACTCATAAATCTCGATAGCGGAGGTGCATTGCTCGGGTCCCCTGGGGCCACAGTCCTGTTGATTACATCACCGATGGCTTTTGACAAGGGACTAATTTCTCCAGGTGTGTGAATTCTCCAGCCAATCAGTATTGGGAGACTGGGAGAGACCAGGGAGACAGGGAAACCAGCAGAATGCTGTGACCACTTGGCAAGCTTAGTCATCATTTGGCTATAGCTTGTCTTGGGCATGCAGTTGTGTAATATACTGTGATCAGATTATATCTGTACATCCTGAATAATCTTGAGTTATCTCCGAGAGCAGAACACCGTCGCTCCTTTATGAACAAGGTAGGTAAATGTTAACACACCCTGTCTAGACTACATCTTATCATGACATAACATAAAGTAGCGGGAAACACAGGCCTTTGGTTATGCATCAGAGACTGCATTGGAATAGTGACAGAGAAGGGGACGGACGGTAGACCACAGAGAGGGGGGGGGGGGGGGGGGGGTAGAAGACAGAAGGGGGGGTAGAAGACAGAGCGCGAGAGGGGGGGAAGATAGGGGGGGGGGGGGGGGGGCAGATGAGAGAGGAACATTTTACATCTTGCTAGAAATTCATAATAAAACGATCTTAACAGAGAAAAACATCCTCGTGTGGTACCTATATCCCCCCCAATAGAATCCCCATGCTTTAACGATGACAGCTTCTCCATCCTAGAGGGGGAGATCAACTATTTCCAGGCCCCGGGACATGTACTGTACTAGTTTATAGCGACCTAAATGTCAGAACTGAACAAGAGCCCGACAACCTCAGCACACAGGGGGACAACCACCTACTTGGATGTGACAGCTTCCCTCCCCAATAAGCCCCCCTTGACACAACTAAGACAACATAAATGGGTCACAACTCCTGCAGCTCTGTCGGATGCTGGGTATCTACAGTTGAAGTCGGAAGTTTACATACACCTTAGCCAAATACATTTAAACTCAAGTTTTTCCCAATTCCTGTCATTTAATCCTAGTAAAAAATCCCTGTTTTAGGTCAGTTATGGTCACCACTTTATTTTAAGAATGTGACATGTCAGAATAAGAGAGAGAATGATTTATTCCAGCTTTTATTTCTTTCATCACATTCCCAGTGGGTCAGAAGTTTACATTCACTCAATTAGTATTTGGTAGCATTGCCTTTAAATTGTTTAACTTGGGTCAAAAGTTTTGGGTAGCCTTCCAGAAACTTCCCACAATAAGGTGGTTGAATTTTGGCCCATTCCTCCTGACAGAGCTGTTGTAACTGAGTCAGGTTTGTGGGCCTCCTTGCTCGCACACGCTTTTTTCAGTTCTGCCCACAAATTTTCTATAGGATTGAGGTCAGGGCTTTGTGATGGCCACTCCAATACCTTGAATTTGTTGTCCTTAAGCCATTTGCCACAACTTGTAAGTATGCTTGAGGTCATTGTCCATTTGGAAGACCCAAGCTTTAACATCCTGACTGATGTCTTGATGTTGCTTCAATATATCCACATAATTTTTCTTTCTCATGATGCCATCTATTTTGTGAAGTGCACCAGTCCTTCCTGCAGCAAAGCACCTCCACAACATGATGCTGCCATCCCCGTGCTTCACGGTTGGGATGGTGTTCTTCGGCTTGCAAGCCCCTTTTCCTCCAAACATAACGATGGTCATTATGGCCAAACAGTTCTATTTTTGTTTCATCAGACCAGAGGACATTTATCCAAAAAGTGCGATCTTTGTCCCCATGTGCAGTTGAAAACCGTAGTCTGGCTTTTTTATGGCGGTTTTGGAGCAGTGGCTTCTTCCTTGCTGAGCAGCCTTTCAGGTTATGTCGATATAGGACTCGTTTTACTGTGGATATAGATACTTTTGTACCCGTTTCCTCCAGCATTGTGAAGAGGATAATTGATACAGGCTAGAATCAGTGCCTACTGTCATTTCATATTATGAGACAAAAACACCCAAACCCACTCTGCAACGAAGAGTAGCCTACCCGGTGTGCTCGAAAGACTGGCCCCGTCATTAGCAAAAAGAAAGAGCAGGCCAGTGCGAGAGCGAGGAGGGGCAGGCAGGCCAGCGAGAGAGCGAGGAGGGGCAGGCAGGCCAGCGCGAGAGCGAGGATGGGCAGGCAGGCCAGCGCGAGAGCGAGGAGGGGCAGGCAGGACAGCGCGAGAGCGAGGAGGGGCAGGCAGAACCGTGCACATACGCAACGTAATCGGCATCTCGCCATGTTTTAATTGTCTAGCATGCCTCACAAATTTACCAAAGTATCTTAAAGTTTGCCTCTTCCGCTCTGGCTTTATTTAAATGACAGAGCTTTCCCCAGGCCTTTATAGCCATAATAGTCTAGTTAGGCTATAACACAGAAAATAATGTATTGTGATTAGGGATGCGTGATATCGGAATTGGCCGATATTAGCTAAAAATGCCAAGATCAGTATCGGCCCGATGTCTAGTTTAACGCCGATGTCAAAGCAAAACGGATGTCAAAGCTGACGTGCATACCTATATAACCTAGGTACATGAAGTAATGATGCCACGTAAAATGTTGCGCTACATGTGCAACACAGCATTCCTAGCCTAGCCCACAATGTCTGCTGTGTGGATCAAGCAGTCAACAAGTCGAGCAGTTATTTTAAAGAATAAGAACATTTCATCGAGACAACTCAAAGATGAAATCCATTAACACCAAGATAATGGAATCCATTGCCCTTGACAATCAACCGTTCTCTGTCGTGGATGATGTTGGCTTTCGCCCGACTGGACGAGCACCGGTACACATGTTGCCTTACCGGAGTTACACAGTAATAGCGTCAGTGCTATTAGCTTCACGACATATTTTGGAACGCAGTTTGGGTCTTCACGTGTCAAAAAACAATTTGATGTGTTAAATAATCTTTAATTTTGACAGGTCAAATAACAGTTCTATTATAGAATGTTGTGTGTTCTGAATTTGCACGTGCAAGCCAAGCACCACCACTGTCAAAGCTGTACAAAAAAAGTCTGCAAACACCGACCACGAACGATGTGTTTACAATACTGCGTTGGTAATAAAGCATTATTTACTTGACAGCAACGTCGACCGGTAGCTAGCTTGCTGGACCGGTAGCTAGCTTTAGCTTGGTACCTAGCCAGCACAAATACAACCAGCCTGTAAAACAATGAGCAGTAGAAGCTGCAGTCATTTTCATTATTCTCAGCAATGATTTAGGAATCCTTGTGAGTAAGTATTGGCTAGGTAGCCACTTGTTGTTCGCTTATTAAAGTTGATAATTTCATGAAAATAAATAGCCAGCCAGCTAACTTAATCTGTCTACAGTAGTGAGGCTCGACCGGACAGGGTTATGTTGTGAAGCTAGCCACAATAAGGATTTAGCACAGTAGTGGAATTTTCAGTTTGCCTTCAAAATAAAAGTACCTATTTGAAAGTGATGCAGATGGTTACAAAGTGATGTTATCATGCCATATTTAGACTAGATAATGTTAACCTGTTGAGGATGGGGGCGCTGTTGTGACTATTTATGCTAATCGTGTAATTTTTGAAACGGCTTCCCACAAAATCCTTGATCATACAATATGCATATTATTATTATTATTGGATAGAAAACAGTCTATAGTTTCTATAGGAGTTGAAATTTTGTCTCTAAGTGGAACAGAGCCCATTCTACAGCAATTTCCCTGACATGGAGTCAGATTTCAGAAATTTTGGCCCCTGATCTGGAGTCAGTTAAAAGGGCACTGTTATTGCTATGAGTATACGGACACTGCTTACGTCTTCCCCTGGATGCCTTTACGTGATGACGATTTGAATGGGGTCGATTGCGCGTTCACAGGCACTACAAATTAAAAAACCCTGAGCTAGTCACTCTTTTGGAGCTGCGTCATGCGCCTAGAGGACACCGACCCGCACCTGTTCCAAGCATTAGTGGAGGGAGTAATATTACTCGGGTCATGTTTCTACTCGTTATGGGAGTTAAAAACATCATAAGGTATTTAATTTAAAGCGTTTTATAGCAATTTATATCCGTTTAGTGCGATTTTGGGACATTTATTTCTGAAACGCTGTGAATTGCTGGGCACGCTTCCAGTTCATCCCGAACGCAGTTGGCATTTCCACATGGCAAGAGGACAGCTTTCCACCAAAAGACGATTACTCCCAAGAAAGGATCCTTTGCCCAAGATACTGATGGAAGAACAGCTCAAAGTAGGACATTTTTATTATGATAAATCGTGTTTGTCGAAAAATGTTAGTGGCTTAGGACGCCATGTTTTTTGACGTAGCTTCGCTTGGCGCAAACTGTATTGAAAAGTAAGGATAAATTAAAAAATGTAATTCCGCGATTGTATTAAGAATTAAATTGTCTATCAATCCCTGTCCACCCTATATTTTTTAGTCACGTTTATGAGTATTTATGTATAAGAGTAGATCACTGTCTAAGTGGCGCACGGACATTTTCTCACCAGCTGGGCTACATTTCACATTGTCTAACCATGATTTTGGTGGCTAAATATAAACATTTTCGATCAAACTCTATATGGATTGTGTAATATGATGTTACAGGAGTGTCATCTGAAGAATTCTGAGAAGGTTAGTGAAAAAATTAATATATTTTGGCGATGTTGACTTTTATCGCTCACTTTGGCTAGAATCAATGCTGGGCTGCTATGTGCTATGTGCTATGCTAATATAACGATTTATTGTGTTTTCGCTGTAAGATACTTAGAAAATCTGAGATATTGTCTGTATTCACAGGATCTGTGTCTTTCAATTAGTGTATGCTGTGTATTTTTACGAAATGTTTGATGATTAGTAAGTAGGTAAACGCTCAATGTAGTTTTTCTATTCCATTTGTGACGGTGGGTGCAATTGTAACCTATGCCATCTACCTGAAATATGCACTTTTTTCTAACAAAACCTATCCCATACCATAAATATGTTATCAGACTGTCATCTGATGAGTTTTTTTCTTGGTTAGGGGCTATAAATATCTTAGTTTAGCCGAATTGGTGATAGCTACTGGTGTTGGTGGACAAATAAAAGATGGTGGATTATGCTAATGTGTTTTTAGGTAATAGATGTACATCTTTACATATTGTGTCTTCCCTGAAAAACATTTTAAAATCGGACATGTTGGCTGGATTCACAAGATCTGTGTCTTTCATTAGCTGTATTGGACTTTAATGTGTGAAAGTTAAATATTTAAAAAAAATATTTTTTTTTGAATTTCGCGGCTCTGCCTTTTCAGTGGGGGGGGGGGGGGAGTGCCGCTAGCGGCACCCTCATCCTAGACAGGTTAAACAAGGTTGGAATGTGAAGCAATGAAATGGGGTATCAGGCTACTCGGTGACACCCACAGAACACAACTGTGAAGTTTATGCAAATATTAGCGTTGTAGCTCTTATCGCGGGACTATGACTTTGTGAAATCACCTCCCCAGTCAGCCTATTGTGTGTATTGACATTCATATTGTCCTGTACAGCTTTACCTAAGGATTTGGGATCAATTAAATGGGGTATCAGTCTACTCAATAAAATGTTTCCCAACATCCTCCTCAGAGTTATCAGACTTCAAAACATCCACACGGTATTGTTTTTCCTCGGGAATAGTGTTCAATACACATAGGTTGACAATAAATGTGTCTCAATTCACAGTTGTTTCAGAGTCCCACAATAAGAGCTACGACAATAATGTTCTCTGGGTGTTCCGAGTAGACTGATACCCCATGTCATTGATCCACAATCCATAGGTAAAGCTGTTCAGTGAAATAACTATGCCCCCAACACAATTGTAAAATATAATACATCCAGTGTGAGTTCAGGTTTGTCAAATTAACAAATTGTCTTTTGTTGATTTTATATAACATTCCAACCTCATTTAGCATGATCTATTCAATTATGGCATAATTCTACTATTTGTATTCATTTGCATTACTGTCAATGACATAGTAGTTTAATTTTGAAGGCTAACCGCGAAGTCCACTATTGTGGCTAATCTTTATTGTGGCTAGCTTCACATAGATGGGGCCAACCACCATTAATCAAAGAACGGTCATATATATTACGATTATTTTAGATATTGACACCTAGCTATCGAGTTAGCTAGCAAACTATAGCTACTGAAACGGATGTCTTTTTGCTATGTTTATGGGGAAGAACATTGTTTGCATCCATGAGCTAGCCTGCTTTTATTTATGACCAGCACTGACAAATTTACCAGCATCATTGAGCAATCGTTGTGACATATGAAATACGAGTGCTGGTGTAATCAATGTGTAATAACTACTAAAAAAATGTATGAACGTGTTAAATTATTATGTGATGTACAGTCATATTCAGGTCCAGATTGGTCAACAAGCTTATTTGACACGCAAAGACCCAAAAGGCCACTTGTGCGCCGCCCTATTCACGGCCGGATGTGATACAGCATGGATTCGAACCAGGGACTGTAGTGACGCCTCTTGCACTGAGATGCAGTGACTTAGAACGCTGTGTCCATGTGTGTGTGTTAACTATTAAACTGTACTAGAATGCTTAAAAGGCAGCTAAAATGTTAAATATTGGTTAACAGTATCAGCCAAAAATGTCATATCGGTACATCACTAACTGTGATAACTGCACTGTGATTTAAATTATGTGGGGTAAAAATTGGTTATGGATTTTTCTTAACGTTATGGACCCCAACTTCACACCCTTAGTTGTAACCCGTTATGCTGGAGTGGATACACCACGGCAGTACAAAAGACAATAATAAAATGCCCAGTGACATGTAGTATAACATAAGGCCTATGAAATGACATCATATCCAGCAGACAGGCTGGTTGTACGATGGATGGATTGATGGCCTAATCTAGAGACATGCTGGGAGAGAAAGAGGGAGAAAGAGAGCGGTTGTAGCTTGGCGCAACAGTAGTCAGATCCCAGGAGAGAGATAAGAGCACTGGGTTGGTAGTAGTGAGTAGCAGTAACAAAGTGTCAGGACATAACTCATTGTGTCCCCATGGTTTATGTGCTGCTGGGAGTGGGACACTAGTCGACAGGCAGACAGACCCACTGGTCCTGTCCTAGTCCGTGTACACACACAGAGAACAGCAAGCTGCTGATTGGGAACTTTGGGCCTGCTACACTTCAAAACAGATGCCAATTTTGAGGAAGAGACTAAAAAAAAGAGCGATAAGGGCATAGAAAGAGAGAAACGGGGAGGGTGGGTGAGATAGCTAGAAGACAGAAAGAGAGGCCTTCTCTTAACGACTGCCTCTCAGCTCACCACTAATCAGTAGAGCGTAAAAACAGAGGTGTTTTCAGAGTACACGGCACACACCTGAGCCGAGTTGAGGTGTAGCACAGTCGCCCAGAGGCAATGGTCCATCTTCAATACACAGAGAGATCTGTCAGGGAGCAGCGCATAACACATTCCTCTTTGTGTCTGTTTAAATCAATGTCTCAGTCAGTCAGGAGAGAGGCCTATACAGGTAGAACTACTCTATAGGTGAAACACCAAAGCACTGCAGGGGACAGGGAGAAGTCTCTCCACAAAGCACTGCAGGGGACTGGGAGAAGTCTCTCCACAAAGCACTGCAGGGGACTGGGAGAAGTCTCTCCACAAAGCACTGCAGGGGACTGGGAGAAGTCTCTCCACAAAGCACTGCAGGGGACTGGGAGAAGTCTCTCCACAAAGCACTGCAGGGGACAGGGAGAAGTCTCTCCACAAAGCACTGCAGGGGACTGGGAGAAGTCTCTCCACAAAGCACTGCAGGGGACTGGGAGAAGTCTCTCCACAAAGCACTGCAGGGGACTGGGAGAAGTCTCTCCACAAAGCACTGCAGGGGACTGGGAGAAGTCTCTCCACAAAGCACTGCAGGGGACTGGGAGAAGTCTCTCCACAAAGCACTGCAGGGGACTGGGAGAAGTCTCTCCACAAAGCACTGCAGGGGACTGGGAGAAGTCTCTCCACAAAGCACTGCAGGGGACTGGGAGAAGTCTCTCCACAAAGCACTGCAGGGGACTGGGAGAAGTCTCTCCACAAAGCACTGCAGGGGACTGGGAGAAGTCTCTCCACAAAGCACTGCAGGGGACTGGGAGAAGTCTCTCCACAAAGCACTGCAGGGGACTGGGAGAAGTCTCTCCACAAAGCACTGCAGGGGACTGGGAGAAGTCTCTCCACAAAGCACTGCAGGGGACTGGGAGAAGTCTCTCCACAAAGCACTGCAAGGGACTGGGAGAAGTCTCTCCACAAAGCACTGCAGGGGACTGGGAGAAGTCTCTCCACAAAGCACTGCAGGGGACTGGGAGAAGTCTCTCCACAAAGCACTGCAGGGGACTGGGAGAAGTCTCTCCACAAAGCACTGCAGGGGACTGGGAGAAGTCTCTCCACAAAGCACTGCAGGGGACTGGGAGAAGTCTCTCCACAAAGCACTGCAGGGGACTGGGAGAAGTCTCTCCACAAAGCACTGCAGGGGACTGGGAGAAGTCTCTCCACAAAGCACTGCAGGGGACTGGGAGAAGTCTCTCCACAAAGCACTGCAGGGGACTGGGAGAAGTCTCTCCACAAAGCACTGCAGGGGACTGGGAGAAGTCTCTCCACAAAGCACTGCAGGGGACTGGGAGAAGTCTCTCCACAAAGCACTGCAGGGGACTGGGAGAAGTCTCTCCACAAAGCACTGCAGGGGACTGGGAGAAGTCTCTCCACAAAGCACTGCAGGGGACTGGGAGAAGTCTCTCCACAAAGCACTGCAGGGGACTGGGAGAAGTCTCTACACAAAGGAGAGGACTAGAAGCCATGAAATTGGTTTTGATTAGCCCTATTGCACCATATGTGTATGAATGAAATCAGCTTGAAATGCTATAGCATAGTTTATTATACAAGGCAAAGATACCGGTGGTCTACTTAGGCTATATATTCTCTAATTGACAAAATACAACTCTCATATTGGCAGTTTTGACGGATTGATTGATTTAAAATCCCATTGAAAGAATTCCCATAATAAACAAAATGTTGCATTAGGGCCCTGCATTTTGCACAATGTGACATGCCTGCATTTGAACTTTTATAGCTTTTCATAATCTGAGAACCAATTAGGCTAATGGTGCATTAAATTAAGGTACATTTCTCTGGGTTTCCCACAGCAGCCATATTGGGAAGGTTGGAGAAGGGAGAACCAAAGCGCTGCTCTTCCTCCACGGTCTACGTGCTTGCAAGTGTGTGTGTGCCTTGAAGTCAAAGGGGTGTGTCTTGTGTGTGTTTGTACAGTGTATGATGCATGCACTGTGTGTGTGTCTCAGTGAAAGGAGGAGAGTCTGCCAGTGAGGAAATGCGAATGAGAGGATGGCTTGAGAGCAGGTTGTTATCACACACACGAGTTGTCTCCTCTCTACGCTCCCTTTCTTTCTCTGCCTGAAGCAACTAGGAGGCTCGTCTCCGTTCTCTCACCAGCCCTGCCTGGTTAAACGCAGTAGTCGCGTCAGCCTGAATCGCTGCACTTAAGATAATGAAAATAATTCAAAAATACCTCGACTACAGCTCTCCCTGTGTGTGTGTTGAGGCAGGAGTTAATAGAGAGGGCAGTGGAGGCATGATAATACACATCTCACAGAGACACCTTACAACAGGCAGAGTAGAGTGCTCTGGTGAATAACCGCCATGGACCCACTCCGACTGCGTACTACATGCAACCATATCCTCTATGTAGTGCACCACTTCTGACTAGGGCCCATATTAGTGCACTACTTCTGACTAGGGCCCATATTAGTGCACTACTTCTGACTAGGGCCCATAGGGCTTTGGCCAAAAGTAGTGCACTACATAATGGAATATGGTGCCTTGGGGGACGCAGTCGAAGTTCCATACGTACAGCCCTGCTGCTGCTCCTCTCGTCTACAGCAACACCAAGGTGGCAATGTGCAAATTGCCAATTATTTTTCCCCCTCTCTGCATTGTTGGTAAGGGCCCATAAGTAAACATCTCCCTCTCCGCCTTGCTCCCTCTCTCCACACAGCCACTGACTAAATGAAGCATGGTATCACCAACCATTCAAAACAGTGCATTTTGATACTGGTGAATTGCAATACACTAAAAGGGGAGTATGCACTAAAGTGTGTATGCAAGCATACTAGGAATGTAACAATTCACAGACACATTGGTCCCCGATTCAAATGTTTAATGAAAAAACAGCATTGGACTGCGGACCCTAAACCAATCCAAATGGGGCATGCATAGGTCTGGAAAACCGAATCAAACGTTAAGAATCACCAATTCTTCCGAAAATACCTCATCTTTTGTGACAACTGATGCACCCTCTCCTTCAGTGTCAAACTAAGCATGGAACTGTGTTGTAAGTCATTGATCTTGTGTTGTAAGTCAAGAGATTTTGCATGCCTAACAACCCTAGGGAATATTAAAAGCCTTGGCAAAGTGCGCACTATTTCGATGATTCAGGTTCACCATTAGCAATAGTTTTGGTAGTCAAAACAATCAGTAGACCTACAGTTGAAGTCGGAAGTTTACATACACTTAGGTTGGTTAACTCGTTTTTCAACCACTCCACAAATTTCTTGTTAACAAACTATAGTTTTGGCAAGTCAGTTAGGACATCTACTTTGTGAATGACGCAAGTCATTTTTCCAACAATTGTTTACAGACAGATTTTTTTCACTTATAATTCACTGTATCACAATTCCAGTGGGTCAGAAGGTTACATTCACTAAATTGACTGTGCCTATAAACAGCTTGGAAAATTCCAGAGAATGATGTCATGGCTTTAGAAGCTTCTGATAGGCTAATTGACATCATTTTGAGTCAATTGGAGGTGTACCTGTGGATGCATTTCAAGGCCTTCCTTCAAACCCAGTGTCTCTTTGCTTGACATCATGGGAAAATCAAAAGAAATCAGCTAAAACCTCAGAAAAAAATATTGTAGATCTCCACAAGTCTGGTTCATCCTTGTTAGCAATTTCCAAACACCTGAAGGTACCGCGTTCATCTGTACAAACAATAGTACACAAGTAAACACCATGGGACCACGCAGCCGTCATTCCACTAAGGAAGGAGACGCGTTCTGTCTCCTAGAGATGAACGTACTTTTGTGCGAAAAGTGCAAATCAATCCCAGAACAACAGCAAAGGACCTTGTGAAGATGCTGGAGGAAACAGGTACAAAAGTATCTATATCCACAGTAAAACGAGTCCCATATCGACACAACATGAAAGGCTGCTCAGCAAGGAAGAAGCCACTGTTCTAAAACCACCATAAAAAAAAGCCAGTCTACGGTTTGCAACTGCACATGGGGACAAAGATCGCACTTTTTGGTGAAATGTCCTCTGGTCTGATGAAACAAAAATAGAACGGTTTGGCCATAATGACCATCGTTATGTTTGGAGGAAAAGGTGGGAGGCTTGCAAGCCGAAGAACACCATCCCAACCGTGAAGCACGGGGGTGGCAGCATCATGTTGTGGGGGTGCTTTGCTGCTTGAGGGACTGGTGCACTTCACAAAATAGATGGCATCATGATGAGGAAGGAAAAGGATGTGGATATATTGAAGCAACATCTCAAGACATCAGTCAGGAAGTTAAAGCTTGGTTGCAAATGGGTATTCCAAATGGACAATGACCTCAACCATACTTCCAAAGTTGTGGCAAAATGGCTTAAGGACAACAAATTCAAGGTATTGGAGTGGCCATCACAAAGCCCTGACCTCAATCCTATAGAAAATTTGTGGGCAGAACTGAAAAAGTGTGTGCGAGCAAGGAGGCCCACAAACCTGACTCAGTTACACCAGCTCTGTCAGGAGGAATGGGACAAAATTCACCCAACTTATTGTGGGAAGCTTGTGGAAGGCTACCCAAAACGTTTGACCCAAGTTAAACAATTTAAAGGCAATGCTACCAACTACTAATTGAGTGTATGTAAACTTCTGACCCACTGGGAATGTGATGAAACAAATTATTCTGACATTTCACATTCTTAAAATAAAAAGTGGTGATCCTAACTGACCTAAGACAGGGAATTTTTACTAGGATTAAATGAGTGAAAAACTGAGTTTAAATGTATTTGGCTAAGGTGTATGTAAACTTCTGACTTCAACTGTATATGGTCATTTTCAGATACACAGGGTAACGTCACTGTGCCCATGTTTGAGCGCTGACCAATGCAAGGTAGGCGGCCTGTTCCTGTTCTTGCACATTAAATAGTATGCATAAAACACCTGTCTCAACGTCAACAGTGAAGAGGCGACTCCGGGATGCTGGCCTTCTAGGCAGAGTTCCTCTGTCCAGTGTCTGTGTTCTTTTGCCAATCTTAATCTTTTATTTTTATTGGCCAGTCAGCGATATGGCTTTTTCTTTGCAACTCTGCCTAGAAGGCCAGCATCCTGGAGTCGCCTCGTCACTGTTGACGTTGAGACTGGTGTTTTGCGGGTACTATTTAATGAAGCTGCCAGTTGAGGACTTGAGGCGTCTGTTTCTCAAACTAGACACACTAATGTGCTTGCCCTCTTGCTCAGTTGTGCACCAGTGCCCCCCACTCTTTCTATTCTGGTTAGAGACAGTTTGCGTTGTTCTGTGAAGGGAGTAGTACACAGCATTGTACGAGATCTTCAGTTTCTTGGCAATTTCTCACATGGAAAAGCCTTCATTTCTCAGAACAAGAATAGACTGACGAGTTTCAGAAGAAAGTTATTTTGAGCCTGTAATCGAACCTACAAATGCTGATGCTCCAGATACTCAGCTAGTCTAAAGAAGGCCAGTTTTATTGCTTCTTTAATCAGAACAACAGTTTTCAGCTGTGCTAACATAATTGCAAAAGGGTTTTCTAATGATCAATTAGCCTTTTAAAATGATAAACTTGGATTAGCTAACACAACGTGTCATTGGAACACAGGAGTGTTGGCTGCTGATAATGGGCCTCTGCACGCCTATGTTGATATTCCATTAAAGAATCTGCCGTTTTCAGCTACAATAGTCATTTACAACATTAACAATTTCTACACTGTATTTCTGATCAATTTGATGTTATTTAAATGGACACTTTCTTTGCTTTTTGTCCCCAAATGTTTGAACGGTAGTGTATCTAGATACGTATCCTCTTGAAAGGGAAAGACGCACATCCCTAATGCATATATACGATGTGCATTTATCAAGAGTCAACTGTAGTCCACCTTCAAACTGTCTGGGAACGGTTGGTTTAAACCTCCATTTGAGAAAGTGCATACAGACTGAATGAATGACTGTCATTCAGATGCAACATTTTCAAAATGGTCTAGTACAGGGTTCACCAAGTACAAGTCACCAACCCTAGTACAGGGTTCGCGGCTGAATGTAATTGGGGACCACTAGTCTAGTAGGACAATAACTGGGTGTATAGTACTGGCTATATGCAATCTACTGTACAATGGAAAATAGAGAATATGACTGACACCATGTTATGGATTTATAAGCATAGTTATACGCATGCACATCATGCTAGGGTTGATATGAAAGGGCACGTTAGCCGCGAGAGCATTTCCATGGAAACAAGTCAGTCTGAGCGTATAATATAAGAGCCAGGAAGCACTTGTATTTAAACGTAAATGCAAATTACATGATATTACATATTTATGACAACTTGGGAAATTACGTGCACATTTAGCCCTACTGGCTACTGCATTTCATTTCCCCTAATAAACCTAAAGTAAAAGGACACTTCAATTACACTGAACAAAAATATAAATGCAACATGCAAACTGTTGGTCCTATGTTTCATGACCTGAAAAGACCCCAGAAATGTTCCATACGCACAAAAAGCTTATTTCTCTATTTTGTTCACAAATGTGTTTGTCCCTGTTAGTGAGCATTTCTCCTTTGCCAAGATAATCCATCCACCTGACAGGTGTGGCATATCTGGAAGCTGATTAAACAGCATGGTCATACACAGGTGAACCTTGTGCTGTGGACAATACAAGGCCACTAAATTTTGCAGTTTTTTCACAACAGAATGCCACAGATTTCTCAAGTTGAGGGAGAGTGCAATTGGCATGCTGACTGCAGGAATGTCCACCAGAGCTGTTGCAAGAACATTGTATGTTTATTGCTTTACCATAAGCCGCCTCCAACAAACATTTTAAGAATTTGGCAGTATGTCCCACAGACCTCACAAACGCAGACCACATGTATGGCGTTGTGTGGGCGAGCGGTTTGCTGATGTCAACGTTGTGAACAAAATTCCCCATGTTGGCGATGGGGTTATGGTATGGGCAGGCATAAGCTACAGACAACGAACACACCCGCATTTTACCCAGGGCAATTTGAATGCACAGAGATACCGTGACGAGGTACTGAGGCCCATTGTCGTGCCATTCATCTGCTGCCATCACCTCATGTTTCAGCATGATAATGCACGGCCCCATGATGCAAGGATCTGTACACAATTCCTGGAAGCTGAAAATGTCCCAGTTCTTCCATGGCCTGCATTGTCACCAGACATGTCACCCGACATGTCACCCATTGAGCATGTTTGAGATGCTCTGGATTGAAGTGTATGACATGTTCCAGTTCCGGCCAATATCCATGAAGAAGTAAATTCATTAGGCCTCATTGCAGAGCAGTGGGACAACATTACACAGCCCACAATCAACAGCCTGATCAACTCCATGTGAAGGAGATGTGTCGCGCTGCATGAGGCAAAACGGTGGTCACACCAGATACTGACTGGTTCTGATCCATGCCTCTACTTTTTTTTTTTAAAGGTATATGTAACCTACAGATGCATAGCTGTATTCCCAGTCATGTGAAATCCATAGATTCGGGCCTAATGAATTTACTTCCTCATATGAACTGTAACTCAGTAAAATCAATTAATTTGTTGCATGTTGCCCTCTTCGTTCAGTATAGTTTGATGGGGGGGGAAAGCATACCTAAATACAGTGAAATAGCCCCATCTGTATCCTATACATTGTAGAATATGCCCACTATGAATGTGACTCTATATGTGCATTGCAACTGCAATGAAGATATGTTGTTACCTATATATGGGTGGTCTCTGAAGTGTTATTCTGGAATAGATATTGCATGCTCCTCATTCAAAAGGAGGAATGGCAAGTGTGTTCATTTAGCATCTACTGCCTAGCCAAACAGTAGCAGAGTCCACACTGACTATAATAAATAGTGATAAGAGTTTGGTTATAGAGCCTGTGGCCTCTATGTCTCTGCTGGTGATCATTTGAAGGTGAAATGTTGCTGTGGAATGAACAATGTGATGCTGAAACAGAACCAAACTTTGGTAACAACTTAAAATGTTAACAAAGTTCCATTCTTTTCAGCATCACATTTTTCATTCCACTGCAATATTTCACCTTCAAAAAAGTTCCATCCTGAAAGAAACCACAAGGGCCACACAAGGACCTGGAGTTCTGATATTATGGCTTTGAATGCTGCATATCAACACCCCTAATGTCAACATGAGAATGACATAGCTAGTCAATGATCCATAGGATCATGGGGCTGGGGTTGGAAGGAAACATTTTTATCTTATGTAGGATAGCTTTTAGAAGTATTGCACAGCAGACCACCCTGTAAGTGCACTATGAGACGTGGGTATAGGTAGCACTTCAATATCTCTAATGTTGTGTGGAGGAATGTAGCAAGAATGCGTCGTACGTTTTGATGTGCAAAAGTGTTGCATGCGTGCATGGTATCTTACCAGACGAATGGTCAACGGGTCCACCGCCGTTAGTAAAGAGTGCAGAATACAGCTCAGGGTACGTCTTCTCCAAGGCCACACACAGTTCGAGGAAATGGTCGCTTTCCTTGTTCACAAGCATCTTCAAAAGCTGGTCCACTTTCTCCGCGCTGGAAGAGCAGTTTTGGTCCAGTTCGAAGCGGTCGAGCTGGCTTAGAGTACCGGAGATTATCAGCAACTCTATCAGCCGGTCTGCGTCAGTTATTGAGTCCAGCAAGTTTTGGTGGCATTGGTCTAACAACTCTTTGTGCTTTGGCTCCATTGCCGTTCGCTTTAGTTCGGTAGCTAACTAGCTAACGTTAGCAGACTGGTTAGCTAACGTATCCTTGGCTTTATTTCTCCAAAATGACCCCCCTGCCCGATAAGCGAACAAGGAACTAACTTCCTAATTGTCACTTGTATGAATTCAGCAGAACAGCCATGACATCTAATGGCATGGGACAGCAATTTTTTATAACAAATAGGAAAAGGCACACGAAGCCATATTTGTTGCCTACTGTTGACTGCACTAAACAGCCATACATTTTCCCAGGTTACTTACGTTTGGCAACTTCATCCATTTTTGCGTTATTCCGACAAAACCCTGCCCTAACACATGAGCTTTTTCCAAAGAGTCATTTATTTCATGCACTATACCAACTCAAGTGCGAGGAAAACTACCGTAACTCTCTCGCCGTTCCCCAGCTATACTGTATCCTGCGCAATGTCTGGGCTGTTCAGCAGCTGCTGCCTGCTGTCAATCAAATTCCCATACAATGCCATGTAAAGTAAATCGGGGCGGGTCTTACACCAAGACACACCTGATTTTTCAATGGGCGTACGTTCTGAAAACCTAGGCGGAAAAGATGAGAATGGATAAAAAAAATGCATAAAAATGTTGCTTTGATACATACATTGTAGCATAAAAACATTGTAGAAGAGGCAGTAATGACAACCAACTCAGCAAACATTGTGGTAGCCAATTAAAACATTTTTGGTATCCAACATTTATCCATTTTGGTGAGATGAAGAGGAGATTTTCACTGTACTTGTGCACGTGACATTAAAATGTACAAATTTAAACTAAAGAGGAGATATTTTATTATGTTTATATGAATATAAATTAATATGTTTAGATTAATTAAAATCGTTGAATATATTAATTCATATGGTTTTGTTGTGAAAAAAACATGTTTAATTACATAGCAATACACACAGCGCACAAAACATTAGGAACACCTGCTCTTTCCATGACATAGACTAACCAGGTGAATCCAGGTGAAAAAGCTATGATCCCTTATGGATGTCACCTGTTACATTCACTTCAATCAGTGTAGATGAAGGGGAGGAGACAGGTTAAAAATATATTTTTAAGCCTTGAGACATATGGATTGTGTATGTGTGCCATTCAGAGGGTGAATGGGCAAGACAAAATATTTAAGTGCCTTTGAACGGGGTATGGTAGTAGACGCCAGGCACACAGATTTGAGTTTCACGTGCGTATCAAGAATGGTCCACCACCCAAAGGACATCCAGCCAACTTGGCACAACTGTGGGAAGCATTGGAGTCAACATAGGCCAGCATCCCTGTGGAATGTTTTCGACACCTTGTAGAGTCCATGCACCAACAAATTGAGGCTGTTCTGAGGGCAATAAGGGGTGCAATCAATAATAGGAAGGTGTTTCTAATGTTTTGTCAACATGTGTTTTCATGTGATACTGAATGAACTATTCTTACCAGTGTGCCAACTGTACTGAGATTTTTCTCAGTCTCTGACACATTGCTGTGCAGCCAAAATGAATTGAAGGGAGGCAGCAACCAAGAAGATGAATAATGCCATCACTAACACAGAGAAGCTGCTGCCTTCATACAGACTTGAAATCATTGGCCACTAATGGATCACTAGTCACTTTATTTAATCTGCTAAATTGTAATTATTCGACTTATTGCCTACCTCATGCCTTTTGCACACATTGTATATAGATTCTCTTTTTTTCTACCATGTTATTGACTTGTTTATTGTTTACTCCATGTGTAACTCTGTGTTGTTGTCTGTTCACACTGCTATGCTTTATCTTGGCCAGGTCGCAGTTGCAAATGAGAACTTGTTCTCAACTAGCCTACCTGGTTAAATAAAGGTGAAATGAAAAAAAATATATATAATAATAATAATATTGCCACTTTAATCATGATGTTTACATGTCTTGCATTACTCATCCCATATGTATATACTATATTTTAGACCATCTATTGCACCTTGCCTATGCCGCTTAGTCATTGCTCATCCATATATTTATATGTACATAGTCTTATTCCATCCCTTTACTTAGATTTGTGTTTATTAGGTAATCGTTGTGGAATTGTTAGATGACTTGTTGATATTGCTGCACTGTCAGAACTAGAAGAACAAGCATTTCGCTACACTTGCAATAACATCTGCTAACCATGTGTATGTGACCAATCAAATTTGATTTGATTTACCATGTTGGTTGTGAATAAGATCAAATAATCACTGAGTAGCACGCCTGGAGTGTAATTATTAGTCCAAACAGTTAAACAAGAGTTTCTATTGGACAAATTCAGTTAAGTCCCTTGCCATTTAGTTTGCTTCCGTTTAAGAAACATTTTGGGGTGCTTATATTTGTTCTGTTTCAATGCATTTACAAGTGGGTAACCTGTACAAGCATGAGGTGTGAAATTAAAATGTTTTTCTTTTGCATATCCGGAGAGAGTGAGGTCATGGCCAGGGATCAGCCATCATTGACAGCGACCCTTGAGCAATTGGGGATAAGGACCTTGCTCAAAAGCACATCAACAGATTTTTCACCAAGTCAGCTCAAGGATTCGAACCAACAAACTTTTCGGTTATTGGTCTAACTTTCTTAACCGCTAGGCAACCTGCCGCCCCAACAGAATCACCGGAATGAATACACCCCTAGGTTCAAATACTATTTCAGTTATTGCAATTACTTTTCAATACATTTCAAAATAAGTATTCAGATAACCTTTATTTGAAAAAACAAGTACTTATTAGAAAACACTCAAATGCACGCCGATGCATTTAACCCAGGTATTTGAAAATAGTATTTCAAATAAGTATTTGAAAAATCGTTCAAATACAATTTGATTGAGTAGTTGGTTTTTCCAAATAACCATTAAAATACTTAAAGACTGTCATGCCCTGGCCTTAGTTAGCTTTGTTTTCTTTATTATTTTAGTTAGGTCAGGGTGTGACATGGGGGATGTATGTGTTTTGTATTGTCTAGGGGTTTTGTATGTTTATGGGGCAGTGTATAGTCTAGGTGTATGTATGTCTATGGTTGCCTGGATTGGTTCTCAATAAGAGACAGCTGTCTATCGTTGTCTCTGATTGGGAACCATATTTAGGCAGCCTTTTTCATTAGGTAGTTCGTGGGTGATTGTCTATGTCTATGTTGCATGTTAGCACATTGTTTTGATTAGCTTCACGTTCGTCGTTTATTGTTTTGTATTAGTTTGTCAAGTGTTCTTCGTTTTCGTCTTCATTAAAAATAGAAGATGTATTCAAACCACACTGCGCTTTGGTCCTCCTCTCTTCAACGTTACGACGATCGTGACAAAGACAGAAAAAAGTTTTAAATAACAATTACCAAATACAGATGTATTTGAACACTACGTCACCGCCATGTCTAAGTGGGGACACTACGTCACCGCCAAGTCTAAGTGTAGAGCTAAAAAAATTCAAGCCCCTTGGGTGCTGCCATAGAGTTACATTAGAAGTGCCCTCAAGGTCATTGGCCACAGATAAAATTGTCAAATCACGTTACATCTACAGTAGCTTTGATTGGACTGATCATGTCAACATTATACTTTCAAAATCTTAGCTAGCTGTCATCCTCATGAATTAAGTCGACAATCTACTGGCAAATCCTTTTTAATCCTTGTCATATGAAGATAAATAATAAAGAGAAATTATATATAAAACTTATCGGTGCTCATTGGCCATTGGACATAAACATTACACAACAAGTTGCAAATCGCAAATTCAACAATGAGTGGGTTGGAAGGAATCAGTGGCTAACTGCAAGCATTGCAAAGCAATCCCTAGCCTGCTATTCCGTGGAGTGGCTTTGTGGTCCCAAGTCTGGGATTAAGAGTCTCTTTTCCAAACTTAAAATGATAAACATTCAACATTGGCCATGCTGTCATTGAAGCATGATTTGTGCTGTGCTCAAAACAACTTAACTCGGAACAGCGAAATTTCAAGACAACTGGAAGCTCGGGAAAAACGAGCTCCAATTGGGAAAATACGTTTTGAACGGTCATCCAACTCTGAATTTTAAATCTGGAACTCTGGCCTCTTTCTAGAGCTACGACCTGAAGATCACTGACGTCATCATGATTCAGACTGTTTTTTTTCCAGAGTGCCCAGTTGTCTTGAAAGCACCATAAATCCAGAGAATGCCAAACTTTGTGTCACGATCGTCTTCGTGAGAGAGAGAGGACCAAGGCGCAGCGTGTGCAAAATACATCTCTTTATTTTGGAAGAGAGAAAAACACGAAACGAACACTATACACAAACTAACAAAACAACAAACGACCGTGAAGCTAAATAACGTAAGTGCACAGACAAGCAACAAACGTTCAACATAGACAACACCCCACAAAAGCCTACTGCCTATGACTGCCTTAAATATGGCTCCCAATCAGAGACAATGAATGACAGCTGTCTCTGATTGAGAACCAATCTAGGCAGCCATAGACATAACTAGACAACACTACTCTAACTCTGCCCCATACACATACAACACCCCTAGACATTACAAAACACATACCTTCCCCATGTCACACCCTGACCTAACTAAAAAACATAAAGAAAACAAAGAATACTAAGGCCAGGGCGTGACACTTTGATGATAAAGTGTGATGAAAAAATTTGCCCACGAAGGACCACCTTCCTGTTCAAGTGAGCACAGCACAATAAGGTGAGTCCAAAAATGTCTTGTATGCTGCTGCATAAATCATGTAATATGCCAGGGAGATATGCATACTGTAGCTAAGAAAGTATTACTAAGTATATGTTGTGTAGTAAGCTGTTAGTAGCACATGTGCCTCACCCTAATAATTTGGTATATTTTCCTCTCTTAGTATGGCCTACTGTTCTGACTTGGTGGTGCACATGTAGCCTTACAACTTGTTTAAAATAGATATTATCATCGAATATTGTAAGAGCTTTCATTGTCTGCTTATATGCCCCGTTTATTTATCCTACGGTTCTGACTTGGTGTACAGGATGAACACTGCAAGAACGGCCCATGTTCTGAATTCTGTTGCTGTACATTTCAAAAGTGCTGAACAAATAGTTATATTGAGTACGTCCGTCCTAGCTCGGTCATTAATGTCTTAATCGAAATTACGGATTGCCTCTTATCCTCTTGTCATCCCCTTATGCCACAGTGTGTACATCTCAATTGTCAGTAGAAACCACATTTGTTTAAGCAAGTCAGCCATATCAGCTATGTTTTTTTTAAAGGCAGTAAATGAGGCTGAATTAACTGTTTCGCTGCCAGACAAGGCTCCGCTGATATCCAGGTGTAGCAGTGGTAAGGTGTTGGGACAGCTTTATGTAGGTCCTGATAGTTTGTGGGCACCATTTGTCACCATTATAGTGTAATTAATGTATTGTTTAGTGTTGTGTTGTGTAGTGGCTTTGCTGGCACGCATCCCACATTTTTGTTTTGTTTGCCCCACAAAGATGTACATGCTAAAATAACCACTGCAAACATGTCATTCAGTACAAGCCGTTACGCAACATAGCAAACGTTCAATCATGTAATCACTGACATGTTGCACGGAGCCTTTCGATAGGTTAACCACAACAGTGTCTGACTTTTGGCTGTGATGATGCACCTACCCCGACTTCACTCGTCAACTTTCATTTAGTCGGCTGCGTTAGCCATACTGCACAAACAGACATATGTTTTACTGTTTCAAATTAAATCAAATCAAATGTTATTTGTCACATGTGCCGAATACAAGAGGTCTCTTTTCCAAACTTAAAATGATAAACATTCAACATTGGCCATGCTGTCATCGAAGCATGATTTATTTCACGGTAAAGCACCTTTACCGTGAAATGCTTCCTAACAAGCCCTTAACTTTAAGATATGCAGTTTGTAGAGTTTATTATGTTCCTACCATAATATTATGTTCCCACCATTTCCTGACTTTACTTCTGTGGAAACAAAGCATCCCATCATCCCTGCTATTGCATTCTACGAATAAACCGGGCAATAGCCCAAATAGCTGTACTCCTCTCTCTCTGTGTTTTTACAGACACACCACCCATACCAACACCAGAAATCAAACCGAATATAAAGTTCTTTCAGCCTACCAGTTTTTACAATCACAATGAGTGTCCTCGGCCCCCTGCTAAATCAGCAGTGCCAACACACAGAGAGAGAGAGACTCATCTTAAAACATGAGTTTGACCTCAATCATCATCATGCATACGCCACATTTCCATGGTGACAGTCAGTCAGTCAGACTGCTGCTCAGTATCGTGCATGCTACTCAACAGCTTACGCAACAACACACCCCTATCATTCATAACACACATTCATGTCAAAGAGGAAAAGAGAGGCAGGTGCTTCTATGACTGCTGACAGTACTTTAGTCACACACGCTCGCACGCGCACACACACAGGGAAGGTGCATGGGGAGTGCTGCTGTCTATGATGCCCTGGTTATGAGGACAGGCCATTTGAAGACTACTTTGTGATTTTATTATGGGTGTATAATTTATAAACAGTGATAGCAGCAGGCACGTCAGTATGATGTCGTTATGTGTCTGGGAAATGCTCCTGAAACACCATGAATTTTTTATTAAACCACCCTGACGAGAGAGAGAAGGAACAGCACGTCAGAAATCAGCTCAATGTAATTGAAGAATCCATAGAATCTAACCACTTCCAGGAAAATTGGAACGCATTAAACAAACAACACACTTTTCCCACATTTTGTTACATTACAGCCTTATTCTAAAATTGAATACATTTATTTTGTTTTTCTCATCAATCTACACACAGTACCCCATAATGACAAAGCAAAAAACTGGTTTTTAGAAACGTTTGCATATTTATAAAACCAAAATACAGAAATACCTTATTTACATAAGTATTCAGACGCTTTGCTATGAGACTCGAAATTGAGCTCAGGTGAATCCTGTTTCCATTGATCATCCTTGAGATGTTTCTACAACATGATTGGAGTCCACCTGTGGTAAATTAAATTTATTAGAGCTCCGAGACAGGATTGTGTCGAGGCACAGATCTGGGGAACGGTGCCAAAAAATTGCTGCAGGATTCAAGGTCCCCAAGAACACAGTGGCCTCCATCATTCTTAAATGGAAGAAGTTTGGAACCACCAAGACTCTACCTAGAGCTGGCCGCCGTCCAAACTGAGCAATCGGGGGAGAAGGGCCTTGGTCAGGGAGGTGACCAAGAACCCGATGGTCACTCTGAAAGAGCTCCAGAGTTCCTCTGTGGAGATTGGAGAACCTTCCAGAAGAACAACCATCTCTGCAGCACTCCACCAATCAAGCATTTATGGTAGTGGCCAGAAGGAAGCCACTTGTCAGTAAAAGGCACATGACAGCCCACTTGGAGTTTGCCAAAAGGCACCTAAAGACTCTCCGACCATGAGAAACAAGATTCTCTGGTCTTTTTAAAACATATTTTAATATTTTTTTACCCCTTTTTCTCCCCAATTTCGTGGTATCCAATTGGTAGTTACAGTCTAGTCTCATCGCTACAACTCCCGTACAGACTCGGGAGAGGCAATGGTTGAGAGCCGTGCGTCCTACGAAACACAACCCAAACAAGCTGCACTGCTTCTTGACACGATGCCCACTTAACCCGGAAGCCAGCTGCACCAATGTGCTAGAGGATACCAAGCAATACTAAGCATCACATCTGGAGGAAACCTGGCACCATCCCTATGGTTAAGCATGGTGGTGGCAGAATCATTCTGTGGAGATGTTTTTCAGCAGCAGGGACTATGAGACTAGTCAGGATCGAGGGAAAGATGAAAGGAGCAAAGTACAGAGTGATCCTTAGTGAAAACCTGCTCCAGAGCGCTCAAGACCTCAGATTGAGGCGAAGGTTCACCTTCCAACAGGACACCGACCCGAAGCACACAGCCAAGACAAAGTAGGAGTGGCTTCGGGACAAGTCTCTGAATGTCTTTGAGTGGCCCAGCCAGAGCCCGGACTTGAACCCGATCGAACATCTCTGGAGAGACCTGAAAATAACTGTGCAGCGACGCTCCATCCAACCTGACAGAGCTTGAGAAGATCTTCAGAGAAGAATGGGAGAAACTCCCTAAATACATGTGTGCCAAGCTTGTAGTGTCATACCCAAGAATATCCAAGGGTGTAATCGCTGCCAAAGGTCCTTCAACAAAGTACTGAGTAAAGAGTCTGAATACTTGTGTAAATGTAATATTTATTGAAATTTTATAAATGAGCAAAAATGTCTAAAAACCTGTTTTTGCTTGGTCATTATGTGGTATTGTGTGTAGATTGATGAGGGGAAAAAACAATGTAATCCATTTTAGAATAAGGCTATAACGAAACAAAATGTGGAAAAAGTCCAGAGCTCTAAAAACTTTACGAATGCACTGTATCTATCCAAAATGGAGATTTAGGGATAAACCACTTCTACAATTACATTGAATGAACTACAGGACAAAATACAAACCCTCCAACCCAAAATGGCCTCGTACATTTCTTCAGTGAAAACAATGTACTGAGCTAATGGCATATTGGCTTTTTACCAAATTACCGTACGACAGACCACGTATTCACCCTGCACACCCAAAATGACAAACAAACCTAAACAAAGGCAGTCTTCTCATGCTTTGTTGATTACAAAAAAAGATTTTTACTCAATTTGGCATGAGGGTCTGCTATACAAATTGATGGAAAGCAGTGTTGGGGGAAAAACATTAGACATTAAAATTGGCAAAAAACACAAATTTCTTTCCACAGGACCGTGGTGTGAGACAGGGATGCAGCTTAAGCCCCACTCTCCTCGAAATATACATATCAACAAATTGTTGAGGACACTAGAATAGTCTGCAGCACCTGGCCTCACCCTACTGGAATCTGAAGTCAAATGTCTACTGTTTGCTGATGATCTGGTGCTTCTGTTCCCAAAACAGGAGGGCCTTCAGCAACACCTAGATCTTCTGCTCAGATTCTGTCATACCTGGGCCCTGACAGTACATCTCAGTAAGACAAAAATAATGGTGATCCAAAAAAGGACCACAAATACAAATTTCATCGAGACACCGTTGCCCTAGAGCACACTAAAAACTATATACACTACCAGTCAAAAGTTGACACACCTACTCATTCAAAGGTTTTTCTTTATTTTTTACTATTTTCTACATTGTAGAATAATAGTGAAGACATCAGAACTATGAAATAACACATATGGAATCGTGCCGTAACCAAAAAAGTGTTAAACAAATCAAACTATATTTTATATTTGAGATTCTTCAAAGTAGCCACCTTTTGCCTTGCTGACAGCTTTGACAACTCTCAGGCTCTCATGCTCAACCAGCTTCCTGAAGTAGTCACCTGGAATGCATTTCAGGTGACTTTTTATATATTTGTGTATTGTTTATAGTAATTTATTCTTATTTAATAAAAAATACTTTTGCCATCTCTTGACTGGTGTGTTGATTGGTGAATTGACTCAATTTGTTCTCTTTTAGCTCTGTATTGCCTCTACTTGACAACAGCTCAGAGTGGAGATGTTTCATTTATTTACAGGGAGAGAGAGGTTCCCCCTACTGGCCCTCATGCTTCAACACAATTTCAATGTATGAATCACTACGGCTGCGTTTAGATGGGCAGCCCAATTCTGATATTCTTTCCACTAATTGGTCTTTTGACCAATCATATCAGATCTTTTCACATCAGAGCTTTTTCAGAGCTGATCTGATTGGTCGAAAGACCAATTAGTGAAAAGAATATCAGAATTGAGCTGCCTGTCTAAAGGAACTATGGAGGCAATTTAGCCTGTCCAGACACAACCCCTAGTCCCTACACTTGTGGAAATCTGAGAGGATTTGATAGCATTATGATAATAACTCCACCTTGTCCTCCGATTGGTTATGTGGGATTTTCACAATATTGCTTACACCTCCAATCCTTTCAGAACTACACAACTCACTCAATGCATTGTTTTAGAATTCAGCCTATCATAAGGCAATCAGAAAACACTTCACTTTGTGTGGCTTTCCGGCAGACTAGACGCTATGTTGCATATTGCTGCCTTTCACAGTTTGGAAAGTGCACAGCACATTAGTTCACAAAAAAAAAGGGAAATGGGAAATTGCACTGCCGTCTACACACTGAGTGTACAAAACATTACGAACACCTTCCTAATATGGAGCTGCACCACCCCCTTTGCCCTCAGAACAGCCTCAATACATCAGGGCATGGACACCTAAAGGTGCGTTCCACAGGTATGCTGGCCCATGTTGACTCCAATGCTTCCCACAGTTTTGTCAAGTTGGCTGGATGTCCTTTGGCTGGTGGACCATTCTTGATACACACGTGAAACTGTTGAGTGTGAAAAACCCAGCAGTGGTACAGTTCTTGACACACTATAACCGGTGTGCCTGGCACCTTCTGCCATACCCCGTTCAAAGGCACATAAATATTTTGTCTTGCCCATTCACCCTCTGAATGGCACAAATATGGCACAAATACACAATCCATGTTTCAATTGTCTCAAAAATCCTTCTTTAGCCTGTCTCCTTCCATTTAACAAGTGACATCTAACAAGTGACATCAAAAGTGCATTTAACAAGTGACATCAATAAAGATTCATAGATTTTACCTGGATTCACCTGGTCAGTCTGTCATGGAAAAGTTTTGTAAACTTAGTGTATATGCAGACGGTGTAATTACAATGTAGTTACACATTTTACCTTTTTATCAACAGTTAATCCTGCCGGGGTCAAATTTTTGTTAGGGCTCCCAAGTGGCGCAGCGGTCTAAGGCACTGCATCTAAGTGCAAGAGGCATTACTGTAGTCCCTGATTTGAATCCAGGCTGCATCACATCCGGCTGTGATTGGGAGTCCCACAGGGCGGTGCACAATTGGCCCAGCGTCGTCCAGGTAAATAGGAATTTGTTCTTAACTTACTTGCCTAGTTAAATAAAAATGTTATAAATAAAAATACGACCACAATCTGAGAAATGTTCTGAGCTTCAAGACATTACTGCCCTCTAGGGGCTAGAATGAAAAAAAACACATATGACAGGTTGAGATATTGTTGGATATTGCATCTTGTAAACATTATTCTAATCATAAATGCACCAAATGAACATTGATTACATGTATTGACTATTGGCCTCATGATTATCTGAACTCCAGTCCCAGTGTCTTCTGTATTGGAACAGGGTTTATAGACCAGTGTGAAGAAAAGGGTCAAAGAGACATTTAAATTAGTTTTACTTCATATTTATCCTCTCCAGCACCACCCCAACATATGTGAAAACAGCACGTGTTTCCGATGACAACATCCGGTGTGTATCATGTGATTTCACTTAACTATGACCTTTAGTTACCTTTGCCTACTCATAGTTGGATTTTATTCTGACGCACACCAGATGATGTCATCATAAACACTTATCTTCCTCTATCTTTTTGACTGCAAAACATAAACACATTTTTTTCCCGCATTTTTTCCCCACATATGTTGATGTTGGGGTGTTGCTGGAGATGATGAAAATGAAGTAGAGACATTTCCCTTCAAAGCCTGGATCCATAGTTTCTTTTCAAAATAGAAGCCGCCCCCCTGCTTATGTTGTGAGAGAGAATAGATAAGTTTGAACGACAAACATGGGGGTGGCCCAGCCACAGGAAAGGTGTGTCTTTCTGATAAATCCGGGCCAGTGGAGTGAGGAAACGGAAGGTCTCTAACTGCTCCTACTGCCACCTGACTCAAACAAAGCAAACAACCAAAACCACTGACAAGTGACAGTCACAAATAAATGGCCGCTGTTCTCCTATTCAGGTCAGTGTTGACATTGTTGCCTTTACAATGAATGTACAAAACATTAAGAACATCTTTCTAATATTGACTTTAACCCCCCCAGTTTTGCCCTCACAACAGCCTCAATTCTTCAGGGCATGGACTCTACAAGATGTCGAAAGCACAGGAATGCTGGCCCATGTTGACTCCAATGTTTCCCACAGTTGTCAAGTTGGCTGGATGTCCTTTGGGTGGTGGACCGTTCTTGATAAACACGGGAAACTGTTGAGCATGAAAAACCCAGCAGTGTTTTAGTTCTTGACACAAACCGGTGCGCCTGGCACCTACTACCATATCCCGTTCAAAGGCACTTCATACTTTTGTCTTGCACATTCACCCTCTGAATGGCACACACACAATCCATGTCTCAATTGTCTCAAGGCTTAAACATCCTTCTTTAACCTGTCTCCTCCCCTTCATCTCCACTGATTGAAGTGGATTTAACAAGTGACATCAATAAGGGATCATAGCTTTCACCTGGATTCACCTGGTTAGTCTATGTCATGGAAAGAGCAGGTGTTCCTAATGTTTTGTATACTCAGTGTAAAATTAAGTAAGCCTGCTAGCTACTTACTAGCCATTGTTTGAAAATGTCAGGGGGCTGGGGTCATGACAGTAGCAGAAACAGGAAATAGTACTCTTTCTTGCCTCAAGACTAAACACAGTATGATGCAAAACAACATTAGCATGGATGGAATTACTAGGGGAAACAACAGCCGTGTTTCTCAACCTTTATTTTCAGATATAGTCATCATCAGAGCACCGTTACTGAATTGTGATGCAATGAGGTTTACGTTTGGAGTTATATTGACAGATATGCTCAAAGAAAAATACATTTCACTGTACTTGTGCACCATTAAAAACTTGAAACTTGCGCTTGTAGCAAACAGCAGAAAACACATGAGTGAGTGTAAAGGAAAGTAAACGACAGTGATAGTGTACACACACCATATAAACACAATTATAAACTGGGCGGTTCAAGCCCTGAATGCAGATTGGCTGACAGACGTGGTATATCAGACCGTATACCACGGGTACGACAAAACAGTTATTTTCACTGCTCTAATTACGTTGGTAACCAGTTTATAATAGCAATAAGACACCTCAGGGGTTTGTGGTATATGGACAATATACCAAGGGGTGTATCCAGGTACTGCTTAACAACATCCCTTAGCCGTGGTATATTGGCCATATACCACACCCACTCAGGCATTATTGCTTAAATATAAACTGACCACTTTGGTATTTTAGCTGCTAATTATTCTTATCAGAGTAACGTATTCAACATTGCTTAGCTAAATCAATTAGTACTGAATTAACTTGTACAATTAGATACGCAAAATATTGGCACAGGCTGGTTAAAATAAAATATATCTTTAAAAAATATATATATATTGATTTAAATTCCAAATCTAATCAATGTTGCACATTGTACCTTTAAGGGCATTTTGATCGACTAAGATATAACACCAATCAAAGGAAAACTTATTGAAAAATATATACTTTGTTGCTCATAGAAAATATAGAAAAGGAACAGGTTTAGGACATGATGTTCTCATATCATAACATGTGACAACAGTTGCATTGAAAGAATGGATGGCATGGCATGCAGAACTGCTGATTGTGGTGCATGCATAGACAGACAGTCAGACAGATTGGCAGAATGGCATATATTATGATAATGATTATATTATAGGCCAGTGGGTAAATGGATATAGTGTGGAGGAGATCCCGTAGAGAGCTGACATGGTCCCTCTAGTCGCTCCCTCCACACAGCTTTAACAGCAGTTTCTTATAGTCCCCTGAGGTGTCTCCCTGTCATAGACAACAACAACAACACAAACACATCAACAAACTAGTCCAGAACATCATGCTAGAATACCCAACCTGCTCTATAACAGTAGCATTGTTGGAGGTTTGTGTGTGTGTGTGTGTGTGTGTGTGTGTGTGTGTGTGTGTGTGTGTGTGTGTGTGTGTGTGTGTGTGTGTGTGTGTGTGTGTGTGTGTGTGTGGTGATGAAGAGAGATACTTACAGAGATGTCTGTGTAGAGCGACTTGCCGTAGTTCTTGACGTATTCCTGACGGATATCCAGCATGTCCACCTCAGAACGTGTCACCATGATCCGAATCAGGGTTTTGTCTTTGGTCCCGGCCCCCTGAGAACACGAACACACAGGTCAGGCTGGACCTAAGCACTTATTTGAAGAGTACAATTATCAGAAGCAATTACAGTAATAACAATGTAATTTAATTGTAACTGGGAAAGTATAAATGTAATGAACTTAAACAATGTGCACTTATCAGTCGTGAACATTTCTGTTGTACTGTGTGTATGTACAGTGTGTTGCTATCAGCCCAGACAGACAGACCGCAAGGGAGCGTGTCTTACCTTCATGGACTTGTAGAGTCTCTCTGCAAAGTAGGCAGGTGTGTTCTTAATACACTTGACTGGAACACGGAGAGAGGAGAGGGTTAGAATGCCCAGCATGTACTGATCACCTACTAAACCTTAGACCAACCCCAGCTATATGGAGGGAGGGACTGATAACATAGCCCGATTCCCAGTCTGTTAGTGCTATCATGCCAACTCCTTGTCAGTCATTGTCATGGCTAACGTTTGGGTTGACGATGAAAGCAATGGAACTGGCAAGAGCACAAACAGATCCGAGGGGAGGGAAACTCTCAAACAAACAAAACGGTTTAAAATGATAGGAAGGGATTCAACTGAAAATATTGTATATAAAGTCCTATCTGAAACCTGAACTTGAGAGTTGAAGAAAACAGAGAAAATATGACTGTAGTTTGAGCGGTGAAATACATTTTCAAACACCACATCAACATGACTTCTGTTTGGACGAACATGCGTAATGGAAGCACACAACACACCACATCATCACAAGGGTGTAAGGTTGAGATATTCTCTTGATACACAGTCAGATAACAATGTCATCCAGTCAAATGAATCTAAAAGCATGTTACTGTACCATTAACCTGAGCAATGATAGCCAAGTGGGGAAAAACACAACAACAATTACTAATTCAGGCAGCAACAGTGTGGCAACACATATTGTTAAAGCATCGTCTATAACATATTTCAACAATAACAATGAGAAAGTTATGGGTGTTAACCAATGATGTATATAAACCCTGGATTGCTGATGCTATGTATTGACCATTGAGAGGCTTTGAAGCCACTGGTCAGCCATATTGTCACTCCCCAGTAGGAGCAGTCCTCCATAGGAATTCATGGAATTCTACAGTATTTCAATTAAATGTTTCAAGGACAAAATCGCATGTATTTAAGTATTTCATTTTTGTAGTGGGGGCAGTAATGAGAGTAATCTGTAAAAAAAAGATATACTTTAATAAAACTGTTTTTATATATTTTTATGTTTAACTTACATAATATAATTTAAACATATGCATGAATCTTTTTTTAAATGTTTCTTTTGTATTTTTTAACCTTTATTTAACTAGGCAAGTCAGTTAAGAACAAATTCTTATTTACAATGACGGCCTACACCGGCCAAACCTGGACGACGTTGGGGCAATTGTACGCCGCCCTATGGGACTCCCAATCACGGCCGGATGTGATGCAGCCTGGATTCGAACCAGGTACTGCAGTGACGCCTCTTGCACTTAGATGCAGTGTCTTAAGGCAGGGGTAGGCAACTAGATTCAGCTGCGGGACGATTTTTGTCAGAGAAGATGGTCGGGGGGCCGGAACATAATTATAAGAATTTGTACACTGCAAATTTACCACAACTAAGGCCAAAAATAGATCATTTTCAAATACAATAATTTCATACCTTGATTACATTGAGACATGTATCATGGCACCGTAGAAGATGGCTGACGTGTTACGTGCTCCTAACCAAATGTGTTTTTTTGTTTAAAAAAATTGCATTATTTTAAAAATGATTCTGTACATAATGTTGCTGCTGTCGTTTCTTATGACCGAAAATAACTTCTGGACATCAGAACAGCGATTACTCACCATGAACTGGCAGAAGCTTTTTTTTGCTTTAACGAGTCTAACGAGTCCAAAGAGCCCGACGTGAAGGACATACCGCTTTCCCGGGAACAGGCCCAAATCCCCGTCATTTGCGTGAAGAGAAGACAGAGAAAAAGAGGACGGAGATCGGGCTGGCTTCTGAGAATCCGTAGGCAATCGAATAATCCCCCATTACCTTCCGTTCTACTAGCTAACATGCAATCATTGGAAAATTAAATTGACGACCTACAAGGAAGATTAAACTACCAACGGGACATTAAAAACTGTAATATCTTATGCTTCACGGAGTCGAGTCTGAACGACGACATTATCAACATACAGCTGGCTGGTTATATGCTGTACCGGCAGCAAAGAACAGCGGCGTATGGTAAGACAAGGGGTGGCAGACTATGTATATTTGTAAACAACAGCTGCTGCACGATATCTAAGGAAGTCTCGAGGTTTTGCTCGCCTGAGGTAAAGTATCGCATGATAAGCTGTAGACCACACTACCTACCTAGAGAGTCCTCATCTGTATTTTTCGTAGCTGTCAACATACTACCCCAGACCGATGCTGGCACTAAGACCACACTGAATGAGCTGTGTTCCGCCATAAGCAAACAGGAAAACGCTCATCCAGAGACGGCGCTCTTAGTGGCCCGGGACTTTAGTACAGGGAAACTTAAATCCGTTTGACCAAATTTCTATCAGCATGTTAAATGTGCAACTAGAGGGGAAAAAACTCTAGACCGCCTTTACTCCACACACAGAGATGCGTACAAAGCTCTCCCTCGCTCTCCATTTGGCAAATCTGACTATGATTCTATCCTCCTGATTCCTGCTTACAAGCAAAAATTAAAGCAGGAAGCACCAGTGACTCGGTCAATAAAATATTAATGGCATTGAGGAGTACACCACATCAGTCATTGGCTTCATCAATAAGTGCATCGATGACGTCGTCATCGATGCACAGTGACCGTACGTACATACCCCACCAGAAGCCATGGATTACAGACAACATCCGGACTGAGCTAAAGGCTAGAGATGCCGCTTTCAGGGAGCGGGACTCTAACTCGGAAGCATATAAGAAATCCCGCTACGCCCTCCGACGAACCATCAATCAGGCAAAGCATCAATACAGGACTAAGATCGAATCATACTACACCGGCTCCGACGCTCGTCGGATGTGGCAGGGCTTGCAAACCATTACAGACTACAAAGGGAAGCACAGCCGAGAGCTGCCCAGTGACACAAGCCTACTAGACAAGCTAAACTATTTCTATGCTCGCTTTGATGCAAATAACTCTGAAACATACATGAGAGCACCAGCTGTTCCGGACGACTGTGTGATCACACTCTCCACAGCCGATGTGAGTAAGACCTTTAAACAGGTCAACATTCACAAGGACGCAGGGCCAAACGGATTACCAGGATGTGAGCATACGATGACCAACTGGCAGGTGTCTTCACTGACATTTTCAACCTCTCCTTGTCCGAGTCTGTAATACCAACATGTTTTAAGCAGACCACCATAGTCCCTGTGCCCAAGAACACTAAGGTAACCTGCCTAAATGACTACTGACTCGTAGCACTCACGTCTGTAGCTATGAAATGCTTTAAAAGGCTGGTCATAGCTCACATCAACACTATTATCCCAGAAACCCTAGACCCACTCCAAGTTGCATACCGCCCCAACAGATCCACAGATGATGCAATCTCTATTGCACTCCATACTGCCCTTTCCCACCTGGACAAAAACAACACATATGTGAGAATGCTATTCATTGACTACAACTCAGCATTCAACACCATAGTGCCCTCAAAGCTCGTCACTAAGCTAAGGACCCTGGGACTAAACACCTCCCTCTGCAAATGGATCCTGGACTTCCTGACAGGCCACCCCTGGTGGTAAGGGTAGGTAACAACACATCCGCCACGCTAACCCTCAACACAGGGGCCCCTCAGGGGTGTGTGCTCAGTCCCCTCCTGCACGGCCTGGCACAACTCCAACACCATCATTAAGTTTGCCGATGACACAACAGTGGTAGGCCTGATCACCGACAACGACGAGACAGCCTATCGGGAGGAGGTCAGAGACCTGGCCGTGTGGTGCCAGGACAACAACCTCTCCCTCAATGTGATCAAGAGAAAGGGGATGATTGTGGACTACAAGAAAAGTAGAACCAAGGACGCCCCCATTCTCATCGATGGGGCTGCAGTGGAGCAGGTTGAGAGCTTCAACATCCTTGGTGTCCACATCACCAACAAACTAACATGGTCCAAGCACACCAAGACAGTCATGAAGAGGGCACAACAAAACCTATTCCCCCTCAGGAGACTGAAAAGATTTGGCATGTGTCCTCAGATCCTCAAAAGGTTCACAGCTGCACCATCGAGAGCATCCTGACTGGTTCCATCACTGCCTGATATGGCAACAGCTCAGCCTCCGACCGCAAGGCACTACAGAGGGTAGTGCGAACGGCCCAGTACATCACTGGGGCCAAGCTTCCTGCTATCCAGGACCTCTATACCAGACAGTGTTAGAGGAAGGCCCTAAAAATTGTCAAAGACTCCAGCCACCAAAGTCATAGACTGTTTTCTCTGCCACCGCACGGCAAGTGGTACCGGAGCGCCAAGTCTAGGTCCAAGAGGCTTCTAAACAGCTTCTACCCCCAAGCCATAAGACTCCTGAACATCTAATCAAATGGCCACCCAGACTATTTGCATTGCCCACCCCACCCCACTCCCCCACCTCCTCTTTTACGACCGCTGCTACTCTCTGTTATTATCTATGCATAGTCACTTTAATAACTCTACCTACATGTACATATTAACTCAATTACCTCAACTAACTGGTTCCCACGCACATTGACTCTGTACCGGTACACCTTGTATATACAGTGGGGCAAAAAAGTATTTAGTCAGCCACCAATTGTGCAAGTTCTCCCACTTAAAAAGATGAGAGAGGCCTGTAATTTTCATCATAGGTACACTTCAACTATGACAGAGAAAATGAGGGGAAAAAAATCCAGAAAATCACATTGTAGGATTTTTAATGAATTTATTTGCAAATTATGGTGGAAAATAAGTATTTGGTCACCTACAAACAAGCAAGATTTCTGGCTCTCACAGACCTGTTACTTCTTCTTTAAGAGGCTCCTCTGTCCTCCACTCGTTACCTGTGTTAATGGCACCTGTTTGAACTTGTTATCAGTATAAAAGACACCTGTCCACAACCTCAAAGTCACACTCCAAACTCCACTATGGCCAAGACCAAAGAGCTGTCAAAGGACACCAGAAACAAAATTGTAGACCTGCACCAGGCTGGGAAGGCTGAATCTGCAATAGGTAAGCAGCTTGGTTTGAAGAAATCAACTGTGGGAGCAATTATTAGGAAATGGAAGACATACAAGACCACTGACAAGACCCCGATCTGGGGCTCCACGCAAGATCTCACCCCGTGGGGTCAAAATGATCACAAGAACGGTGAGCAAAAATCCCAGAACCACACAGGGGGACCTAGTGAATGACCTGCAGAGAGCTGGGACCAAAGTAACAAAGCCTACCATCAGCAAGGGCATTGAAGATGAAACGTGGCTGGGTCTTTCAGCATGACAATGATCCCAAACACACCGCCCGGGCAACGAAGGAGTGGCTTCATAAGAAGCATTTCAAGGTCCTGGAGTGGCCTAGCCAGTCTCCAGATCTCAACCCCATAGAAAATCTTTGGAGGGAGTTGAAAGTCCGTGTTGCCCAGCAACAGCCCCAAAACATCACTGCTCTAGAGGAGATCTGCATGGAGGAATGGGCCAAAATACCAGCAACAGTGTGTGAAAACCTTTTGAAAACTTACAGAAAACGTTTGACCTCTGTCATTGCCAACAAAGGGTTTATACAAAGTATTGAGATAAACTTTCGTTATTTTCCACCATAATTTGCAAATAAATTCATTAAAATCCTACAATGTGATTTTCTGGATTTTTCCCCCTCATTTTGTCTGTCATAGTTGAAGTGTACCTATGATGAAAATTACAGGCCTCTCTCATATTTTTAAGTGGGAGAACTTGCACAATTGGTGGCTGACTAAATACCTTTTTGCCCCACTGTAGTGTCACTATTGTTATTTCCCTGCTGCTCTTTAATTACTTGTTAATTTTATTTCTTATTCTTATTTGTATTTTTTAAACTGCATTGTTGGTTAGGGGCTTGTAAGTAAGCATTTCACTGTAAGGTCTACTACACCTGTTGTATTCGGCACATGTGACTAATAAATTCTGATTTGATTTGAACATTTGATTTGACACAATCACATGTCTTTTTTCTGTGGGAAGACTTGGGAACAGATTTCCTAAATTAAACACATTTTTTGCAGAATTTCTGGTGATTTATAGTCTTTGACCAAAAACAATTTTTGGAGGCCCAAAAAAATCACTTGCCTGATTGAGTGAGAAAGTTACAGATGCACAAATATTATACCCATAAGACATGCTAACCTCTCACTATTACAATAACAGGGGAGGTTAGCATTTTTGGGGGGGTATGATATTTATGCCTCTTAACTTTCTCACTCATCATTCTTCACAATTACTTCAGGATTTTCCGTAATCAAGGTAGCATCCACATTCATGTAGAAGTGTTGAGAAACATATTCTATTCTTATTTACAATAAAAGTGACTCCAAAATGACACAATCAATGATTTACCATTAATTTCTATTGGGCACAAAATAATCTGAAACACAACCAAAACAAACAGCAAATGCATTTAAATGCATTGTAGAGTTACAAACTTAATGTAATCCTTTGCGTGCTAGGAATATGGGACTAAATACTACATTTTTCACTACTTTAATACACATTTAAGTGAATTTATCCCTATACTTTTGATTCCCTAAAATTGGGGGACTACGTAAACAAAGTGCTGTAATTTCGAAACAGTTCACCCGATATGGATGAAAATGACATCAAATTAAAGCTGACAGGAACTTCATAGTCATTGTATTATTTCAAATCCAAAGTGCTGGAGTAAAGAGCCAAAACAACAAAACATTTATCACTGTCCCAATACTTTTCAAGCTCATTGGTGTTAACACATTCAATAAATTTGGCCTCAACCCAATTGAGATGGTTTGGGATGAGTTTGACCACAGAGTGAAGGAAAAGCAGCCAACAAGTGGTCAGCATATGTGGGAACTCCTTCAAGAATGTTGGAGAAGCATTCCAGGTGAATCTGGTTGAGAGAATGCCAAGAGTGTGTAAAGCTGTCATCAAGGCAAAAATATTTTGATTTGTTTAAAACTTTTTTGGTTACTACATGATTCCATATGCGTTATTTCATATTTTTATTTATTTATGAAAAACTCAAACTTTTGACTGGTACTGTAGGTGCGTGCGTGTGTGCGTGTGTGTGTGTGTGTGTGTGTGTGTGTGTATGTGTACACATTTTACTATATCTGTGAGTGCCAGAAGTCCTCACAAGAATAGTAAACCAACAACAATTCTGAGAAGTGAGGACATTTTGCCAGTCCTCACTTGTAAAAAGACAATTTTAGGCTTCGGGGTTACGGTAAGGGTTAGGAAATTATTATTATTATTTATATTTTACCCCCTTTTTCTCGATCTTGTCTCATCGCTGGAACACCCCAATGGGCTCAGGAGGCGAAGGTCGAGTCATGCGTCCTCCGAAACATGACCCGCCAAACCGCACTTCTTAAAGACCCGCTCGCTTAACCCGGAAGCCAGCTGCACCAATGTGTCGGAGGAAACACCGTTCACCTGATGCCCGAGGTCCGCCTGTGTCCGGCACACCACAAGGAGTCGCTAGAGTGCGATGAGCCAAGTAAAGCCCCTCCCCGGCCAAACCCTCCCCTAACCCGGACGAAGCTGGGCCAATTGTGCGGTGCTCTATGGGACTCCCGATCATGGCCGGTTTTGATACAGCCTGGGATCGAACCCGGGTCTGTAGTGACGCCTCTATCACTGCGATGCAATGCCTTAGACCGCTGCCCAACTCGGGAGGTCCAAAAATATGATTTTGAATGGGAATCAATTGTTGCTCCACAAAAAGTCCTCACAGGTATAGTATAGTAAGACATAGTTGTGTGGGTGGGTGGTGCACATTGTTTTGGGTGCTACGTAGTGTTAGTGTGTGCATGTGTAGAAATGTGTAGGTGTGACACCGGATAGACCTGTATAGGCATGGCAGTGCATGTGTGTGTATTAACCAAAAGGTTTCCCCTTACCCACGGCCACCATTCCACTCTCCAGGTCTCCAGACATTTCTCTGTCGATGCTCTTCTCTAGGTCTCTGCCACACATCTGCTGGTACTCATGGAACACTACACACACGCACACACGGATAAGGTAGCGGCAAAAGTTCTAGCTACGAGTCAAGGTGAGCGGAGAGCACCAGAGGACTGATATTTCATATACATTAAATTGATATTTTATATACATTTAATTTATATTTCATAGATATTTAACTTCTGTCGTCACAGTACCATTCCTCTCCCCTGTAGTTACCTGCTCTGAGGTGGGGTTTGCTCCTAGAACACAGGATGGCGTTGAACTTGGACTCATCAGTTCCCACCTTGTTCTCCCCAGCAGCATACAGTGCCTGGACAGAGGGCACACAATACA
The DNA here is from genome assembly GCF_029448725.1 of Salvelinus fontinalis. Lineage (NCBI taxonomy): Eukaryota > Metazoa > Chordata > Actinopteri > Salmoniformes > Salmonidae > Salvelinus > Salvelinus fontinalis. Next base: position 32,382,155 of record NC_074701.1, on the reverse strand, counting down.
CACAGGCATCTTTCAATGAGTAGGTAGAGATTTCTAATATGTTGTGTAGAGTCCAGAGTTTTTCCTGCTCAAATCACGTGGTCATGAAAAACTCATGGCCCGACGTATGCTGAAGACATACTACAGTATGTAGATTAGACGTCACAAGGTCGTAATAGATAAGAAATGGCAATATACGGTACCTGAGCATCTTGTTTAGCTACAGAGATGTCCACCGTCTCTCTTTCATCTCGATTACCCTGAGAGCACAAACACAACACATAATGAATCATCCATCTATATGTACTGTTCCTATATGTATATGTATTTAGAATGTATACACTATTCTATATCTATGGGCCATGGGCTGTACCTGGGCCAGAGAGATGAGGAGTCTACGGAAATGTCCTGAGGTGTCCCCACTGATGGCATCTTCCAGAGACTTCTTATACTCTGAAATAACACACACAGTCCACTTCCACAATCCAATACAACCGAGGCGTGGTGTGTTTCTGAAAGGAAATATACAACTTCCTTGTTAACATTGTCTCCCTGAACAGTGTTTGAATGTAACTCACCTGTCTTGTAGACCTGGTTGAGCTCTCTGATCTCTGCATTGGAGCGAGAGGACAGGATCTCTATCAGACACGCCTCGTCTGTCCCTGCGCCCTGTCAGAACATACAGCAGAGAATGGCTGGGAGGTTATAACAGGGATATTATTATATACCAAGTATGATTTGTCTTTCTCTGTTCTTTAAGTTAGTTTAGCTAGTTAATAACACAAAAATAACACAAAACAAAACATTACTCGTTTTCATGCACACACACGCACGCACGCACACACACACACACATATGTTAAGAAGAGGGAATATGTCAGTGATTATAAAAACCCTTTCACAAACCTTAATGGCTTCCTTCAGTTCGTATGCATCAAGCTGGGATGGAGTCTTCAACATGGCCAGCACCAGCTTCTCAAAGTTCCCTGACAGCTCGGACTTAAGATCCTTAACCAGATCCTGGGAAGGTAAGGGGATACAAGCTTGGTATAATTCAATGCTATCAAAGCAGTCTTTGAGTTGGGCTGGTGCTCAGCAATTCAGCGAACAAGCACCTTGAATTTTCTGTCTTGAATACAGACACCGTAATTTTCTGTACTGCTTGAGGACTGGCACCTCTTTTAGAATATTGGCAGTAAGTCTATATAGTATAGTGCAGGGTTCTCCAACCCTGTTCCTGTAGAGGTACCGTTCTGTAGGTTTTTACTCCAACCCTGTTCCTGTAGAACTACCGTTCTGTAGGTTTAACCTCCAACCCTGTTCCTGTAGAACTACCGTTCTGTAGGTTTAACCTCCAACCCTGTTCATGGAGAGCTACCGTTCTGCAGGTTTAACCTACAACCCTGTTCCTGGAGAGCTACCGTTCTGTAGGTTTAATCTCCAACCCTGTTCCTGTAGAACTACCGTTCTGTAGGTTTAACCTCCAACCCTGTTCCTGTGGAACTACCGTTCTGTAGGTTTAACCTCCAACCCTGTTCCTGTAGAACTACCGTTCTGCAGGTTTAACCTACAACCCTGTTCCTGGAGAGCTACCGTTCTGTAGGTTTAACCTCCAACCCTGTTCCTGGAGAGCTACCGTTCTGCAGGTTTAACCTCCAACCCTGTTCCTGGAGAGCTACCGTTCTGCAGGTTTAACCTCCAACCCTGTTCCTGGAGAGCTGACGTTCTGTAGGTTTAACCTCCAACTCTAATCTAGCACAACTGATAATAATAACTAGCTGCTTGATAAGCTGAAGGGTGGCTCTCTAGGAACAGGGTTGGAGTGAAAACCACCAGGAGGCTGGGTCTCTAGGAACAGGGTTGGAGTTACAATTTCCAGGAGGGTGGCTGTCCATGAACAGGGTTAGAGAGGTCAAATGAATAGAGGTACTTATTTCAGTCCACTTCAAGTGCTGATGGCATCTGTGTTCAACTGCTGTGCCATCTGTGTTCAACTGCTGTGCCATCTGTGTTCAACTGCTGTGCCATGTGTGTTCAACTGCTGTGCCATGTGTGTTCAACTGCTGTGCAATCTGTGTCAACTGCTGTGCCATCTGTGTCAACTGATGTGCCATCTGTGTCAACTGATGTGCCATCTGTGTTCAACTGCTGTGCCATGTGTGTTCAACTGCTGTGCCATCTGTGTTCAACTGCTGTGCCATCTGTGTTCAACTGCTGTGCAATCTGTGTCAACTGCTGTGCCATGTGTGTTCAACTGCTGTGCCATCTGTGTCAACTGATGTGCCATCTGTGTTCAACTGCTGTGCCATGTGTGTTCAACTGCTGTGCCATGTGTGTTCAACTGCTGTGCCATGTGTGTTCAACTGCTGTGCCATCTGTGGTCAACTGCTGTGCCATCTGTGGTCAACTGCTGTGCCATCTGTGTTCAACTGCTGTGCCATCTGTGTCAACTGCTGTGCCATCTGTGTCAACTGCTGTGCCATCTGTGTCAACTGCTGTGCCAGCTGTGTTCAACTGCTGTGCAATCTGTGTCAACTGCTGTGCCATCTGTGTTCAACTGCTGTGCCATCTGTGTTCAACTGCTGTGCAATCTGTGTCAACTGCTGTGCCATGTGTGTTCAACTGCTGTGCCATCTGTGTTCAACTGCTGTGCCATCTGTGTCAACTGCTGTGCCATGCGTGTTCAACTGCTGTGCCATGCGTGTTCAACTGCTGTGCCATGCGTGTTCAACTGCTGTGCCATGCGTGTTCAACTGCTGTGCCATGCGTGTTCAACTGCTGTGCCATGCGTGTTCAACTGCTGTGCCATGCGTGTTCTGGGTATGGCTGTAGCTAATAAAGAATCAGATCCCTCAGCGAGTCGTTTACTGGCAGAACCAACAGCTGCTGTTTAGATATCAGTGGCACACACTAGAGAATACACTTTCTCACTTCAGGACTCTCACTTCAGGATAACATATTCAGACCATTTTATGATGCTGTAACACTTATTTCATTGTTCCCTAAAAACTGAATTAGATAAATAAGGTATCAAGTGTTTAAATGGGAGTGAGAGTCGTGCCTATTCCTTTCAGAAGAAATTATAAGAAACAATGTATGGTCATAATTTTTACATTTACATTTAAGTCATTTAGCAGACGCTCTTATCCAGAGCGACTTACAAATTGGAAAGTTCATACATATTCATCCTGGTCCCCCCATGGGAATTGAACCCTGGTCCCCCGTGGGAATTGAACCCACAACCCTGGCGTTGCAAGCGCCATGCTCTACCAACTGAGCCACACGGGATAATCACTGTATTGTCTTTCTATAATAAGAAATAAGCTATAAGAAAATGTATATTGTACTTACATAGTATAATATAGTATAATGTCAATATGACTGTATTAGCTACCTTTCCGTAGGAGGTTTTGAAGGCCATGAGCATGGGAACACGCTGTCTGTTGGAGCGACTTCCTAACAGCTCTATGATGGCCTGTTCATCAGTACCTGTAGGACAAGTCCACTGTCAGAACACATATTCAAACAGCCCATCCATTTCCCGTGGTGGATTTAGAACATCATTTTTTAGTAGTGTAGCTGAGCAAACAACATTACCAGGTCCTTATACATAATTAAGTCATTCAAAGATCGATGATCATTAATAGAAGACAACATAACTGCTAGTGTTGATTATACCTGTGCTAACTGTTCAAATCTACACTGTGTATTGTATATGGGACTGGCAAGGGGTTGTTTCAGGACAGGGCCTATTCTAACAGCTGGCCATTACGCATGCAATTTTTGTTTCTGGTTCCAATATTAGACTGGGTCTAACTCACTCACTAGACCCCTATATAAGGGGCTAGGGGTTGTTTCTGAATGGGGTCTAACTGGCCGTGTCAGAATACCCATACTTGCGTCCTAAATAGTAGGCTGTTTGAGTATGCAAAATAAATTGTTTTATAGTATGTATTTAAAAAATTCGAGTATACTTTAAATGCCCAGATTTCATAGTAATTTCTGCTTTGACAACAGTTGATAATCAGATATGGGGATGTGCTCCCGAAATCAACCAATAATGCGAAACAACGCAATCGCGCATTGATCATTCTCACTATGAGAAAATAGAACGTTTTATAGTAAGTTCATTTTTGAAAATCGAGTATGGTTTAAATGTATTTATTTTACTTAACCTTTATTTAACTAGGCAAATCAGTTAAGAACAAATTATTATTTACAATGACGGCATACACTGATGAGCCAAGTAAATCCCCCCGGCAAAACCCTCTCCTAACGCAGACAATGCTGGGCCAATTGTGCGCCGCCCTATGGGACTCCCGATCATGGCCGGTTGTGATACAGCCCGGGATCTAAGCCGGGTCTGTAGTGACGGCTCTAGCACTGCGATGCAGTGCCTTAGACAGCTGCGCCACTCAGGATCCCTAAATGCCAGGATGGTATACTAATTTCGGAGCTTCATCAAGTAAAATTCAATGCACACTATTCCACAATGCATTGGAAGATCTGGGCTGCGTGTGATAGGCCCTAGTTCTCTACAAGTGGCCAAACAACTAACTAGGCTACTTAAAACCCGTTCCTGCAGTGGAATGACCAAATCACCCTTCTGTGATGTACAGTTTATAGTGTAACATTGGGATGCAAACTCAAAATGTAATACATCTCTATGTCTGACATGGAAAGTGAAAGGGATACCTAGTCAGTTGTACAACTGAATGCATTCAACTGAAATGTGTCTTCCGGGCCCATAACCACGTGTGTGAGGTGTAAACTTTTGTTTCAAAGTAGATTTGTTTAAGACTACCAAGAAACACTGAGTGACGCTGATTTAGACCATTGCATTAAAAGGTTAATTGGGAAGATTCCGAATAGCGAAGCTTCTGAGGTTTTGTTCAAATGTAAGCTATGTAGTTTTTGTTCTTCTTAAAATGATCACAAGTATTGCATCGTAGGCTACATCTATGAAAACAGAAGTATTTTTTAATTGGATTTCTGTTTTCTCATTGGAAAGTGTATTTTGTTCTCTTGGTTTTTGTCAGAGCTTTTAAACTAAATACTAAACCATCTTTTGATTTCTGAATGTGTCGACAACGGGTATCGGGATGTGGCTGCATTATTGATGTCATGTTAATCAGGCCTTTTGATTTGAGCATATGTTTTAGTTTTGTAGGCTAGGCTACCTATTTATTATTTAATTGATGGATCAAGCCTTAGCAGTCATTCTGATCTCCTTCCCTATGATCAGTGCTTTTGTTTGTTATGTTGCTGTCCAGCGGTTCTGAATTTGCGATGCGCTTGACTGTCCACGTTTCCTGTGCAATAGTCTATTGATTAGAACATTTGACAAGTTTTGGTGTGTACTAGGCTATTTGATGCCATTTATATATGTTACAGCACTTTGGTTTTACTAATAGATCACTTTTTCCTGTTTCTCCAGTTTTGCATTTTGCCTCCAGCAACTTCACAAATCAGTTTTGGGTATGTGGTAGATTCTGCCTATTAACTAATAAATATGTTGAAATGAAACCAAATGATCTGTTTCTGTCTTTAGTCCTTTTTAAATAGCATAGATTGGCTATATGGGCTACAGTAGAGAGTGAATGTGATAGTCTGACTATAACCAGCCTGAGTAGACCTATAACTCCATTAGGTAGAATGTGATAGTCTGACTATAACCAGCCTGAGTAGGCCTATAACTCCATTAGGTAGAATGTGATAATCTGCCTATAACCAGCCTGAGTAGGCCTAAAACTCAATTCATATTATATTCAGAGTTTAGATAAATTAATTGAATTGGAAATTGGCTGGTTAATATGAGACATGTCCGTTGAATTTGGAAAATGCACCTGCACTCAGCCCTGCCCCACCTACTCAAGCCAGTCAGGAGTACATAGTGTGCACTTTAAGTATGTAGTACACTAGTATGGGTATTCGGACACAGTCTCTCACTCGCTAGACCCCTATATAAGGGTATGGGGTTGTTTCTGAAGAGGGTCTAACTCACTCACTAGACCACTATAGTGTATAAGGGGCTGTTTCTTGACTGGGCCTATGTAACCAACTCACCAAAGCCCTTCATGGCTTTCCTCAGAACCTCCACATCTCTCAGTGGGTCTGCTCCTGGATAATCCTTGATGCTTCCCCGGAATCCTCTCTGGAAGAACAGGGAAGAAGAGGGCATTTTCCAGATTGCTTTACCCTTTCAGTGTTAGCTGCCAGTAAAACTCCTGTCAAATCTGTAATCATTGACATCTCAAGAAGAAACAGAAAACTATAGAAACACTATCAGCATTGTTGCAGAACACTCAGATATCCAAGTTGAAACCCATGGATGAAGTATGGACACTTAACAGGATGTAAACCTGTCCTAAATAGTCTTTTGAAGTACTATTGTCACAATAGGGTTAAATCTTCCCAGTGTCTCTTACGTTGATGGCAGGAGCGACGGGCATGGCTCCACCTCCATATCCTGGCATGGACGGGTTGGGCGACGGGGCACGAGGGTACCCTGGCATGGGCTGGTTAGGCGCTGGTCCTCCCCCGTAACCAGGCATGGAGGGGTTGGGTGAGGGTGCCTGTGGGTAGCCAGGCATGGGCTGGCCTGGGTAGCCCATGCCTGGGCCTTGAGTCTGGGGCATCTGCCCACCTGGCTGTGGGTACAGGCCATGGGGCTGTTGGTTAGGGGGCTGGGGGGAATGTTGGGGGTACCCACCAGAGGTGAACATGGCAGGGTTGGGGTTAAAGCCCCCCATGGATGATGAGATCTGGTTGGCCTGTGATTGGAAGAAAAATGGGCATCCAATAAAAATATGCACAGACAGTACGCCGATTGGTTTAAACTATTATGCACGCTAAGCTGTTTTGCAGATGATCAATCATGTATTATAGGTAATACAGCATCTGCTGTTGTGTTTTGATGACAAAGAAAATAAAAGACAATGCAACATAAAGAAATTATACAAAACATGTCGTTTTGAAGGATTACAACAGTGAAAGAGGAGGTTGCAGAAAATTATAACATTTTTGAAGCAGTATCTTAGCTAATTACGAGCCATATTATTTTCATCATGCAAGAGAGATTTTGAAGAAAGGTTAACAAGAAAGCTGCAACATAGATTATTTTTTATAAAAGTCTTACCAGTCAATAATTGGGTTGTGATTTCCAATATTGGCCATGCAATTCATGCTAACTGAAATATTTAACGCAATGATCTGAAGGGGGATGAAGTACAGGCATGTTGAGAATATTCTCTGTGTGATTTGGGGTGATGGATGTATTTTCATGCCATACTTACCATGCCTGGAAGATTGCCTGCGTTGAATCCAGGGTTGGACAGATTATCAACACCTATGGTGGGGAAACCAGCACCACCTCCCCAACTACCTGCAACAGGTGACATAGATGGGTGTATATGTCACTAAACAGTTTATGGCAAATCACTGACAAACTGATATAGGATTATTATTATAATAGTATGTATGTAGTATGTACTGCTTTTGCTATTATGTTGTGGCTGTATATGCTTTTAAACAATCAATCGATCAATTGTTACCAAAAAAGTGCTTTTTTCAAAACAACATAGAAAGTGCTAAGATTTCATAGTAAGGTTTCAATAAATGTCTGGTGATTGTGCTAGGCCAGAGAGGTAAATACATTGACTTTGGAGTGAGACACCAGGACTGGCAATGAACTGTTCACACTTGCCAATATATGTGACTAACCTCGGCTTCTAGTCAGCAGATATGTAATGATTCTCAGGGCACACAGAATGGGAGGACTGTGTCAGACACTAGTTGGTCTGTGAGTGTTGTCTCTCAGCACAGCAGAGGTTGTTTACAAAACACAACGCATGCACCACAACTTTACATCTAAACCTCATGATGATCTCTGGCCCTGAGATACAGGATGACAGAAACACTCAGTCTCTGAGTCTGTCCAGCAGTACCCTATCCTCTTTTCTTGACCATGTCGTTATGTTTCTGTCTGTCTGTGTCTCCCTTAGATTACATTACATTTGATATACCTTGTACCTGTAAGAAATACTGGACGTGTCTGCATATTTTAGGCCAATCATGATCTGTTGAGCTGAGGCCTTACCTGCCGGGGGCATGGCTGGGTACCCTCCAGCTCCAGGCTGTGGAGGATAGCCACCAGCCTGAGGGGGGTAACCTCCAGCCTGAGAGGGGTAACCCCCTGCTTGAGGGGGATAGCCGCCTGCCTGAGGTGGGTAGCCTCCGGCTTGGGGTGGGTAGCCTCCGGCTTGGGGTGGGTAGCCTCCGGCTTGGGGTGGATAGCCTCCGGCTTGGGGTGGGTAGCCACCGGCTTGGGGTGGGTAGCCACCGGCTTGAGGAGGGTATCCTGGATAGCTCATGGTTTATGGTCTGAAATAAAGAAAAATATCCAAATATAAGGCCTGTTTAATGTGTAAATGCATTTTATAAAGCCAGGAGTTTTTCTGTTCCTGGTTAGGTCATGATGACAGGAACACCTCCTGCCTTACAGATACACAATATGGCAGTTGGACACACAGTTAGTGCCACACATCTGTTTGTTGTAAAAACAAAGTTTTAGGACTCAAATTGTGGCGTGAACACACAGGTTGGTGTTGTGGTGTCCATAGCAACTACAGAGCTAGAAACACGCCCATATACACAGTGGGCCCCTCCACCCTCAATGAAGTTAAACTGTGGAGGAGAAATAAGGCTGAATTCCTCAGGATGACCCAAGGTTTAAGGAATCTGGGTTCCCTAAGCTGATGGCTTAATTGTTAACATGGACAATTTATGGGTTGGGTCATACTGTGTGAAATGGAACTACGATGTTCATGAAATTGAGTATTTTCCTGAAATCTAGCACAAGGAAATGCCATCTGGAAGAAGACATACATACAGTGTGTATCTTGAATAGTAATTGAGAAATAATTAATTAAAATGGGAGAATATCTATTTAAAGCCTTACTGTACACTGAAATACTACATTTCAAATGACCCAACCTTGACTCTCCTTTGCTTTTGTTACTTTTGGTGTTGGCAGTACAACTGCTTGTTATTTGACAGTGATTATGCTGCTGAGTGTGAAAAACCCATACTCCCATTTCATATGCCAACTTGTTCAATCCATGGCTCCATGTACACAATCCCTTCTCATAATTTGCATTTTAAGGACAGGGGAAAGAATGACAGACTGCTGCTGTATTTGAATAGGAACACAGTTCTACATCAGTGGCCTGTTCAGAAGGATGTAAGGTTAGGCTAGAAAATGTTCAGATAGATATGTATAGTGTAGAACAGATATGATTCTCTCTCAGATTGAATAGGGAACATGTGAGCAATATGAATTATGTTTCAGACCATTTTATATCACCGACTACACCTCAGCAAAAGTTCACTTTTAGATGATACAGTATAATATTTATGATGTAAAGACTTACTACACTGTTATTACACCGTAATCCCCTATTTAATGTACTGTGCATGCGTATAAGACTACAGTTTAAAGGCGTCCATCCATAGATTCGGTTTACTCCTTGCAGATCTCGACTAGACGAAGTGCATATCTGTTTTCGCATATTACCTTAAAATACCTTAGCTTGTAAAACGAGAAACAAGCAGCAATATTACTGTTTGTCCTTCTTGAGACGCTGTAGCCAGTAGACGTAAAAACGAGGTCTTAGTTACGCAATATTACATCTTAGACGTTTGGTGCAGTATTTCTCAAGTGGAAAACTGGAAAAATAGTCGTCTGTCGTTCAATGACAAACACTTGAAGAATCCCTACTGTTGCCCAATAACTACAACCAGTTAGCAAGTCGGAAATGTTTGAGTTTTCTAGTTCCGGCTACCACGTGAACGCGGCAGTAGACAAGCCTAAAAAATGTGTGTGCGCGAACGTCACAAATTTCGAAATAATACATCGTACTGTTTTGACGGGAAAGCCAAAGTCCAAACAGGAGTCAACCACGCTGTCGAAAAGAGTAAGACGTATGAATGATTCTCATCTAACCCATGTACAAAATACTAATTTCAACACAATGTATTTCCCCTTCTATCATTGTCCTGAGGCTTACAGATTTCAACTAACGTTAAGCAAGTGTAATACTGGAGTGAAATTGTGACTGACGAAATCTCATCTACACAAAAACAGCATTTGACTAAGACCCCTGCTCGGCCTACTCACTAAAGCCGATAAAGGCTATTACTGTATAATAACCAAACCTAAAATCAGTGGCAAATAGAGGCTAACTGAAGAACTAGGCTACCAACTGACACAATCGCTTTGATAGATTACAATGAAATGTGACACCTTTTCTATTGATAAAATGTGAGGAACGGTACACATTTATAAAGGACTGTATAAATGTAAGTAGCCATTTGGGTTCCTTGTGTACACCAACCATGTTTGCTGGGGGGGGATGGGAGTGTTCAATACAATACACATGATGGGTGTTGGCTGTTGAGGCCTTCAACTCATACAAAAATAGATGGTTTGAAAATAACTTCCGAGTGACTCAAATGTGTATAGGCAGGCCTATCCAAAAGTTCAAACAACTCTTTTGCTGTATGTAGTAGACCCCAAAGAAAAATAAGTCTTATTTCCATCCACATGATTGGCCTATTACACAATATTTGAAGAAATAAATAATTCTAGGCAGTTAAACATTCTTATTCTAAATGTCATTTTCAACATTGAATTAATGAGAGAATAGCCATAGGGCGACGCTTATACTAACGTTTTAGGAATAGCCTTACACTGACTGCCTCTACACCAAATGACAGCACAGCAACTGTCAAAATGGACAGAAGCAAAATATTGTGCATCAGTCAACATCGAACCAAGGTAAAAAATGTAAATATATCAGTACCTTTTTGGTCGACTTTCAGGCGCCGGCTAAACGTTAAATTTGGTATTTACTAGTTGTAATTTTGCGTTGTAAAGGTTTTCTGCACTAGGCCTACTAATCGGAAGAAGACAAGCCAATTTACCGAAGCTCTGGAAGACCGCCTTTCGCGTTGTCAGGCAAATTACGCAAACATAGTTTCAAATAGGTCTATAACGATAGGCCTAACCGCTTAGCCTACTTTTATCATGTTCTCTGTGAGACATTTTGTTATTGCGTATCATATCCTTCGAGGAAGAAGGCTCGCTAGTAAATTATATATTTCTGAAGAAAGCGACGTGTCAATAACACATCTACAAGAAACTCAGTTGCGCGCTATCGCTATTGGAAATATTTGATCTACAAGGCTAGGTCACATTTGATTTAACCGAAAATTGCATTTCGTTTGCCACTTACTTTTGGTTCGCTAGACGCCTTGTTCTGGCTGCGCTCTTTTTCAAGCTACAGCCCCTGTATGTATATAAGGACGGTGGGTGGGACTCATATTTTCCATTGAGAAACACCCATGGGCACACGCCATAAAGTAATTGACACACCACACTCGAGCACTATTGAGTGGACCAACGTATGACAGTGACATGTTAGGCGACTCATCGAGTTATGTAAAAAGTGACAAACGATGACAGAATTCACCTAGTCATAGAGAATATGGTGCAATCGATTGAGCATAGCCTATGGTTATCTATGCTAGCACAAAGATACACTTTTAGGCTTACGTTTTTTTTCTATTCAACTGGAAACTGTTCATTTGTCTTCAATAATTGCTGTTGATTTTTGTTCACAGGATGTACTTTTAGACTTTACCCGGCCTACTAATAACAGTGGTGGAAAATGTACCCAATTGTCATACTTGAATTAAAGGACAGATACCATAATAGAAAGTTACTCAAGTAAATGTTAACGTCACCCAGTAAAATAGTACTTGAGTAAAAGTCGAAAAGTATCTGGTTTTAAATATACTTAACGATGTATCAAAAGTACACGAAATTGCTAAAATATACTTAAGTATCAAAAATAGAAGTAAACGTATAAATCATTTCAAATTCCTTATATTAATTAAGCAAAGCAAACGGCACCATTTTCTTGTTTTTAAAATGTACGGATAGCCAGAGGCACACTCCAACACTAGACATTATTTACAAAAGATGCATTTATGTTTAGTGAGACCATAAGGCAGAAGCGATGACCACGTGTTTTCCTGAAAAGTGCATGAATTTCACAATTTTCATGTTTTGCTAAGCATTGAAAATGTAATGAGTACTTTGTGTTGTCAGAAAATATTTATGGAGTAAAAAATAACAATATTTTCTTCAGGAATGTAGTGAAGTAAAAGTAAAATTTGTCTAATATATAAATAGTTAAGTAAAGTACAGATACCCAAAAAAGCGACTTAAGTAGTACTTTTAAGTATTTTTACTTCAGTACATTACACTACTGACTAATAACATATCAATGGGTGTGTCTATGTCCACAACAACTTGTCAGCCATGCTGGGATAGCTGCGTATTCACTAGGAAACAAACTGAAGCAAACGGGCCGAAAAGGGGAGGGACCTACCTGAATTTGTCCAATAAGAAATCCTTGTTTTCGTTTTCGTTGCAAAACATTTTGTTACCATGTGCACTAATGAATATACGACCATGTTCTTCAATAGGCCTACGACCAGATGGGGCAGAATTTGCCGTGCCTTCTAGCCACAGAAATATTTGACAGTAACGAATATTCTATATTTTATTTAGCCTATCTATTATTGGAAGCTTGTGGAAGGTGTGACAAGTTTGGGTTCTTTTCACAAAACAGTACAATTGGATAGGCAGAGTTGCTTTAGCAACTTGTTGCTTATGTGCTTTAGCCAATTACCACACTAGCCTATAATGACCCGCCTAAATTTCATCACAGCATTCACAGCATTATGAACTATTTTATTTACTCTGGAATAGTCATATTTCATTTACAGTGGATCAACTGAAGTCAGTGAACTAAGCAGACCAGACCCAGCTGCTATCACATTGATGTCTAAGGGAGAGCCACCTTGTGAAGCAGAAAGGAAATTACATTTTTTTCTCCCAATGGTAAAAGGCCTGAGGGAACTATCTTGATTTATCCACCAGCTTTAGCGATGTCTTATAACTAGTACCTTTTTCCCTTGTGATGCCACAAGAGGGAGTGTGAATATGTGCTGGTATTTGTTAGGAGGTCAGGGTTAATCTCTGTAGACTAGCACAGGGTTAGTCTCTGTAGACTAGATCAGGGTTAGTCTCTGTAGACTAGGTCGGGGTTAATGTCTTTAGATTAGGTCAGGGTTAGAAGGGTTAGTGTCTGTAGACGAGGTCAGGGTTAGTGTCTGTAGACTAGGTCAGGGTTAGAAGGGTTAGTGTCTGTAGACTAGGTCAGGGTTAGTGTCTGTAGACTAGGTCAGGGTTAGTGTCTGTAGACTAGATCAGGGTTAGTGTCTGTAGACTAGATCAGGGTTAGTTTCTGTAGACTAGGTCATGGGTAGTCTCTGTAGACTAGGTCAGGGGTAGTCTCTGTAGACTAGACAGGGAGGGTCTCTGTAGACTAGGTCAGGGTTAGTTTCTGTAGACTAGGTCATGGGTAGGTCTCTGTAGACTAGGTCAGGGGTAGTCTCTGTAGACTAGACAGGGAGGGTCTCTGTAGACTAGGTCAGGGTTAGTTTCTGTAGACTAGGTCATGGGTAGGTCTCTGTAGACTAGGTCAGGGGGAGTCTCTGTAGACTAGACAGGGAGGGTCTCTGTAGACTAGGTCAGGGTTAGTTTCTGTAGACTAGGTAATGGGTTAGGCTCTGTAAACTAGGTCAGGGGGAGCCTCTATAGACTAGGGCAGGGTTAGTCTGTAGACTAGGTCAGGGTTAATCTCTGTAGATTAGGTCAGGGGGATCCTCTATAGACTAGGGCAGGGTTAGTTTCTGTAGACTAGGTCAGAGTTAGTGTCTGTAGACTAGGTCAGGGTTAGTGTCTCTAGACTAGGTCAGGGGGAGTCTCAATAGACTAGGGCAGGGTTAGCCTGTAGACTAGGTCAGGGGTCAGTCTGTAGACTAGGTCAGGGGTAGTCTCTATAGACTAGGTCAGGGGTAGTCTCTGTAGACTAGGTCAGGGTTAGTCTGTAGACTAGGTCAGGGTTAGCCTCCATAGACTAGGTCAGGGTTAGCCTCCATAGACTAGGTCAGGGGTAGTCTCTCTGTCGCTGGATGAACATCCTGCCCATTATCTGCTTTCTTTCCAATCAAATCTAAATAAGACTGTCTTTAACTGACTTCCTACTGCTGTTTATGTAAACATGCCTCTCTCTCAGTGGCAGACAGTGACTAACAAATTATGGACTAGTTTTTGAAATTTATTTTTAATTTTAAATTTTATCCCCTTTTCTCCCCAATTTTCGTGGTATCCAATCGCTAGTAATTACTATATTGTCTCATCGCTACAACTCCCTTACGGGCTCGGGAGAGACGAAGGTCGAAAGCCATGCGTCCTCCGAGGCACAACCCAACTGTAACGGTCCTGACCAGTTTTATGTTGTTTTTGTATGTGTAATTGGTCAGGGCGTTAGTTTTGGGTGGGCAGTCTATGTTATCTGTTTCTATGTTGGTTTTGGTTGCCTGGTATGGCTCTTAATTAGAGGCAGGTGTTTTGCGTTCTCCTCTAATTAAGAGTCATATTTAGGTAGGGTGTTCTCACTGTTTGTTTGTGGGTGATTGTCTTCCGTGTCTGTATGTTATTTCGTACCACACGGGACTGTTTCGGTTTATGTAGTCTGTTTCCTATTTCGTGCGTTCTTCGTGTCTATGTAAGTTCTCATGTTTAGGTCAGTCTACGTCGTTTGTTATTTTGTATCATTTCAAGTGTAGTTCGTGTTCGTTTTTCGTCTTGTTTAAATAAATATGTATTCAAACTTCGCTGCGCCTTGGTTCCCTCAATACTCCTCCTTTTCCGAAGATGGAGAGGAGGAGGATCGCCGTTACAGAATCACCCACCACTCCAGAGCCAAGCAGCGGAGTCAACGGAGAAAGGGACAGGAAAAGAAGGAGCAATGGACATGGGACGATGTATTGGACGGAAAGGGTTGCTACACTTGGGAGGAGATCCTGGCTGGTAGGGATCGCCTCCCATGGGAACAGCTGGAGGCACTGAGGAGAGCAGAGGCTACCGGAGAGAGGAACCGGAGCTATGAGGGAACGCGTCTGGCACGGAAGCCCAAAAAGCCCGTAAGTAATTCCCAAAAATTTCTTGGGGGGGGGGCTAGGAGGTAGTGGGCCTAGGGCAGGTAGGAGACCTGCGCCCACTTCCCAGGCTTACCGTGGAGAGCGGGAGTACGGGCAGGCGCCGTGTTACGCAGTAGAGCGCACGGTGTCTCCTGTACGAGTGCATAGCCCAGTGCGGGTTATTCCACCTCCCCGCACTGGTAGGGCTAGATTGAGTATTGAGCCAGGTGTCATGAGGCCGGCTCAACGCGTCTGGTCTCCAGTGCGTCTCCTCGGGCCGGCATACATGGCACCGGCCTTACGCATGGTTTCCCCGGTTCGCCTACATAGGCCGGTGCGGGTTATTCCACCTCCCCGCACTGGTCGGGCGACCGGGAGCATTCAACCAGTTAAGGTTGGGCGGGTTCAATGCTCAAGAGTGCCAGTACGCCTCCACGGTCTGGTATTTCCGGCGCCACCTCCCCGCCCCAGCCTAGTACCTACAGTGCCTACACTACGCACTAGGCTATCAGTGCGTCTCCTGAGCCCAGTTCCTCCTCCACGCACTCTCTCTGTAGTGCGTGTATCTAGCCCGGTGCCTCCAGTTCCGGCACCACGCACAAAGCCTCCTGTGTGTCTCCAGAGCCCTGAACACACTGTATATTCTCCCCCTACTAATCCTGATGTGCTTGTCCTCAGCCCGGTGTCACCAGTGCCGGTACCTCGCATCAGGTATAGAGTGGGTTTTGAGAATACAGTGTGCCCTGTCCCTGCTCCCCGCACTAGTAGGAAGGTGCTTATCCTTAGCACGGTGCCTCCAGTTCCGGCACCACGCACCAGGTCTACAGTGCGCCGTATCCGGCCAGAGCCATCCGTCTCCCCAGCGCCATCTGAGCCATCCGTCTCCCCAGCGCCATCTGAGCCATCCGTCTCCCCAGCGCCATCTGAGCCATCCGTCTCTCCAGCGCCGTCTGAGCCATCCGTCTGCCATGAGCCTGCAAAGCCGCCCGTCTGCCATGAGCCTGCAAAGCCGCCCGTCTGCCATGAGCCTACAGAGCCGTCCGCCAGACAGGAGCCGCTAGAGCCGTCCGCCAGACAGGAGCCGCTAGAGCCGTCCGCCAGACAGGATCTGCCAGAGCCGCCAACCAGACAGGATCTGCCAGAGCCGCCAACCAGACAGGATCTGCCAGAGCCGCCAACCAGACAGGATCTGCCAGAGCCGCCAACCAGACAGGATCTGCCAGAGCCGCCAACCAGACTGGATCTGCCAGAGCCGCCAGAGAGCCATGAGCAGCCAGAGCCGTCAGCCCGCCATGAGCGTCGAGAGCCGTCAGCCCGCCATGAGCGTCGAGAGCCGTCAGCCCGCCATGAGCGTCGAGAGCCGTCAGCCCGCCATGAGCGTCGAGAGCCGTCAGCCTGCCATGAGCGTCGAGAGCCGTCAACCTGCCATGAGCGTCGAGAGCCGTCAGCCTGCATAGACCTGCCAGAGTCCCTCAGCCAGGATCTGCCAGAGTTTATCAGCCGGGACCTGCCCCTTGTCCCGGTGTTGCCCCTTGTCCCGGTGCTGCCCCTTATCCCGGTGCTGCCCCTTATCCCGGTGCTGCCCCTTATCCCGGTGCTGCCCCTTATCCCGGTGCTGCCCCTTATCCCGGTGCTGCCCCTTGTCCCGGTGCTGCCCCTTGTCCCGGTGCTGCCCCTTGTCCCGGTACTGCCCCTTGTCCCGGTGCTGCCCCTTGTCCCGGTGCTGCCCTTTGTCCCGGTGCTGCCCCTTCTCCTGGTGCTGGCTGTTTATTTAGGGGATGTGAGTTTTAGAGTGGGCATTGGGAGGGGAAGACAAAAACGGGGAGTGACTATGGTGGTGTGGGGACAGCGTCCAGAGCCGGAGCCACCACCGTGGTCAACTGCCCACCCAGACCCTCCCCTGGACTTTGTGCTGGTGCGCCCGGAGTTCGCACCTTGAGTGGGGGGGTTATGTAACGGTCCTGACCAGTTTTATGTTGTTTTTGTATGTGTAATTGGTCAGGGCGTTAGTTTTGGGTGGGCAGTCTATGTTATCTGTTTCTATGTTGGTTTTGGTTGCCTGGTATGGCTCTTAATTAGAGGCAGGTGTTTTGCGTTCTCCTCTAATTAAGAGTCATATTTAGGTAGGGTGTTCTCACTGTTTGTTTGTGGGTGATTGTCTTCCGTGTCTGTATGTTATTTCGTACCACACGGGACTGTTTCGGTTTATGTAGTCTGTTTCCTATTTCGTGCGTTCTTCGTGTCTATGTAAGTTCTCATGTTTAGGTCAGTCTACGTCGTTTGTTATTTTGTATCATTTCAAGTGTAGTTCGTGTTCGTTTTTCGTCTTGTTTAAATAAATATGTATTCAAACTTCGCTGCGCCTTGGTTCCCTCAATACTCCTCCTTTTCCGAAGATGGAGAGGAGGAGGATCGCCGTTACACCAACCAAGCCGCACTGCTTCTTTAACACAGCGCGCCTCCAACCCGGAAGCCAGCCGCACCAATGTGTCGGAGGAAACACCGTGCACCTGGCCCCCTTGGTTAGCGCGCACTGCGCCCAGCCCGCCACAGGAGTCGCTGGAGCGCGATGAGACAAGGGAATCCCTACCGGCCAAACCCTCCCTAACCCGGACGACGCTAGCCCAATTGTGCGTCCCAGAGACGCTGGTGGCGCAGTTAGCACTGCGATGCAGTGCCCTAGACCACTGCGCCACCCGGGAGGCCCCAATTATGGACTAGTTTAACCAAAGACTGCTGAGCTTCTGCCCTCTGCTGGAACATAGTACTGATTACACAAAGATGGTTGAATGAATGCAGATAATGAACTAAGCAGACCAGACCAAGCTGCTAATGCAGCTTGCTAACCAAGCTGCTAATGCATTGGTGCCTATGGGAGAGCCACCCCCAACAGGATCGGTGTCCCCCCCGTGGGACTGTTGAGCTAATGTGCGCTAATGTGATTAGCATGATGTTGTAAGTAACAAGAACATTTCCCAGGACACAGACATATCTGATATGGGCAGAAAGCTGAAATTCTTGTTAATCTAACTGCACTGTCCAATTTACAGTAACTTTTACAGTGAAAGAATACCATGCTATTGTTTGAGGAGAGAGCACAGTTATGAACATGAAAATGTATCAATAAACCAATTAGGCAGTTTGGGCAGACTTGATACAACATTTTGAACAGAAATGCAATGGTTCATTGGATCAGTTTAAAACTTTGCACATACACAAAAACTAAATTGCGCCTAAACTGGAGTAATACATTGTGGCCTTTCTCTTGCATTTCAAAGACGAATGTCCTACATTAGTTTCACATTTCCACCAACTTCAAAGTGTTTCCTTTCAAATGGTATCAATAATATGCATATCCTTGCTTCAGGTCCTGAGCTACAGGCAGTTAGATTTAGGTATGTCATTTTAGGTGAAAATTGATAAAAAGGGTCCGATCCTTAAGAGGTTTTAAACAGACTGGGACAGTGACATTTTTTTTCCAATGGTAAACGGTCTGAGCGGTACATCTTTGTTTATCCACCGTCTTTGGTCTCTACTACAGCGTCTTTGGAACCAAGGAACTTGCAGAACAGAATATGTTTTTTTGTCTGGAGCTATACTATGACGACCAACTGAAGTATTATCGGCGATGGAAAAGTATATCTTTAAAATTGGGAACCATCTTTTCCCAATATTCAGATACCTTGGGCTGATCTTCACTGTAAATAAAGATAAAGTTGCCATTGTTATGAAGGTTCAAGGACTGTTACTGGATATAGTTTGGGGTTTATTTGAATTGTAATGAAAGTTATTTGCATTTAATTTAGTTGACAATCTCACTCATTCTCTCTCTGACACACACACAAGCACACACCCAGGCTACAGCATATTAAGACTGAACAGTTTTATAGGTTGCCACTGCATACCAAACACAATTTTGTCAAGTACTATACAGTGTATATATTGTATATATATATATATACTACTGCATAGTTGGTGAGAAGCCAACGAGTGCCTTTCAAAGTGTGTTTCAATATGGGGATAAAAATGGTAAGACTTGCACCTACAGTTGAAGTCGGAAGTTTACATACACTTAGGTTGGAGTCATTAAAACTCATTTTTCAACCACTCCACAAATTTCTTGTTAACAAACGATAGTTTTGGCAAGTCGGTTAGGACATCTACTTTGTGCATGACACAATACATTTTTCCAACAATTGTTTACAGACAGATTATTTCACTTACGTAAATCATCAGTAAATAATTTATCTATACTGTATATTCTTATTGTGTATATACACTGTATTTCCAAACAATATTTATTTTTACTGGTTTTTCTGACTTATTACTGTATTTCTATTTATAAATGTGTATTGCCCCGCGTTGGAGAGCTTGCAAGTAAGTATTTCACTGTTCCGTTTACACCCTGTATCCTGTATTCCACAAGTAGTAGGCCTATGTTACAAGAATGTATAATTATGAAACATCATTATAATAAATACACTAAAGGAATTATTCTTTATAAGTAACCTATGGCTATGTAGAATAATATACATTTTCAGAAATCAATGTTTGAATTGTCTTCTAACATCTTCTTCATAATGACACAACATGTAGGCCTGTGCATTTTATTCTGAGTATAAAACTACCAGGTTCATTTCAAACTCCCCTGCTTTTTTTTTGCAGTCTTCGCCATTACCTGAAAGCGGGGCATCCGGCTCATATCGCACAGCACCCATCTTAAAAATCGAATGAAATGCTCCATGCTAAAACCATTCCTGACAGCTAGGACTCTCAGGAACACATACACGGATGTTCTTTTCTACACAGAAGATAATACACAATTATTGTATAAAGATCTTCTGAACTTACCAATACCTACCATAAACTACCATAAAAACATGCTGCCCTTACTTGTTGAGAGTCATGAGAAGGTGAGGAGGAGGATGAGGAGGGAAAGCCATTTGTGTGGGTTTGAGTCTGTATGTGACATGGTAACTACCCAAATGAAAAAAATACTACAATAATTACTATATAGTTCTATAATCAAATGTAGTATGCTGTAGAATACTATACTACACACTGTAGTGGGAGAGACGGTCTGCCCGAGCTGAATTAGCAAAACAGACGTCAACCAAGCTGGTCATAGCTCTGACTTTCGGGGCGAAGGCTGCATTTGGACCTGTTTAGCCGAGGCCAAAGCCACGAGCAGGGAAGTTTTGTAGGAGAGGATTGTCCCCCAGTCATTTCTGACCAGTACAAGCAGCCCGATTAAAGCAGGGGGAAGCACCTGAGCGCCAGCTACACCGCTAGGAGCTCTGGGTAATTGATATGCAGTGGGCTCCCTACAAGTGTCCATACCCCCGAATCAAGTTGCCTTCGTATAGCATACCCCACCCTCGGGGGGATGCATCTGTCGTGATTACTTTGCGGGATACAACTCAGCCCATAGCAACTCGGGCCATAGCATGTCAGGGACACCTGAAGCGACTGTGTAGGCTGCGAGATGTGTCCAGGTGAATGGCTAGCACTCAGCGCTTGACTGGCCGCATCAACAATAGCCCCAGGGGAACAACATCCATCAACACCAGTAGACGTACAGATATAGGATACATTTGAGCCAGTTTGCTGCAGCTGGAAAATAGTCCTGTAGCATCAGGAAATGTGAATTATTACAGTATGTGGATTATAATTAATGGCCATTAAGTGTTGATACATTTTTTGTTAATGCAAATCAAGTCTGGCATTTAAAAAAATTAATTACAAACTTTAGCAGTCTTTTTAAACCTTGAATATACGACACGTTTGTGTTTCTTGCTGTGCAGGAACATTCTCAGCAACAAAAGAGTGATCAAACTAAGATCCTACATCTGTAGGCTCTGGTGAAAAGGCATTGTGACCAAGACGAAATTTGGCTAAGCAGAGCCGGAACTCGGACACTCTCCATGGCGATAGAAAAGCAAGTGAGTCTAGTTCGACACCCAGTAACGGAATGCGCTGAGATGGATTCAGACAGCTCTTTTTCTGGTTACTTATGAAGCCTAGAGACTGAATACGGGGCAGTAGCATGGATTTGTGTAACACTGCTTGCCCCCTCGACTCCACCGCCACCAGCCAATCGTCTGTACTAGCCGGGGGCGTATGAGCATGGCTTATGAGCATTCTGCATTTGTAGAGTCTGAGGTGCTTGCCATGTCTTGCCATAGATTTTTATACCCCCAAGACATGTGAACCTCTCACCATTACAATAACAGGGGAGGATAGCATTTTTTTTTGGGGGGGGGGGGGGGGGGGGGGGTATGATATTGTGCGTCTAACTTTCTCACTGATTATTATTCACGAATATCATGGTAGAATCCACATTCTTGTAGAAGTGTTTAGAAACATATTCTATTCTTATTTACAATAAAAATGACTCCATTATTTACAATTAATTTCTATTCGACACAAAATAATATCCATCACAACCAAAACAAACAGCAAATGCATCCAACAAATTTGTAGAGTCACAAGCTTGATGTAGTCATTGTGTTCTTTGAATATGGGACCAAATACTTAACTTTGAATTCACATATAAGTGAATTTGTCCCAATACTTTGCACCCCTAAAATGGGGGGACTATGAACAAAAACGGTGGCAATTTCGAAACAGTTCACCCACTAATTAATTGGAGAGGACGGGCTTGTGGTAATAGTTGGAGTGGAATCAGTCGAACGATATCAAATATTCTTCTTCGACAAACCATCTCCCTTTTTTCGCCATCTTCAACCGATTCAAGCTCACCCTCTTCCTCCGACCTCCTCCGCCTATCTTTTCCTCTCCATTTCTCCTCCATATTCCAAGTATACGTCTCCTTATGATAATGCTGCACTTCTCCTAACATACATCTTGTTCTTGCCCTCTCAAGGGAGGCCATTTTTTCCCCATCAGTGACCCCTGTTCTTCGACGGACTCTGGCTGGACTTAAGACGACTGAAGACAACACAAAGTTAGAAATGTTTCATAGTATGCGGTGACCATCTCGCAACAGAGCCTTCAACTGCAAGGGGGCGTTGCGTTTCCACTCCGTTGTGGACCGCCCCATTGAAATGCATGACATCCGGCGCAACGTAAGTGTTTATGGGGTAATGTGAATGAGGCTTAAGCTAGGCTAGCTAGCCTCTTTGACCACAACATGGTCCGTTTAGAACACAGGTGTCAAACTCATTCCACGGGGGGCCGAGTGTCTGCGGGTTTTCGCTCCTCCCTTGTACTTGATTGATGAATTAACATCACTAATTAGTTAGGAACTCCCCACACCTGGTTGTCTAGGGCTTTATTGAAAGGAAAAACCAAAAGCCTGCAGACACTAGGCCCTCCGTGGAATGAGTTTGACACCCCTGGTTTAGAATAACCAAGCGACTTAAAGCTACGTATACTAAACAAAAGACCAACCCACACACATAAAAAAATACTATAGTATACTATGGTATAAATGTACCCCAAAGCAACCATTTTGACTATATTAACCCACACAGCTACAAGGATGCACTTTAATGCTAGGTTCACAACCTCATATTGTACCTCATAGAGATCCCAAATTATGTATAAAACAGTCTTAAAATGCTCTACGTTGGTTTAGATATAAGCATAATTTAACTTGTAAATACTGTAAACTCTCCTTCCAGACTCATATTAAACATAAATCTAGAATCGGCTTCCTATTTCGCAACAAAGCATCCTTCACTCATGCTGCCAAACATACACTCTTAAAACTGACCATCCTACCATTCCTCAACTTCGGCGATGTAATTTACAAAATAGCCTCCAACACGCTACTCAACAAATTGGATGTAGTCTATCACAGTGTCATCTGTTTTGTCACCAAAGCCCCATATACTACCCACCACTGCGACCTGTATGCTCTCGTTGGCTGGCCCTCGCTTCATATTTGTCACCAAACCCACTGTCTCCAGGTCATCTACAAGTCTCTGCTAGGTAAAGCCCCGCCTTATCTCAGCTCACTGATCACCATAGCAGCACCCACCCGTAGCACACGCTCCAGCATGTATATCTCACTGGTCACCCCCAAAGCCAATTGTTCCTTTGGCCGTCTTTCCTTCCAGTTCTCTGCTGCCAATGACTGGAACAAACTGCAAAAATCACTAAAGCTGGAGACTCTTATCTCCCTCACTAGCTTTAAGCACCAGCTGTCAGAGCAGCTCACAGATTACTGCACCTGTACATAGCCCATCTGTAAATAGCCCATCCAACTACCTCATCCCCATACTGTATTTATTTATTTATCTTGCTCCTTTGCACCCCTGTATCTCTCCTTGCACATTCATCTTCTGCACATTCTACCATTCCAGTGTTTAATTGCTATATTGTAATTACTTCGCCACCATGGCCTATTTATTGCCTTACATCCCTTATCCTACCTCATTTGCACATGCTTTATACAGACTGTTTCTACTGTATTATTGATTGTATGTTTGTTTATTCCATGTGTAACTCTGTGTTGTTGTATGTGTCGAACTGCGTTGCTTTTTCTTGGCCAGGTCGCAGTTGCAAATGAGAACTTGTTCTCAACTAGCCTCCTTCCTGGTTAAATAAAGGTGAAATATATATATTTTTTAAATGCCTAACCCTAACCTTAAAGACCAAAAATCTCATTTTTTTATTCATACATTTTAGACATATAGCCAATTTCGACTTTGTGGCTGTGATAACTAGTGACAACCCAAGGTTGTTTTTTAATTTTATTTAACTTTTATTTAACCTTGAGACGTTATCCTTGGGACTTCCCTACACTAACCCCTACCCTTACCCGTAACCCTTACCTAACCTTTGACCGTTTAAAAAAAAAAGTATTTTATTCATAATACAAAAATCAACTTACATTGCTACATCAAACATGTCTATCTAACCTTTGACCGTTTGAATCGTCAACTTCAATGGGGTGACGTCAGAGTTAAGAAGTCCCAAGCAAGGAGCCCGTTTAGAATTTTGGCTTGGGCATCCTTACCCCACTTTCCCCTAGCTGGAAAAAAATGAATGAACTGCATTGTTTTTTAAAAGATTAGACTAGGCCTAGAGTAAATAAATGAACAATTCTAGCTAAGGAAAACTGCATGTAATTCAAAAACATGACAATGCATTCAACATACACATTACATACCATACAAACAAAGACCCGTATTACAATTGCCAATTTGATGTGGTAACGTTGCATTGAGTCAGGTGACTGCCGTCAGCTGATTGCCTCCAGACAGAATATGACCGACCTGTCAGAAACTCAATGAGGATCGGCTGAGTTTAGCATAATCGAGTCTCTCTACGACTTTTGGGGCTTATATTTCACTAACGTGGACAACAGTTTGCCAACAGTTACTAAGGTGAGTTTAGTAAAAAATATCCCTGAAAGTGCAAGAGTATGCTCTCAATGAATCATTGCCTAGCTAGCCAGCCAGTCTCCGGCAGTGCATAAACATTTATTCAACTAACGTCCTATACCTAGCTAACATTCCAAATGACATTTTGCGAAAGCTTGCGACTTCCCAATGAAACATTGTACCTACAATGTTCGAAAACTAGTTTGCTTGCTAACTAGGGTACCAAACTGGCTAGCTAATCTGGCTTGTTTGCATTGCAATAAAGCAGCCGCTGGTGCCAGCTAATTTAGCTCGCATTTGCCAATCCATGCCTGTGTTGATCTTTACCTAAATTATGTAATTTGGGTTTATTTTTGACAAATCAGGTAAAGGGTCGCGTTCAGTTTGCACTAAACAGTATATAACTTTTAAATGGTTATTGTCCACGCTAAACGCCCGTTTGAAATGTTTTCTCCGGTTTATTCATCATCATGGCCAGCAGCATACCACCCTGTATACCACTGCTGGCTTGCTTCTGAAGCTAAGCAGGGTTGGTCCTGGTCAGTCCCTGGATGGGAGACCAGATGCTGCTGGAAGTGGTGTTGGAGGGCCAGTAGGAGGCACTCTTTCCTCTGGTCTAAAAAATATCCCAATGCCCCAGGGCAGTGATTGGGGACACTGTCCTGTATAGGGTGCCGTCTTTCGGATGGGACGTTAAACGGGTGTCCTGACTCTCTGAGGTCATTAAAGATCCCATGGCACTTATCGTAAGAGTAGGGGTGTTAACCCCGGTGTCCTGGCTAAATTCCCAATCTGGCCCTCAAACCATCATGGTCACCTAATAATCCCCAGTTTACAATTGGCTCATTCATCCCCCTCCTCTCCCCTGTAACTATTCCCCAGGTCGTTGCTGCAAATGAGAATGTGTTCTCAGTCAACTTACCTGGTAAAATAACGGTAAAAAAAAAAAAAAAATCCCACTGAATAAATCCTTCAATATTGTTTCAGATGAGCGGGTTGCCGGTTGGCATGGCGAATGTCCCCAGCAAGAGCAATCACACCGGGAAGGATGGCCAGGTGTGGGAGAGACTCTGGACCTTGGAAGAGATGCGACAGACCAGCGCCAACTGGTCCCTGGCTGCAGACTCAGGAGTAGGCTTTGGTTATTATCTCCAAGTTATTATTCCGTTTCTGAATACCCAACTGTTTAATGCATTTAACAGTGTATCATCTGGTGGCTGAAGCAGAAACAGACTGGCAGGCAGGCTCTCAGCCTCTAACTCCACATTTTATGGGTAGAGCAATCACATAGCGTTGTAAACAGTAATGCAACAGATTAACTACCCTTATCGCTGTGGCAAAGACAACGTCCGCTACTGAACAATCAGATCCACTGTTGAATAGATGAAGATTAAACAGTTGTTGGTATCCCCTCCTCCACAGCTCTTCCTGTTCCTGCAAGACTTCTCCCAGAGGATGCTGTCAAAGACTCATGCGATAGAGAAGCAGCTGGATGGACTGATCAGAGACACCAAGGCCACAGACTGCTGCATGCACACCGTCTTCAACGACTTCCTCATGCTCTCCAACACACAATTCATTGAAAACGTACGTTGTGGACTGAAAATACCATGGTCGTCTTCATTAGAGCATTTTAATGGAAGAAAACTGACTGAAACAGGGAAAGGACTACCTGTCCTTGACTTGTCTAATAAGTAACACAGATGTACTTTTTTTTTGCTTCATTTTGTTCTACTACAGTGTGCCCAAATGAACACGACCCATGTCTTGTTCCTCTGTTGAGCTTGGTGCCCCTCTTTAGAGGATGGTTGTGTCGTATTTTACATTTCCCAGATATTTTGATACTTCGCAAGCTTTTAACAAAATGAAGAAAAGATGAATCGTGCTACATGGTACAGAACTATGAGGAACTGATGTCTCTTGTGTTTAATGATCTGCTTGCTCATGGTGCCGCCTCTTTTTGTTCACTATCACAAGGTGCTGTGTTACATTGATAGATTCTAACTCATTCTTCTTGTATTGATTGTGTGATGTGTTATTGATATTTGTGTTTGTTGACCTCATCAGAGAGTGTATGATGAGGAGGTGGAGGAGGCGGTGCCAAAGCCTGATGCTTTGGAGAGACCGCCTGAGCAGGTAAATCATCTACCTACTCCTTCCTTGATGTGTTGTGACATGTATAGCACTGTGACATCGCAAGTTCCTCCCTGGGGATAGTTAAATTCAATTACCCCGCATTAGAAGACTCATGAGCAGAAGGAAGCCCAGCTGATTCCTAAGGTCCAGGAAGCAGTGAACTACGGTCTGATGGTGCTGGACTCTGCCTTTGAGCAGCTAGACAGCAAGGCAGTAAACTCTGACTCAGAGGACGAGGAGGCCACAGACAGAGTGGAGCCCATACTGGAGCCCAAGGTGAGTTTGGAATCATCTGGAAACATACAGGATTAGAGATAAAATTCAAGTTATTCACGCCTCCAGATGTCACGTTAGGATTAGTATCTGCCCAGTCTAGTCTAGGGAGGATGGCCAATGTTTCCATGCCACTGTGTTTTTGATCTGTCTTTGGGGTCCAGGTCAGTTTAAGCACTTTGACAACTGATGTACATGTTTATTTTACATTTTTTTGACTAACATTTGATTTGAGTGATTGTGCATGTATTGAGCAATGATGTTTTCTCTGACCGCTTCCTCACCTTCTTTCCTTCTCTAACCCACCTCTCTCTGTTTGTAGGACCTGTATGTGGACAGGCCTTTACCATATCTGATTGGCTCTCAGCTCTTTATGGGGCAAGAAGACGTTGGACTGGGCGACCTCTCCAGTGAAGGTAGATCACCTCTGTTCTTCATGTACTCTTTCTACTGAAGGAAAGTGTGTGTATTCTTGGCATGTGTTTATATTATTAGTGTTCAACACTCTTCCAAGCATAGTGTTTGTCATCTAACATTAGTCATGTTTCTCAGAGAGAAAGTAAAACTGATGTCATTCTTTACTTCACAGAAATGTCAGTCGACAGCGATCGCGACACCGTCATTGTGAGCGAAGATGGCAAAGATGCTAACGTAAGTATTTTTTCATCTTTTCATCCAGAAAGTCAGATGTTTTTTGAAAGTGTGAAGTTGACATTATTATTATCCTCAAAATAAGTTGAAAATACTGACAATTTGATTTAGATAACTGTATTATCCCTGTTGTGTTTATGTGAACAGCAGTCAGACGATGACTTTGACCAGGATGAGGGGCCAGCGACCATTAAGAAGAAGGTGAAGGTCAATTTCACTGTGACTGTCAGGGTCGACGATCAAACCCAGAGTTAGTTGATATCTCTGTGATAACAATAACAAACGTACAGGATTGTATCGCTGTGTGTACAATTCTGACAAGGGATGATTAAGGTATTTGCCAATTTAATCAATGACGAAACACAACAGAAAAATATGTGATTGATTGAATCGTTTCTACACTCTGGACACTGGCCATAAGCATGCAGCTGTTTATGTGGATGATGGTAATGGTTACACCTTAGTGAGGATTGTGATTTTATTTGCAACCTCATGGATGACATTGAATGATTTCCCCTTCAGAAGTCGTCTATGTTGAGTGATGATGAGGATGAGGAGGGAGATTCAGACCTATTTGGCGAATCGGACGAAGATGATGATGATGACAGAAAGGTATGTTTGATTATAGTTTGCTGGTGAGACTGATACTAATAACATGACAGACAGATCATTTATGAAATATAACTAGCCTTTATCCAGCTAAGTCAACAATGCTAATACATTTGTTTTATGACTTGAGGGAGCATAATGAATGTGTCATGTCTCAACTATTGAATGTAGACATAAATGTGAAATATTTTTTGTAGGTAATTGCTTGTCCCCTTACATGAATATTGATGTTCTATTCCACCTCTCTTTTACGGAAGTCTTTATGTCACATTCAGAACCCAAGACCATCATCCTTTGCTGATGAGCTGGCCGCCAGAATCAAAGGGGAACCTATCAGCAAGCCTGAGGGAGATCGCACATGTATGTTGGGTTGACATGACCTGAATTACAAACTATTCAGCATGTCCATTATCACCTCCACCATTTTTTGTTTTATGTTAAACATATCATGGTTTCCTGGAAAGGTAACTGTATGAGCTCATATGCTAGCCTGGGTACCAGTGTGTTTCTGCTTTAGCCAACTTATTGCCATTTGATCGTATGGCCCTGTGTTTTTTGCAGTAATGTGACATGCCTGGATTTTTACCATTTTTATTTAAGCCTTTTCATCAAAATGTCCTCTCTTCTTTTTATGTCAGACTGTCCAGCACCATCCTCAGACAATTGCTTGCATTTTTGATCTACAGTGGCAAGAAAAAGTATGTGAACCCTTTGGAAATACCTGGATTTCTGCATACATTGGTCATAAAATTTGATCTGATCTTCATCTAGGTCACAACAATAGACAAACACAGTCTGCTTAAACTAATAACACACAAACAATTATACTTTTCCATGTCTTTCTTGAACACACCGTGTAAAAATTCACAGTGCAGGGTTGAACAGTATATGAAGCCTTGGATTTAATAACTGGTTGACCCTCCTTTGACAGCAGTAACCTCAACCAAATATTTTCTGTAGTTGCGGAACAGACCTGCACAACGATCAGGAGGTATTTTGGACCATTCCTCTTTGCGAAACTGTTTCAGTTAAGCAATATTCTTGGGATGTCTGGTGTGAACTGATCTCTTGAGGTCATGCCGCAGCATCTCAATCGGGGTGAGGTCAGGACTCTGACTGGGCCACTCCAGAAGGTTGAGGTCAGGATTCTGACTGGGCCACTCCAGAAGGTTGAGGTCAGGACTCTGACTGGGCCACTCCAGAAGGTTGAGGTCAGGACTCTGACTGGGCCACTCCAGAAGGTTGAGGTCAGGACTCTGACTGGGCCACTCCAGAAGGTTGAGGTCAGGACTCTGACTGGGCCACTCCAGAAGGTTGAGGTCAGGACTCTGACTGGGCCACTCCAGAAGGTTGAGGTCAGGACTCTGACTGGGCCACTCCAGAAGGTTGAGGTCAGGACTCTGACTGGGCCACTCCAGAAGGTTGAGGTCAGGACTCTGACTGGGCCACTCCAGAAGGTTGAGGTCAGGACTCTGACTGGGCCACTCCAGAAGGTTGAGGTCAGGACTCTGACTGGGCCACTCTAGAAGGCGTATTTTCTTCTGTTGAAGCCATTCTGTTGTTGATTTACTTCTGTGTTTTGGGTTGTTGTCCTGTTGCATCACCCAACTTCTGTTGAGCTTCAATTGGCAGACAGACAGCCTAACATTTTCCTGCAGAATGTCTTGATAAACTTGGGAATTCATTTTTACGTCAATGATAGCAAGCGGTCCAGGCCTGAGTCAGCAAAGCAGCCCCAAACCATGATGCTCCTTCCACAATACTTTACAGTTGGGATGAGGTTTTGATGTTGGTGTGCTGTGCCTTTTTTTCTCCTTTCTTATTAGTTTAAGCACACTATGTTTGTCTATTGTTGTGACTTAGATTAAGATTTTATCAAATTTGATGACCAATTTATGCAGAAATCCAGGTTGTGCGTGTGTTCCTTTCAAACAACTCAACTGTAGTTTCATCTGTCCACAGAATATTTTGCCAGTAGCGCTGTGGAACATCCAAGTGCACTTCTTCAGACGTGCAGAATTGTTTCTTTTGGACAGCAGTGGCTTCTTCTGTGATGTCCTCCCATGAACACCATTGTGTTTAGTGTTTCACGTATCGTAGACTCGTCAACAGAAATGTTAGTGTTCCAGAGATTTCTGTAAATATTTAGCTGACACTAGCATTATTCTTAACCTCTTTGAGCATTCTGCACTGTGCTCTTGCAGTCATCTTTCCCTTACAGCCACTCCTAGGGAGAGTAGCAGCAGTGTTGAACTTTCTCCATTTATAGACAATTTGTCTTACCGTGGACTGATGAACAGGCTTTTAGAGATACTTTTGTAACACTTTCCAGCTTTATGCAAGTCAACAATTCTTGATCTTAGGTCTTCTGAGATCTCTTTTGTTCGAGGCATGGTTCACATCAGGCTTCTTGTGAATAGCAAACAAACATTTTGTGGGTGTTTTTTATAGGTCAATGCAGCTCTAACCAACATATCCAATCTCGTCTCATTGATTGGACTCCAGGTTAGCTGACTCCTGACTCCATTTAGCTTTTGGAGAAGACATTAGCCTAGGGGTTCACATACTTTATCCAACCTACACTGTGAATGTTTAAATTATGTATTCAATATAGTTTAAGCACACTGTGTTTATTGTTGTGACTTAGATGAATATCAGATCAAATTTGATGACCAATTTATGCAGAAATCTAGGTAATTCCAAAGGGTTCACATACTTTTTCTTGCCACTGTAATTCTCAATTCAGGCTTAAAATATAGGATAACATCTTGATATGCCGTATGACTGCGCGGAACACACAGTCTAGCACCCAGACTAATGATCCTACACTTCACTCAATAACAATCTACCTAAATTCAAGTATCTGTCCTTTCTGTTTTGATTATTATGGCCACTGTTTGCTCCATACAAGTTCCAAGATGTGTTTTCAGTTGGTACATTTGCACATAATGTAGGCCGTACAACAAATTTGATGTCATAATGCAAATAATGTTGGCAGATTACAACAGCACATGTTTCACTACATATCATTGTCCTGCATGTGCATGCTCATGTTTCCTTCCCCGTCTCACTTCTCTGAAGCATTGTCTCTAAGAAGAACAGTAAAGCAAAGAAAGAGCTAAAGCAAAGAAACACTATGTATCCAATTATATTGTACCTGCTAAGCTAACTGTTACTTCATAACACTTCAGTCAGAAGAGCATTAGTGGAGTTGGTCTCGCTCCAAAGTGACTGAATTAGATGTTATTTGACAAGCAGTCATGACATTGCAGTATTTACCAGTAATTTTCTTGACTTGTTGACACCTGTTTGTGTTGTAGCTATTGAAGATGACAGCGAGGAGTTATTCGGGCCGCCCAAGATGGAGGACGAGGACTTTTCTCCCTTTGGAGGAAAAGGAAGCCTCTTCAGTGGAGGGAGAGGACTGTTTGATGATGAAGTAGGCTCACATGAACGCCGTTTTGTAGCTTCCATGTCTTACTTTTTACATGTTACTTACCCATTGCAATTTCACGTAATATGATGGATAGAAATCAATAAGTGAACCATTCAAAGAAAACAAAATCAATCTACAGCCTGTTAAAAGCTCCCGAAGAGTACATTAAATGAGTTTTGTCTGAAACCATAGCGACCCTGATAACATGTTTGTTGTCCAGGGGGATCTGTTCTCTGATCCACCTAAACAGCCTGTAGCAGAGGAGAAGACCACAGGTAGTAATAGCCATACAACTATCTGTTGAAACACCAAGGCTGTTTTCATTAGGGAACACTAGATATTTTGCAATCGAAAACATTTTTTGTGTTCTGCAAGTTTAGATGGTTGCTTTCCATTTCAGGATGTTTTGTTGTAAGTGAAGTGGTGCAGCGGTCTAAGACAATGCATCTAGTAATAACAGTGATGCAGTGTCTTAGACCGCTGCACCACTCGGGAGCATAGAAACATGCCCTAAGGACAGCAAAGGCCTTTCAAAGATTAAATAGTAATAACAGTGTTACTCAAATGAAGAAGACAGTTTTCTGTGGCTTGAGAACCTAATG
Organism: Salvelinus fontinalis; assembly: GCF_029448725.1. Taxonomy (NCBI): domain Eukaryota; kingdom Metazoa; phylum Chordata; class Actinopteri; order Salmoniformes; family Salmonidae; genus Salvelinus; species Salvelinus fontinalis. The sequence continues at coordinate 32,350,000 of NC_074701.1, read as the reverse complement.
CCTCTGAAGATACCATCCTTCCTTTCTGAAACGGAATTGGATTTATTTAAACTCAAACTAAATACTATTACAATACATGACCACAGACAGTCTACTGTACTATGTTGATAATTCTGTGATGGTATTGACAATTTTATCTGACGAGTCTATCCTGTCCTCTTCTTTCCCCATAGAGAACAGCCTGTTTGGCACTCCTAATGACTCTGATTCAGTGGAGGGTAGAGAGAACGGCAGTCCAGCCAAACCCAGCAAGACCCAGACATCAGCCCCTAGAAAGACCGCTTTAGGGGGGATGTTCGACGATGAGGAGGATGACTTCTTCACCGGCAAAAGCCTTAATAGATCCAGATCAGGTAAGTCAATCAAACCGTAACCTCTCTCTCTCGCTAGCATGGTGGGCGAGACCCCAACTTGAGATCAATGATCGTAAAATATCAGTGAAAATCTTACATTGACATCACGCCAATACATCAGTTACTCTTAGGTATGTGAATCAAGTTTTCACCTTATTTTCATTCATGCAGTTTCACATCTTAGATCTTGCTATAACTGTCTTTAGCACAAGCACTCATAATGTGTTGTCACCTGTGGTCAGCTGGACAGGAGGAACCCAAGCAGAAGAAGACAGTGGATCTGTTTGGAGGAGGTGATGAGGATGGTGACATCTTCGGTGACAGCTCTGGTGTTCTGCCCCCTCTACAGAGCAGGAGGGAGGTGGTGGAGGAGGAGGAAGTACAGGTGAAACAGGCTCCTCAGGAAAAGGTGAAAATACACATGTGTACAGAGCATTGTTTTTGCCTATACTGTATCATAGGGCCTCCGCTCACTACCTAAGAATTTAGAGAAAAACGGGGCAATTCAAGAGGATGCTACGAAAGTTATGTCAAAACGTTGTTTTCTTTGCCTTATGTCATTATACATCACACACAATGAATCATTAGATTGTTCTCTGCAATATTCTAACTTTAGTATACTTATACTTGACAGTGTTGATGAAATAAGAATGTTAGTTTGTTGTGACCATTGCTAGTTTAGACTGCGCTGCTCTTGGGTCTTTCTCTTCCATATTTGGCATTGGGAGGTGGTACCATTTGGAGGTGTTTCTGCGGGTTAGACCAATCAAAATCAACTTGATACCAATCTACGTTGAGAGGAGCCATTTCTATGCCGATTTAAAGGGAAAGATTCAGAAATAAACAATGAAAACGTGAACATATTGTCTTCACGGAGGGTGGTTATTGAAATTGTCTGTTAGCTTTGTAAATAAATACATATTTAGTCCCTATTTTAATTTTATACTGCAGATTTCATTTCGAAAAAGCCCATGTTTTCACTCGTTTGACCTGCAGCCATTAGTTTACTTTTTACCCCTTTTTCTCCACAATTTTGTGGTATCCAATTGTCTTATCGCTGCAACTCTCGTACGGACTCGTGAGAGGCCAAGGTCAAGAGCCATGCATCTTCCGAAACACGACCCTGCCAAGCCGCATTGCTTCTTGACACACTGCTCGCTTAACCTGGAAGCCAGCTGCACCAATGTGTCGGAGGAAACGGCGTACAACTGGCGACCGAAGTCAGCATCCAAATGCCCGGTCCGCCACATGAAGTCACTAGAGCGCGATGGGACAAGGACATCCCGGCCGACCAAACCCTCCCCTAACCTGGACGACGCCGGACGCCTCATGGGTCTCCTGGTCGTAGCCGGCTGTGACACAGCCCGGGGGATCAAACCCGGATCTGTATGACGCCTCTAGCACTGCAAATCAGTGCTTTAGACCGCTGTGCCGCTCGGGAGGCCTGTTAGTGCTGTTCTGCCGTGGAGCAGAGTTCTATGGAGCAGTGACCACTTTGATCATTCCATTCACTCTAAACATGCTAAATTCTCAGAGTAAATTGTCTAACTTTTAAACCATCTATGGTAGCAACATGGGGGTTAAACTACTGTTTTTCTGGCGCAATTCTCAGTTGAATGGACATATTTGTGTAAACCTTGAATTAATTAATACTTATGGGTGAACAACCTACATATTAAGTGGGATACTTGTTAATTGACTAACATTAGCGTGAGCATGGTTATTGATTTAGGGGACTTGGGTATCATGATTACATGTTGCACTGATGATGGTTGTTGGTTTCAGTGATGAGGTTGTTGGTTGTGTTTAGATGCCAGCAGGAGGTGTCTCCATGTTTGGTCCTGGTACCAAGAGCCTGCTGACTGAGACACTAAAGAAACGACGGCCCTCCACCAGTGAAGAGTCAGAGGAGGTGGGAATCGTCTTTTATCCATCCATCATCTCTATATGCAATGTCTTTCTCCGTTTCTCTCTTTCTCTCTCTCACTCACTCAGAAGTGTGCTTCTTTTCAACACTTATTCTCAAGTAAGGGTCCATTAAATATATGTAAACATAAAATATGTCAACATGAAAATTGTAATGGTCTTGCGAATTATTTTCCAGGCAGACTACTGAGTTCTATTTCCTCAAATGTCACATTGATAGCTAAAATGGCGGTAAAATGTAGATTCAATCCTGCCTTTTGTCCATATGTAACATTTCTGGGATTTCTTTATTTCAACTCATGAAACATGAGACCAACACTTTACATGTTGCGTTTTATATTTTTGTATAGTATAGTTTACCCACCTTTTTACCACTACATCAGTGGAACCAACCAACCCACACCATGTAAGGTACAAATAAATGCGTCAGACTTTGACATTGCGAGCATGGGTGAATCGCTCCTGAAGAGCCACATGAAGGGGGAATGACAACGCTGCATCCTGCGCTGGTGTCAGTTCTACATTTTGTGACTTTTTCTCTGCAACATCCTCCAGAGCTTTTTGCCCATCGCCTCATTCACGGGGTGCCCGCGATATTCCGCTTTATCAAGTGACGGCTGTGCTCCTGGCCTTTAATGTGCCGTGTTCTTCACACAGCCCACCCACCCTTTTCCCGGCCAGCGACACTAAAGCTGAGTAGAGTAGAACTTGTAAGGTGATAAAATCAACTTTTTTTCTCTCTATTAGGTTGTAGCTATATACTGCCATCTGGTGGCGACTAGAAACAATGACATATGAACTATTACAAATTGATGGTCCTTGAAAATAAATATTAGTGATTGAAAAAGTACTTAAGTCCTTGAACTTGATTTGCCACTGTCTGTACGAACCCTGTAGAATTTAAGGTGATCATGGAGCACACTTTGTTTTACAGATTTAACCTCAACTTTCTGTCCCTGTCTTTCTACAGATATGTCCAACCATCCCTAAGAGTCAGTCCAAGCCTGAACTGACACTTCAGAGCAAAGCTCCTCTGTCCATATTTGTTGAAGAGGAGGATGAGGTGAGAAAAAGAGCTATGACTGATATCGGTCCATAAAATATAATGAATTGGTACCTGCATCTTCATATCTAACCGCTTTCTTTCATTATGCAGGATCTGTTTGTGTCTGCGAAGAAGTCTAAGTCAAGCCAAACTGAAGATGTCACACCACAAGTCAAGAATCCTGTCTCTAGCGCCCTCTTCAGTGATGACGAGGTAATGGGAGGGAACGGAACCTTGCTACAAACTTCAGTTCAACATCAGCCTTTCAGAAAATAATGCCTCCTTCTGTAGCCACTACCCCTTTTTGTATTCACAGATCTGAAATAACTGGACAGGTGTGTGGGCAATTCCACAGTAACAGAGTGATAATTTATGTTTAAAAAAATATATACACTACCGGTCAAAAGTTTTAGAACACCTACTCATTCAAGGCTTTTTCTTTATTTTTACTATTTTCTACATTGTAGAATAATAGTGAAGACATCAAACATTTGAAATAACACATATGGAATCATGTATTAAGCAAAAAAGAGTTAAACAAATCAAACTATATTTCATATTTAAGATTCTTCAAAGTAGCCATCCTTTGCCTTGACAGCTTTGCACACTCTTGGCATAGTAGGTGTTCTAAAATCTTTTGACCAGTAGTGTAAATGTTTTTTTTATTGCAAAGTTAAACCATACAACTCTATGCACAAACTGTTAAAAGACTACTTTTAACAGTTTCCACAGAACATTTTACAAAAATACATTTACTTGAAGAACGGTACAGATGGAACAAACCGTCATACTGTTACCAAACTTTGCATCTGCACTGTTCTTCAAATACATTTAGTTTTTGTAACAATTTCTGTGGAAATTGTTTGTTGTACTTGGGCTTAGGGTTGTATGGTTTGTGTAACTTTTCAATCATTGTTTTTTGTTTGACATATATTTTAAAGTGTAAGATCTGAGTTTCTGCATCACTCTGTAATTGTGGAATTGCCCATAGCCAATATGGTGATGGCAACTCCATCCAATGGGCTCAGCACAGCTTCAGATATAGCTTACAACCATCCTATTCCAACAAATCTGCAAACACCAGAAGGGTAGGGGACAAGCGGTAGATTTTGAACCGGGCTTGATATTGAAGGTTGTCGCTAATACTTCAACACATGCTATCTATTTAACCCTTTATATTCTGTCTGTATCAGGACTATTGGATGAGCTCCAAGCATAGTGCAGGAAAGACTGGAGGGATGAAGTCCAGTGAAAGCGCACCCTATAGTCTACCCAGTGTCAAAGCAGATCCTTTCGACAGCCTGTTCGATGAGGATGATCTCTTTGCTGCTACCAATGAGTTGAGGTAAACGTTATATCCACAACAATAGAGACACTGTGCTAAAATGTTTGACTTGTTTTGATGGGTGTAAATGTCTGTGTTGATGCAGTCAGAAGAAGCCGCAGAGAGTGTCTCTCCAGTTTGAAGATGAGACTGAGGATGGTGAAGATAAGGGATCTCTCTTTGACTTCAAACCAGCCATCAACAACAGCTCTACTCTAGCTGACCCTAAAGTAAGCCTGGGTTACAGATTCTGGTTGTGTCACAAATGGCACCCTGCTCCCTATATAGTGCACTATATATAGGGAATAGGGTGCCATTTTGGGAAGGAGACACTGACATGAATTATAACCTAAAGATAAAGCCTTCGAGGCAACAATTGAATTCAGTAATACCGTGCATTCGGGAAGTGTTCAGACCCCTTCCCTTTTTCCACATTTTGTTACGTTACAGCCTTATTGTAAAATGGATTAAGTCAATACAAATCCTCATCAATCTACACACAATACCCTATAATGACAAAGTGATTACAGGTTATTTGAAATGTTTGCAAATTTATAAAATAAAAACTACATTAATATTCAGACCCTTTACTATGAGTCTTGAAATTGAGCTCAGGTGCATCCTGTCTCATTGATCATCCTTGAGATGTTTCTACAACTTGATTGGAGTCCACCTGGGGTAAATTCAATTGATTGGACATGATTTGGAAAGGCACACACCTGTCTATATAAGGTCCCACAGTTGACAGTGCATGTTAGAGCAAAAACCAAGCCATGAGGTCGAAGGAATTGTCCGTAGAGGCCCAAGACAGCATTGTGTTGAGGCACAGATCTGGGGAAGGGTACCAACAAAATTCTTCAGCATTAAAGGTCTTCACGAACACAGTGCCCTCAATCATTCTTAAATGGAAAGAAGTTTGGAACTACCAAGACTCTTCCTAGAGCTGGCCACCCGGCCAAACTGGACAATCTGGAGAGAAGGGCCTTGGTCAGGGAGGTGACCAAGAAGCCGATGGTCACACTGACAGAGCTCCAGAGTACCTCTGTGGAGATGGGAGAACCTTCCAGAAGGACAACCATCTCTGCAGCACTCCACCAATCAAGCCTTTATGGTAGTGGCCAGACAGAAGCCACTCCTCAGTAAAAGGCACATGACAGCCCACTTGGAGTTTGCCAAACAGCACCTAAAGACTCTCAGACCATGAGAAACAAGATTCTCTGGTCTGATGAAACCAATATTGAACTCTTTGGCCTGAATGCCAAGCGTGAAGTCTGGAGGAAACCTGGCACCATCCCTATGGTGATGCACGGTGGTGGCAGCATCATGCTGTGGGAATGTTTTTCGGCGGCAGGGACTGGGAGACTAGTCAGGATCAAGGGAAAGATGAACGGAACAAAGCACAGAGAGATCCTTCATGAAAACCTACTCCAGATCGCTAAGGACCTCAGACTGGTACGACGGTTCTCCTTCCAACAGGACAACCACCCGAAGCACACAGCCAAGACAAAGCAGGAGTGGCTTCGGGACAAGTCTCTGAATGTCCTTAAGTGGCCCAGCCAGAGCCTGGACTTGAACCTGATCGAACATCTCTGGAGAGACCTGAAAATAGCTGTGCAGCAACGCTCCCCATCCAACCTGGCAGTGCTTGAGAGGATCTGCAGAGAAAATGGGAGAAACTCCCCAAATACAGGTGTGCCAAGCTTGTAGCGTCATACCCCAGAAGACTCAAGGCTGTAATCGCTGCCAAAGGTGCTTCAACAAAGTACTGAGGGTCTGAATACTTCTGTACATGTCATTTTCCAGTTATTTTTGTATTTCTTTACTTGTTTTTGCTTTGTCATTATGGGATATTGTGTGTAGATTGATGAGAAAAAACCTCCCAATTTAATGCATTTTTGAATAAGGCTGTAACTTAACAAATGTGGAATAAGTCAAGGGGTCTGAATACTTTCCAAATGCACTGGATGTAGACCTTTATCTATTATTTTAAAACAATTCAAATATTGAATAAATGTGTTTATTCATATTTTGGGGGGAAAGTACTATTTTTATTACTGTTTGTGTTGTACTCTTCATGGAAATATATGTGTGGTAACATCCCTGCAGTGATATGTATGTATTGTTGAATTTTAAACAACTAGTCATTTACTCCCTAGTTCATACCCTTGTCTCCTGTGCCCTTGTCCTGTTCTCTAGGCTGCTCCTGTGGCCTCCCCAGCCCCCTCGCTGGTCCACACAGACAATCCTGAGGAGGTGACGGCACCTCCTCCACCAGTGGAGAAGAGGCGTGCAGAGGAGAGGACAGCGAAGGGTCCTGATGTACAGCCCCTGTCCTCTCTACTAGAGGGCAGTGAGAGTAAGAAGAAGCCAGTAGGGGCTGTCAGTCTGTTTGGAGGGATCAACGTGCTGGGAGACGGACTGGGAGCAGCCAAGGTGAGACGCTACATAAGGCTCAGGGTAGAAGTTCCCTCTAAGCTCAAATCTAGGATCAGCTGAACTCATCAAACCCAAATCTTAACCATAACTTAGTTTTAGTCATTTGGGCCCTTTCTCAATTCATCTTTCCTTGATGCCTCACATCCTCTCTCCTTCTCAAAATGCATTGGAGAAGAAGGCCTAAGGGGTGGGACCTTGGACATTCTCTTCCAGTATGGTTGAGATTGAGGTAAGGAGAGAGGAAAGGTGAATTGAAATGGAGCCTTGCTCCTAAGTGTAAGGTGCTGTACTCCGACTCTCTTTAAATCTTCCTGTCACTTAACAAGCAGACTAAGAACTCATTGGATGAGATGGATGGTGATGACTTCCTGTCTGAGGGTCCGCCCCCATGGAAAAGGAGTCCACGTGTGTCTGTGCGTGTGTCTGTCTGTCTAAATCCTATGTCTGTGCGTTAGCCTACAGAGGAGCGTCCTCATACCAAGAGCAGTACCGGGGTGTTCCAGGATGAGGAACTGCTCTTCAGTCACACTCAGCAGAAAGACAACCACCCCGACGTTGACATCTTCGCCACGCCTGACAAGTCTGTGGTGAGTTCTAGGGACAGTACTCAGTGAGATGGGAAAGGTGTTAGTGTTGGGCGAGAGCAAAAGCCTGCACTCACCAGGACCAGGGTGGATGCACATTGACGTGTACTACCTGCTATTCCTTTTAGTGATAAATGAATTGTACTTATGATATTCCTGGTGATAAAGTGCTGTGTTCCTGTCTCAGAGGTTCAGGCCCAGTAATGCTAGTAGCTCAGTGAAGTCCAGGCCCAGCTCAGTGAGGTCGGCAGCCCCAACACTTTTTAGTGATGAGGATGACCTCTTCAGCTCTGTCAAGCCCAAAGCTCTTCGGCCGGTACCCTATTCATTAACAACTTGATTAATTTACTGATGACTACACCCTCAGTCCTTGTCTTTCATTTGACCTCAGAAAGTATCAGAGAAGCCCAGTAAACCCGGTAAAGACAATCCATCCCCAAAACCTTGTCACAGCACCAGTCACAGGGAGTGAGGTAAGGCTGATGAAACAAAGTCTTACGTAGGCTGGTTTACACAGGCATCCCAATTCTGATATTTTTTTCCCCATTAATTGGTCTTTTGATCAATCGCATCTTATCTTTTCACATTAGATTTTTTTTTCAGAGCTGATCTGATTGGACAAAAGACTAATTAGTAAAACATAAATCAGAATTGGGCTGCCTGTGTAAATGCAGCCTTAGTGCTCAGCAGTCTATGTGATTGCCAATGTGTTTATGATTGAAGGGCTTCAGAATTTGAAGGATATCTATAGACAGTAATGCTCTCTCCTCTCAGTTGAGATTAGTTATTCTGTGATATATTTCAAGGGAATGTTATCCAGGCTGTTACATTGCTTTTGGAAGTACTCCTGTCTGTGTCAAGATTACTTAAAGGTCAAAAACATGATTTTCCTATGTTTTAGATATATTTACACACTGAGTTTGGCATAACATTGTGAAAATGATGATGCCCTTTTAGTGTAAGAGCTGTTTGAAATGTCAGCCTGTTTTGATGGGATGACTTCACCAGGCGGTAAATGAGTTAATAGACCAATGAGAAAGAGTTCCACACATCTCTGCCAATAACAGCTAGTTATCCCCTTTACACTCAGACCACTCACAGACAGTCCTGGAAAAATTCTTTGTTGAAAAATTGCTCTTCACTAAGACACTATTTTTGTTTCTTGTTTTTCAATTAAAATGGTTAGAAATCACAGTTAGTTACTTAATTGTTACCAAGAAATGTTTTGATATTGAGAAAAAAGCTGCATTGGACCTTTTCACCTGATCTATGTTCAACTGCACAGAAGCCGGCACCAAGCTCTGTAAAATCTAAACAGCCTTGGTCACGGATTGGAAAACTCCAAGTAAACAACTTCTTCTTTCAAGTCAGTCAACGTTTTACTCTATCTTTACTCTTTCTGAGTGAGAGTTTATTCGTCCAACGTGTTCTCTGCCATCTTTGAACCTCCGCCTTTGACATGAATCATGTCGTCTTTTCACTGCTGGCTTAAAAACTAAACTGAGACAGCGTGACTGTCAGATTGATTTGCATAATGTTTTATTTTTTACCATCAGACTGAAAGCGATTGCTCAACCTTTCTTCTTCTTGAAACTGCATGAATAGATGTCATTCCTATGTCTACCTTTTGACTTTGGCTTTATTCTTGGGCTCTCTTTCCTCTGTATGTCTACCGCTTTGTTCTGATCATCATGAGGAACTGCATGAACAAAATTACTTGTAAATCCATTTCTATAATGTGATAACCATTTGCATGTGTCCTCACTGAGCTACAAACACTCTCTTATAAAGGACTTTAGTTGATGAACAAATGTGTTCCTCCTCCCCACTCTCAGACCAACCTGGTGATCAACCCTGCTGCCCTCCTGCCTAGAGTGTCCCCTTGGATCCTAGGGGGGGTCAGTGGACTACAAGGCCTGAGCCCCAGTTCCTCAGGCCTCAGTCCCAGTACAGCATGGACCCAGTCCCCCAGCGACGGAGGGCTTAGCTTCGACCACCCTGTCCAGGTGTCTGTGCTACAGTGTGCCAACAAGGTTGGTCAAGGGTCAGAGGTCAGGCACTGGGGTGTGGGGGTAACAAAGCACACCTAAAGCTCTAACCTTGTACCTTCCTAAATAAGCCTCTGTTATGACTTCATGTGTCTTCTCTTCCTGTAGGGTCGAGCTAAAGGCTCCATCTGCCGCAGGCCCCAGACCAGGGCAGCACGGCAGATGTCAGCTCAGAGCTCTGTGGACCAGAATAACCAGGGAGAGGACCTGGCCGGACACAGCCCAATCCTACCTCATCCAACCCAGCCTAGTTTGGCACTACTTAACCCAATCCAGCCTAGCCTGGCACTACCTAACCTAACCCTGCCCAGGCCTAGTCTACCCAACCAAGCCCTAACCACTGCCTTACCCTCCTTCTTACCTGCCTCTTTACCCTCCCAACCCCTGCTCACTGATGTCTCTGTCAGACTGTCAGTTCTAACACTACCAGTGTCCAACACCCCTCTAAAGAGAGACTTTTCTAAGGGTAGCAAGGTGAAGGTGCTGCCCTCTCCCGACGAGGCTGACCTGTTTGGGTCTGTCCCTGCCCTGGCCCCAGTCCCCAAACTCACCGCAAAGACTACGGAGGGTGAGTTGACACCGAAGAAGGAGAAAGAAGCGACCCCTCCGTCCCTCTTTGACGACCCCATGGGTGACCTGTTCCAGAACGTCAAGCCGAGGTCTGCGATGAAGGCCTCTTCCTTCCTGGAGGATGAGGACGATGAAGAGTATATCTTTGTGCTGGGAAAGAGCTCTACTCCCACTACTAAAATGACTGCCGGGGGGAAAGTCACTAAGGCAGGGAGCAACTCTACTCCCAAACAGGACCTCTTCCAGGTATTGGTCATGGTGATCAATATTTTTCAGTCAATTGAACAATCAATCTGTCCCTTTTTTTTTATTTATTGTGCAGCCAGGAATTTACAATCATTGAAATGTTCGTTTATTTTTCATCGTACTAGTTGGAGGAAATATCGAAATATAGTTACATATCGCATATTATTTTGGACGGTATTATATCGATACTTTGACTTGCAAGTATTTTTTCTATTGCTGGGTAGCGTTCGGTAACGTTAGCCAGCACTAATCGGTGGTATCTGCCAAAACGCAGGTATTGTTCATCCTATAGCAAGTTCTCCATCTTCTTTTTTAAATGTTGAGTCGACTTCATGTGTTTTCAGCACTTTTCTTTCCATGACTGATTAAAACAAATTTTCTCATGCTCTTCTCTGTCAGCAGCAGACATACACTGAGTATACCAAGTTTGTCAGGGCATGGACTCTACAAGGTGTCGAAAGCACAGGGATCCTGGCCCAACAACGCTTCCCACGGTTGTGTCAAGTTGGCTGGATGTCCTTTGGGTAGTGGACCATTTTTGATACACATGGGAAACTGTTGACTGTAAAAACAGTAGCGTTGCAGTTTATGACAAGAACTGGTGTGCCTGGAATCTACTACCATACCCAGTTCAAAGGCACTTAAATGTTTTGTCTTGCCCATTCACCCTCAATGGCACACATACACAATCCATGTCTCTATTGTCTTGTCTCAAGGCTTAAAAATCCTTCTTTAACCTGTCTGCTCCTCTTGATCTACACTGTTCGAAGTGGATTATACAAGTGACATCAATAAGGGATCATAGTTTTCTGTCATGGAAAGAGCAGGTGTTCTTAATGTGTTATATACTCAGTGAGCAGTATGTTTCAAACAAATTGCAATAAAATCACAGTATTGAGTCGCAATACATATAGAATCGCAATACTTATCGTATCGGCACCTAAGTATCTTGATAATATCATATCTTGAGGTCCCTGGCAATTGTCAGCCCTACAGTACATTGTAGTAGTCTAAATGCAGTTGGTCTGGCTCAGCGCATGCTGCTTCAGCTTATCAAAGAGTTACGATCTCTGCAACAGGAGGTGGAGGGAAATCCATGTATTCCTTGGAAAGTGTATGTCTGCTTTTTTTCTGAATGTGTTTTTCTGTTGTCCCAGGATGAAGCGGCGACGACCCCCAAACCTCACAAAGACAAATCCCTGGATGCCAGCCTGTTTGACGACAACGTTGACATCTTTGCTGATTTGACGGCCACTTCAAAACCAAAAGAGAAGAAGTGCAAGAAGGCGGAGACTAAATCCATATTTCGTGATGATATGGGTGGGTGTTTGCAGAGCACATATTTCAGAATATCTTGCATTGTTGTTCCTCAATAACTTTCAACATGCACGTTGAAATTTACCACAGACAAATATAGGTATACGTACACACACATTCTTACAATGCCATTGCCACCAGGTTGAACTGAAACATCTACTGGACATGCTCTCTCCGTACAGATGACGTCTTCTCTCCCAGCACTGTGAAGCCAATGGCCAAGCAGCCTCCATCCAAGTCCAGGAAAAGCCCTCCCTCCCGGGACACCAGTGCATCGGACGGCTTGGGCAACATCTTCGACCACCCTCACGATGCTCTGGGTGGGAACTGAACCGTGGACTGTTCCTGATGAACTAAAACTTTGTTTGTGTCCCAAATGGCACCGTATTCCGTAGATGGTTCATTACTTTTGACCAGGGCTCATAGGGTGTGCACTATGTGGGGAATAGGGTGCCATTTGGGATGCAGTCCCTAACTGTACAATTGTGCAGAAAACGTTGTTTTGGAGGACTGAAAAAGGGGTTGGAGATATTAACACTGTTCTTATAGAGACTATTTCTATAAAAACAATCCATCGATCGGCATAACCTCAGATGGAAAAAGGGGATGATTCTGATACTCATCTCTGATTGATAACAAGTAACTATTTGTCTTTATTTAATATCCATGGTAGCAGGACTTAGCCATCATTAGGACAGCTGCTAATAAAGAAATAGTAAATTATTTATACATGTAGTTGAGTTCTGGGTATGTGGTTTAGCATTGCCATTCTGAGATTACATGTCACCATCGGGCTGTCATATCACCGTTATGAAATCATTGTTTTTGTCTTTCAATTAATATGAAATTGTTACATTTGTTAACTTTGCCTGTGATAAATTACAATAGATTTTTTTTTTAAGAATTAAAATAATATTTTGCTAAATTTAAAATGTGTGCTAAGTTTGTTTCTAAGATCTGCAGCACTACTTTAAAGTATTTTGTTAAGATAATGAATAGTGGAATTACTAATGCAGCTAAAAGAGGAACATAGCTGTTCACTGCCATCTCTAATCAACTTTTAAATGTTGACTAACTGCACTAGTGCGTTTAGAGGATTCTGCTACATTTTATAATAAGGAACATCTATATTTTTATCAATTAAAATCTATCACTGATGGTATTTAAGTTTCAATTTCCAAGTTAATGTCATGCTCAAGTACAGTGACATGCCTTTCTTGCAAACTCAAAACCCATCAATGCAATAATAACAATGTAATACTAAAAATAAGGTGAAACAAAAACATGTATTTTTATCTCGTATAAGAAAAACAAGATTAAATATGTCAGCAGACTATATACAGGGTCAGTACCATATTTACAATGTGCAGGGATGCTGGATCGCTAGAGGTAGATACTGTATGTAGGCAGGTGGCCTAGTGGTTAGAGCGTTGGACTAGTAACCGAAAGGTTGCAAGATCGAATCCCCGAGCTGACAAGGTAAAAATCTGTCGTTCTGAACAAGGTAGTTACCCCACTGTTCCTTGGCCGTCATTGAAAATAAGATTTTGTTCTTAACTGACTTGCCTTGTTAAATAAAGGTAAAAAAATATATGGGTAAGGTGACTAGGCATCAGTAGCAGCAGCATATATGATGATTTTATGTGAGTGGGTGTTTGTGTGTAGAGTCTATAAATGTATGTGCATATTGTGTGTGAGCAAATGATGGATTGAGTTGGAGTGTGTTGGAGTATCAGTGTGCGTAACTGTGTAGGGCTCTGTGAGTGTGTATAGAGACAGTGCAAAATAAGAATAAAATGCAGGGGTCAACAATAAGAGTTACACAGAGGCCTGTACTCCAGAGCGGGATCGATTTGGAGATGGAGGGGTCCGTCATGGTCTGGGGCAGTGTGTCACAGCATCATCGGACTGAGCTTGTTGTCATTGCAGGCAGTCTCAATGCTGTGCATTACAGGGAAGACATCCTCCTCCCTCATGTGGTACACTTCCTGCAAGCTTATCCTGACATGACCCTCCAGCATGACAATGCCACCAGCCATACTGCACGTTCCTGCAAGACAGGAATGTCAGTGTTCTGCCATGGCCAGGGAAGAGTCCGGATCTCAATCCCATTAAGCATGTCTGGGACCTGTTGGATTGGAGGGTGAGGGCTAGGGTCATTCCCCCCAAGAAATGTCTGGGAACTTGCAGGTGCCATGGTGGAAGAGTGGGGTAACATCTCACAGCAAGAACTGGCAAATCTGGTGCAGTCCATGAGGAGGAGATGCACTGCAGTACTTAATGCAGCTGGTGGCCACACCAGACACTGACTGTTACTTTTGATTTTGACCCCCCATTTGTTCAGGGACACATTATTCAATTTCTAATAATCACATGTCTGTGGAACTTGTTCAGTTTATGTCTCAGTTGTTGAATCTTATATTCATACAAATATTTACACATGTTAAGTTTGCTGAAAATAAACGCAGTTGACAGTGAGAGGACGTTTCTTTTTTTGCTGAGTTTATATCATTGAGTTAATAAAGCCGCATACAAACATGGTCCCTTTTTTGTTATCTTGAGTAAGGGTGCTCCAAAATGCAGGTGTGTCAGTCTAGCTCAGTGCTTTCTGTGGTGGTGGGGCAATCAAGCAGAAAATATGGAGCGTTGCACCGTGATTAGCTCAGTGTTCTGTCACTCATGGGGACACTATGTCACCTCCAAGTAAGGGTAGAGCTAGACAATTCTAGCCCCTTGGTTGTTGCCATAGAGTTACATTAGAAGTGCCCATCCAAGAAGGGTCAAGATCATTGACCACAGATAAAATGAGGTCAAATCACATATCTACTCTAGCTTTGGACTGATCATGTCAACATCATACTTTCAAAATCTTAGCTAGCTGTCATCATCATGAATTAAGTCGACAATCTAATGGCAAATCCTTTTTAATCCTTGTCATATGAAGAGAAATTATAGATAAAACGTATCTGTGTTCATTGGCCATTGGACATAAACATTACACAACAAGTTGGAAATCGCAAATTCAACAATGAGTGGTTTGTAAGAAATCAGTGTGGCTAACTGCAAGCATTGCAAATCAATCATTATCCTGCTATTCAGTGGAGTGGCTGTGTGGTCTCTATTCCTAGTTGAAAATTAGAAACATTCAACATGGCCATGCTGTCAATGAAGCATGATTTGTGCCACGCTCAAAACAACTGTTAACTCGGAACGGCAAAATCTGACTTTAGTGAGTTCAAGACAACTGAAAAATTAGCTACGACTGGGAAAATACATTTTGAACTTTCATCCAACTCGGAAATGTAAATTCGGAACATAGGCCTCTTTCTAGCGCTACGACCTGAAGATGACTAACGTCATCATGATTAGAATTTTTTTCCCCCCAGCTCTGTTGTCTTGAAAGCCCCATAAATCCAGAGAATGCCAGACACAAAATTTGCCCACGAAGGACCGCCGCGCCACCTTCCTGTTCAAGTGAGCACCCCAAAGTGAGTCCAAAAATAAACTGTATGCTGCTGCATAAATGATGTAATATGCCAGGGAGATATGTATACTGTAGCTCAGAAAGTAATACTAACTGTATTTTATCTAGTAAGCTGTTAGTAGCCCATGTGCCTCACCCTAATAATTTGTTCTATTTTCACCTCTTAATTTCGCCTACTGTTCTGACTTGGTGGGACACATGTAGCATATAACCTGTTTTTGATAAATGTAATCATCAAATATTGTAAGAGCTTTCATTGTCTGCTTATATGCCTCCTTTATTTATCCTACGGTTCTGACTTGATGTATAGGGAGAACACTGTAAGAACGGCCCATGTTCTGAATTCTGTTGCTGTACATTTAAAAAGTGATAGCCAGGTGTAGCAGTGGTAAGGTGTTGGGACTCTGCTGTTGGGATAGCTTTATGTAGGTCCTAACAGTTTGTGGGCACCGTTTGTCACCATTCATGTATTGTTTAGTGGCTTTGCTGGCATGCGTCCCACTTTTTTTTTTGCCTCACCAAGATTTACATGCAAAAATCGGCACTGTATAGAAGTCTTGGATGGCAGGGAGCTCCGTCCCAGTGATGTACTGGGCTGTCCACACCACCCTCTACAGCATCATGCGATTGAGGTAGGTGCTATTGTCATACCAAGCAGTGATGCAGCCAGTCAAGATGCTCTCAATGGTACAGCTATAGAACTTTTTGAGGATTTGAGGGCCCATGCATAAACCTTTTCAGCCTCCTCAGGGGGAAGAGGTGCCGTCGCACCTTCTTCACAACTGTGTAGGTGTGTGGACCATTTTAAGTTCTTAGTAATTTGGAGACTGAATAACTTGAAACTCTCTACCCACTCCACTGCAGCCCTATTAATGTGAATGTTGGGGCGGTATGCAAATTGGAGTGTGTCTAGCCTTTCAAAGCACTTCATGATAACAGATGTGAGTGCTACAGGGCGTTAGTCATTGTGGCATGAAGCCTTAGAGTTTATGATTGCTTAAAGAGAACTTGTACACTTCCAGTTATTCAAATGTAGAGAGACAACCGTTTTGCATTATTCCATGAAAGGTTAGTTTGTTGGACTATCAGTATTTTTGTCACTCTGAAGCCAGTGTTCTTGTTGTAGTGTAACAGTATAACTTTAGTCTGTCCCCTCGCCCATACCCGGGCTCGAACCAGGGACCCTCTGCACACATCAACAACAGTCACCCACGAAGCATCGTTACCCATCGCTCCACAAAGGCCGCGGCCCTT
Organism: Salvelinus fontinalis; assembly: GCF_029448725.1. Taxonomy (NCBI): domain Eukaryota; kingdom Metazoa; phylum Chordata; class Actinopteri; order Salmoniformes; family Salmonidae; genus Salvelinus; species Salvelinus fontinalis. Next base: position 32,333,413 of record NC_074701.1, on the reverse strand, counting down.
GCAGAGCAAGGGGCAACACTACTTCTAGGTTTCAGAGCAAGTGACGTAACTGGTTGAAACGCTAGTAGCGCGTACCCGCTAACTAGCTAGCCATTTCACATCCGTTACACTCACCCCCCTTTCAACCTCCTCCTTTTCCGCAGCAACCAGTGATCCGGGTCAACAGCATCAATGTAACAGTATAACTTTAGTACGTCCCCTCGCCCCGACACGGGCGCGAACCAGGGACCCTCTGCACACATCAACAACTGACACCCACGAAGTGTCGTTACCCATCGCCCCACAAAAGCCGCGACCCTTGCAGAGCAAGGGGCAACACTACTTCTAGGTTTCAGAGCAAGTGACGTAACTGATTGAAACGCTAGTAGCGCGTACCCGCCAACTAGCTAGCCATTTCACATCCGTTACACTAGCAGAAAGGGTCCGTCTCTGTGACCAAACAATATTGGTCCCGTCTCTGTGTACTCCTCATTGGTTCACCTAGACTTTTCACGTTGCGTTATAGGATGCCTTTGTTGTCAATCAAAAGAGTCACAATGGGCTGGTTCAGGAGCCTCCTGTTTTTTGACAGGTGAGATGAGTAGTGTTCACGAAAACCCAAAGGTTTACCTATCTATCACAGTTCATGGGCAATAAGGACAGCTTTCAGGCTTTACTTTTTATATTTAAGCATGAAGATAAGCAGACCCTTTTGATTCTAACCTACAATGTCGAATCTGAAGAGGAGAGTAGGCGTAGCAGCTTGCTAGCCAGCCATCGACCCAAGCAAGGTAGGTAGCCATTGTTTGGGTTGCTGAAGTGGTTAGCTCGCTAACTAGTTCTAGCTAGCTAGTCGCAACATATTTAGTTAGATTAAAGAACTTGCTAGTTAGCTATATAATGAATGCTTTTAGTTTGCTGCTACTGTCTTTCATTTGTGCTATTTTATTGTGTCAAGCTATTTAACATACGGAGTGTTTGTAGTCTTGGGACGACAGCCAGTTGTTCATCGCCGGTGTACTCTTGCCAGCAGGTCTTGGGATGCTGTCATGGTGAGTTCAAAACTCTAGGGTTTCTGGTGAGACCGAGAGAGAGAGAAGCTTGCAGTCTGGTCGTGTATTAACTAGCTAGCTTTGAAGTTAAAATTTTTGTCAAGTATTTGCCATGTGTAACAAGCAAGCCACTGATAAAGGCAAGATTAAAACCCTTTGTTTTCACGATTGACACACATTTAGGGCAGCTGACTGTTCAAATTGTATAATATAGCCTTAACTGTATTCCCAATGTTTAACGTGGTCTTTACAGTGTTGGTGTGAGAGGGATCTCTAGTTGTTTGCCTGTCAATCAGCCCACAACTTTACATTTGCATGCTTTTAAAATGAAATGTTACTGCAGTCACATAAAATACAGGTTAACTGTCAAGAGGCCTGCCACAGTGCCTGCAGAGAGCTGTCTGTGTGTTTGACACCACATACTCCTCCCAATGGCTTTATATAGGCTAAGAGCTGACTATATTGCAGCCAGGAGCTGTGGCCTGGGCCTTGCTCTCTGCAGAATGTTTCATGAAGGTGCTTATAATGATTTACACTCGTCACTTCAATTGTACTGTAATTTCTTGGTCTAAACTATTGATCTCTCATATAGACCTAGGCCTTTTTAAGGTGACAGTTGGTGACATTTCAGTGTGTGTCTTGGTGTGAGAATATTTTTATATGCATTTCTTCCGAATGACAATGACATAATGGAATGCTTTGCATTCTGCTCACTAGTATTAACAGAGGGGGTTTGGCCTCCTTGCATATTGTAGAACCTAGATGTTTTATGTTGATAGTTGATTGTTGTCAGGGAAGTACAGGACTCCTTACCTACCAGGTTCATACAGGCATGTCAACTCCACCCCTCCTTCCAAACTTCGTTTTTTATTGAACCTTTATTTAACTAGGCAAGACAGTTCTTATTTACAATGACGGCCAACCCTAACTCGGACCATGCTGGGCCAATTGTACGACTCCCAATCACGGCCGGTTGTGATAAAGCTTGGAATCGAACCAGGGTCTGTAGTGATGCCGATAGATCAAAGCAAATGTATTTATATAGCCCTTCTTACATCAGCTGATATTTCAAAGTGTTGTACAGAAACCCAGCCATAAAACCCCAAACAGCAAGCAATGCTATAGCACTGAGATGCAGTGCCTTAGACTGCTACGCCACTCAAAATCACTGTTTGTTTTTGTCTCTTTTGCCTCATGGTGTCTGTGTATGAGGAACAGACACGGGTGACCTTGGACTTAGAAGAAAGGTCAAGGTACTGAGATCTCTCTCTCTCCACAGCTTGGGGCTTCCTGCATGATGTGTTACCGTGGTGACAACAGAGAACACCCATCCCCCTCTCCCTTCCCCTGGGCCGCCGCCCCTCCCACACCCTCCTCCCCCTAAAGCAGTCCTGACCTCACCAAGATGCCGGACAGAAAGGAGCCACCTATCTATAACGACGACAGTGTGGGGACCTTCCAGTACAAGTTGCCGTTCTACGAGACCATGGAGCTGTTCATCGAAACTTTGACGGGGACCTGCTTCGAGCTGCGTGTCTCGCCCATCGAGACAGTCATCTCTGTCAAGGCCAAGATCCAGAGGCTGGAAGGTACGGTATATAACAGTACAGTAGTGACTTACTGACCCATCATGTAGGTTATAAGGCTATACTGTTTCCCCTTCCTTTACTTAAGCAGGATAGGCTCCCTCCCTGTCTAACACTGTCTGGTGAAATGCGACCTGAAAAATGGCCAATTGAAAATGATTTATGAATATTAATAAGCTCAGACTCAATGCAATACTAATCCTGGCTGCCTAGAATAAGAAACTAAAAAGATATGCGTTGATGTTCACCTTCTTGCACAGAAGATGAGCCAAGCAATACAAAATACATTTCTAAGCCAAGAAGAGGAATGGATACAAATGCATTCAATTGCAAAGAATGGCTTTCTGCTTTAGTAGAAACATTTATATCCTCACAGCATCAGACTTAGTATATCACCCTGCTCCTCCGGCCAAGCAGACAAAGGCTCTGGCTAGTTGGCTTTCCACACACACGTTAAACCTTTTTTTAATCCAATCACTTTACTTTCATCATTTATTCGGCCTCATCTTCCGTCCGTCTTCCTTGAGAGCTCGATAGAGCACTGCACGTTTGGGATATTAAAGGTCCCAAACGGCCTCATCAATCCAGCCACGGCTGAGCCTGGTGAGGTGGGAGGCTCTGGGAGCCAGTGTGTTTAGTAGTGATGAAGTACAGCTGGGGGGATGGAGGCGTTCCAAATGGCATCCTATTCCCTATATAGTACACTACTTTTTACCAGGGCCCATAGAGGAATAGGGTGATGTTTGTGATGCAGATTGTGTGTAGAGTGATGGTTGTGAGAAGAAGAAAAAAGAAGCTAAGGTTTGAGATAGCTAACAGGCACTAGTGCTGACAACAGAGAGGTGAAAGTCTCTAGCAGAGATTGACAAAAAATTCCGTCAGGAGACAGACTCTTTGAACTACTCTGGATGCATCTCAGTAGTCTACAGTAGCCTCCTGCTTGTCTCCTCATCCTACTCTTACTGATCTGAAAATAGGTTGGAAGTAGACTATCATTAGATAGTAGATACCTATCATTTCCATAGCGATGCAACCATGCCTAGATTCCCTGGGCTAAGGTGTTCTATTTGTTGTATTTCTTTGTCTTGCTCCCTATCTGAGGATGTTTGTGGTTCTACTCGTTTTATTTCTACCTCTCTCTCTCTGCGTGTTGTGCTCTCTTGCAGTCAGTCAGTGGGGGGTATGTTAGTCAGGGCTGCGTGACTGGGCATGCCTCTTCACAATAGAGTAGTATGGCACTGCTCTGGCCCACTCACAAACACTGGGTTCCCTCCAGCACTCACTGGGCCAACGAGTGCATTCAGCGTGGGGAGAGGAGCTGGAAAGAGGGAGGGAGGCTGTGTCCCAAATTACATCCTATTTAGTGCACTACTTGTGACCACAGCCCCTATACTGTATAGGGAGTATGGTGCCATTTGGGATGCTGTCGGGGGGGGGAGTCCTCTGTCCTCAAGTACCCCAGCAAGGTTGTAGAGCAGGGATGGGCATGCGGCCCCCTTTTTGAAGGCCAGGGATTGCATTTTTTTGTTTGGGGTGTGGGGGACTTTTTGGGGGTTCTAAACTTACTTTTGTGAGGTAGAATACACAAGGTGAACTTTAGAAATTTGGTTGTGCACCAACAGTTTCTCTTACAGTATGTTAGTCACAGATAGCCACTCAATTAGCCCATGTCAGCAAACATTAGTCTAACGGCCAGCTATCTAAACTTGTATTAATCAAGGTCGAAATAGAGACAGGGCCCCCATTGAGTTTGTTAGTCAGTCTCACTCGGGTATCATATTAAAAACTGCAAACATTTCCCTCCACCCTATGGCAAAACGTGTAGAATTGCAGAAAATTAACACTAAAATCAAAAAAGGTGCATGAAATGAGTTATAAAATTCTAAATCTTCTCTCCGGCCCCATGGCAAAATGTGTGTAATTGTAGCAAACTAGATTTTAAACAGGAACATCTTCTCTATACCCCATGGTGAAATGTGTTGAATTGCACAAAATTTACTTTATTAATTTCTCTCCGGGGGGGGGGGGGGTTAACTGCGGCACCTCATGATGAGTTTGTATTTTTAGTGGCCACCACCGCATCAAAGGTTCCAATCTCTGCTGTAGAGAGAAGGAAAATAAGTCATAACTCAAGTACCTTAGTATGGTTGTAGAGTGAGGGAAGAGAATACTCTTCCCTGTTTATACACTGCAAGTGTCATGCTCTCTAGTTATGCCCAGCTTATCTGTTGTGAGATGTCAATGTGTGAGTGTTTTCACGCTCAAGTTAAGTGCTAGTTTCTAATGGTCTTCAGAGTAAAGTTTGCATTGTGGCCTGAGTCTGTCTTTAGCATGCTATGTCCTGTAGGGGGCATGAGTGAGTCATCTTTCTGGTCTGTGGCGATGGTGCTGCTGGAAAGAGTTTTCCTAGCCTAGCTGTCTGCTAGAGCGGAACATGTTGACTGTCTGTGAAACTGACCTTTCAACAAATAACCACAAAATGTTTTCCCTCCAAATAATACATCTGGACCCATATTCATAAAGCGGCAGAGTATGGGTGCTGATCTAAGATCAGTTTAGTCTTTTAGGTTATTCTTCACCCCAAGACAGCTATGGCCTTTGTATTTCGCATGCTGTGAAAAGGGTGCTTTTTCTCAGTTCTTCTGATGTCCTTTGTCTGTCTCTCGATGTAAAAAAAATAAAAAAATAAAATAAATTCTTTCACACACTTACCTCTTTACTTATTTTAGATTTAAGGGAGTCTGTAGGTCGCATTATTTAGCGTACAGCAAATGTAATTATATATACTGAACAAAAATATAAATGCAACATTGAGTTACTGTTCATAGAAGGAAATCAGTCAATTGAAATAAATTAATTAGGCCCTAATCTATGGATTTCACATGACTGGGAATACAGATATGCATCTGTTAGTCACAGATACCTTAAAAGACAAGTAGGGGCCTGAATCAGAAAACCAGTCAGTATCTGGTGTGACCACCATTTGCATCGTGACACACCTCCTTCGCATAGAGTTGATCAGTCTGTTGATTGTGGCATGTGGAATAAGCATTTCACTGTTGAATTTGGCACACGTGACAAATAAACTTTGATTTGAATGTTGTCCCACTCCTCTTCAATGGCTGTGTGAAGATGCTGGATATTGTCGGGAACTGGAAAACGCTGTCGATCCAGAGCATCCCACATGCTCAATGGGTGTCTGGTGAGTATGCAGGCCAGGGAAGAACTGGGACATTTTCAGCATCCAGGAACTGTGTACATATCCTTGCGACATGGGGCCGTGCATTATCAGGCTGAAACATGAGGTGATGGCGGCAGATGAATGGCACAACAATGGGCCGTAGGCATTCTGTTCACAACGTTGACATCAGCAAACCGCTTGCCCACACGACGCCATACACGTTGATGTGAGGCCGGTTGGACGTACTGCCAAATTCTCTAAAACAAAGTTGGAGGAGGCTGATGGTAGAAAAATTGTCAACAACTCTGGTGAACATTTTCTGCAGTCAGCATGCTATTTGCACGCTTTCTCAGCTTGAGACATCTGTGGCATTGTGTTGTGTGACAACTGCACATTTTTATAGTGGCCTTTTATTGTCCCCAGCACAAGGTGCAATGATAATGCTGTTTAATCAGCTTATTGAAATGCCACACCTGTCGGGTGAATGGATAATCTTGGAAAGGAGAAATGCTCACTAACAATCTCCTTTCCAAGATTGTAAATACATTTGAGAGAAATAAGCATTTTGTGCATATGGACCATTTCAGCTCCTGAAACATGGGACCAACACATTGCGTATTATATATATATATATATATATACACTGCTCAAAAAAATAAAGGGGACGCTTAAACAACACAATGTAACTCCAAGTCAATCACACTTCTGTGAAATCAAACTGTCCACTTAGGAAGCAACACTGATTGACAATAAATTTCACATGCTGTTGTGCAAATGGAGTAGACAACAGGTGGAAATTATAGGCAATTAGCAAGACACCCCCAAAAAAGGAGTGATTCTGCAGGTGGTGACCACAGACCACTTCTCAGTTCCTATGCTTCCTGGCTGATGTTTTGGTCACTTTTGAATGCTGGCGGTGCTTACACTCTAGTGGTAGCATGAGACGGGGTCTACAACCCACACAAGTGGCTCAGGTAGTGCAGCTCATCCAGGATGGCACATCAATGCGAGCTGTGGCAAGAAGGTTTGCTGTGTCTGTCAGTGTAGTGTCCAGAGCATGGAGGCGCTACCAGGAGACATGCCAGTACATCAGGAGACGTGGAGGAGGCCGTAGGAGGGCAACAACCCAGCAGCAGGACCGCTACCTCCGCCTTTGTGCAAGGAGGAGCACTACCAGAGCCCTGCAAAATGACCTCCAGCAGGCCACAAATGTGCATGTGTCAGCATATGGTCTCACAAGGGCTCTGAGGATCTCATCTCGGTACCTAATGGCAGTCAGGCTACCTCTGGCGAGCACATGGAGGGCTGTGCGGCCCCACAAAGAAATGCCAACCCACACCATGACTGACCCACCGCCAAACCGGTCATGCTGGAGGATGGTGCAGGCAGCAGAATGATATCAGACCTTCTTGTTGCGTGTCTGATAATCTACCATTTATATAGGAGTGGTTAAAACATGCTAATAATGGTCCTCTGAGTATATACATTTAAAAAAAAAAAATTGTATACTTCCACTGGTATGCCATCCAGCCCTGGAGTTTTCCCAGCCTTAAATGCTTTAAAACTTCTTACGGCTGAGATCCCATTAACGGGATCGACTTGACAACAGCCAGTGGAAGTGCAGGGCACCAAATTTAAACGACAGAAATGTCATATTTAAAATTCCTCAAACATACAAGTATTTTACATAATTTTAAAGATAAACTTGTTAATCCCACCACAGTGTCCGATTTCAAAAAGGCTTTACGACGAAAGCACACCATCTGATTATGTTAGGTCAGTACCTAGTCACAGAAAAACACAGCCATTTTTCCAGCCAAAGAGAGGATTCACAAAAAGCAGAAATAGAGATAAAATGAATCGCTAACCTTTGATCTTCATCAGATGACACTCATAGGACTTCATGTTACACAATACATGTATGTTCTTTTCGATAAAGTTCATATTTATATCCAAAAATCTCAGTTTACATTGGCATGTTATGTTCAGTAATGTTTTGCCTCCAAAACATCTGGTGATTTTGCAGAGAGCCACATCAATTTACAGAAATACTCATAATAAACATTGATAAAAGATACAATTGTTTGAAATGGAACTTTAGATAAACTTCTCCTTAATGCAACCGCTGTGTCAGATTTCAAAAAAACTTTACGGAAAAAGCACACCATGCAATAATCTGAGTACGGGGCTCAGACACAAAAGCAAGCCATACAGGTACCCGCCATGTTGTGGAGTTAACAGAAGTCAGAAATAGCATTCTAAATATTCATTTACCTTTGATGATCTTCATCAGAATGCACTCCCAGGAATCCCAGGTCCACAAATGTTTGTTTTGTTCGATAACGTTCATAATTTATGTCCAAATACCTCCTTTTTGTTTGTGACAAAAAGGCCAGACAAAAAGTCTAAGAATTCCATTACAGTTCGTAGAAACATGTCAAACGATGTATAGAATCAATCTTTAGGGTGTTTTTAACATAAATCTTCAATGTTTCAACCGAAGAATTCCTTTGTCTGTAGAAATGCAATGGAACGCAGCTAACTCTCACGGGGGCGCACCTGAGTGAGCTCTGACTCGATCAGCTCTTATTCCCTCATCCTTCACAGTAGAAGCATCAAACAAGATTCAAAGACTGTTGACATCTAGTGGAAGCCTTAGGAAGTGCAATATGACCCCATAGACACTGTATATTGGATAGGCAAACCTACAAACCTCAGATTTCCCACTTCCTGGTTGGATTTTTTTCTCAGGTTTTTGCCTGCCATATGTGTTCTGTTATACTCACAGACATCATTCAAACAGTTTTAGAAACTTCAGAGTGTTTTCTATCCAAATCTACTAATAATATGCATATCTTAGCTTCTTTGCATGAGTAGCAGGCAGTTTACTCTGGGCACCTTATTCATCCAAGCTACTCAATACTGCCCCCAGCCATAAGAAGTTAATTGCATCAAGAAGTTTCTCCTCTGTAATTTGGCCTTCACATGAGTCTTTCTGTACATATGTTAATTTTACATTATTATTAGGGGAAAAATCCATACAATTAGTTTGTTAATGGAGATGGAGGAGACTGAAACAAACATATTCTTAAAGTACTTCACTTCATCTTTCAAAATATAATTTGGTGAATCGTGCGTGACTCGATTTGTAACAAGTTTCAATACATTTGTTTTGGTAGCATTTCTATATTGAAGATTGAAAAATAATTTGGTGCATTTTTCCCCATATTCCATCCAGTTCGCTTTATTTTTATAATATATTACACTTGATCTTTCTTGAATAAGGTCCTCCATTTCTTTTTGTTTTTCCTCAACTTATTCTGTGCCTCTATGCGTTTATATTTTTGTTCAGTGTAGTTAGAACTGCTTTTCTAAGGGTTGCCCCTTTGACCTGACAAAATTGATTGTAATGACAGCCTCCCACTGGATGGAGCCAGAGACATGTTTATTCAACAGAGAAGCCTCTGAGTGTCCTAGAACTGTCTTTTTTGTGTTCTGACTTAGAAAACGGTGGGAAATTCATAAAACAAGTAATGTGAACATATTATCAGGAAATCTAGTGCCCGAATTCGGGCAATGTAATCTTATGAGGATGCTGAATAAGATTATATTGACAGGGTACCTGATCCAAGTGCAGCACTCCCACTCTGAAATGCTTTGTGAATATGGCCTCTGTAGTGTCGTCACTTTCTGGCCATACTAGAGATGATGGAAGTATGTTTCTTCTTGCCTGGCTACCCACACTCCTTGCTACGGTCAAAAATTACACCACGCCTACAGACGTTAGTTTCTTCTCCGCAATGAGTCTGGAGCAGAGTACCGATTTCACCAAATGCGAACACATTCGGGACCTTCTGATTGGTCCACAAACTGATGGGTTGGGCCAGAACACGTGTGGGTATTGCGGCGGTTTTAAAATGTAATTGGCTTTGATACTCTTGATTGGTTCGAGACGATCCAACCGCTGATAGCCTTTGTTTTGTACAATGCCACTCGTCACCACAGACGACTTCAATGATGGCAGTCTCAGACTAAAAGTATGTAGCGATTGACAGAGCAGCGGACGAATTGAGAGTTGTCAGGCTATGGTTCTTCTTTTTATTTATTTTTTATTTAACCTTTATTTAACTAGGCAAGTTAGTTAAGGACAAATTCCTCTTTACAATGACGGCCTACCAAAAGGCAAAAGGCCTCCTGCGGGGATGGGGGCTGGGATTAAAAATACAATTAAATGAAAATATTGGACAAAACACACATCACGACAAGAGACAACACTACTTCAAAAGAGACCTAAGACAACACAGCCTGGCAGCAACACATGACAACACAGCATGGCAGCAACACAAAACATGGTTTAACATTATTGGGCACAGACAACAGCACAAAGGGCAAGAAGGTGGAGACAACAAAGAACATCTAGTCGCTCGCGAGCACCCTTACCTGCCAATCTATAAATTACGTCTCCGTAATCTAGAATGGGTTGGATGATTATCTGAATCAGGGTTAGTTTGGCAGAAGGAGTAAAAGAGGAGCGGTTATGAAAGTCTAGATTTTTAAGCCTGCATCTTTATGTGCTGAGAGAAGGACAATGTACTGTCTAGCCATATTCCCAAGTACTTGTATGAGGTGACTACCTTCTTTCTCTGCTTTACTTTCTAACCACATAAATTGGTTGATTTCTCAGTGTCTTATAGTACTTTTGTTCATGGATGTTCTGTACTGTAATTCTTCCTGTGTGGTTATCCTAAAAGGTTGGTGGAAATGAGAGGGGTGTTCTGTACGGTAATTCCTTACTTGGTTATGAGGTTGGAGGGAGGGGGAGATCTTGTGTAAATTCACCTCTGTCTGTTCTGTCGTCTTGCTTGCCCCCCCCCAGGTATCCCTGTTGCCCAGCAACACCTGATCTGGAACAACTTGGAGCTGGAGGATGAGTACTGTCTGCATGAGTACTGGTGAGTTTAACTAGGTCGTGTTCATTTGGCACCAAACTGAATGAAACTGGGAGAGGCTACCTGGACTAAGTAAGAGTAGTTCTTTTACCTTTCTGTTCCAAAGCATTTTAAAATGTTTCCTGTTACGTGCCCTAATTAACACAACCCTGTTCACAACCCTTTTGAATTTATTTTTTTAATCTCTGGTCAGTTAACTGGGACCTATTGTCATATATATAGCAATGCCCTGTAAACGAACCATGAACTTTGATCTTGTAATTAGTGGTTCATTGAAATTAGTGAAGTGGAGGACTTGACTATATGCTTTGAAATGAACTCCCCTTGTAGTGAATACATTTTCTCCCCAAGCCCTGATATCAATGAACCAAAGATGCCGAATTGGCTACAGTCACATATTGAATGTGTTTGTGAGTTGTCAGTTTTATTAGATACAGACCCAGTCTACAGATTGTAGATGGTGGTTGCGTCATGAATGCTTGTCGCTTAATTTTCCACATGATCTGTCCCCGGTGAGGTTTAGTTAGGTCTGAGTAACAACAAAACATCCTTTTGAAGTCTGAGAAATGGAGGGCGAGAGTGGGTGGATTTGTATAAAACGGACGTTCCGTTTGAATTCCAGTGGAATTCCCAGATGTGTCCATAAGTTCATCTGGAGCGCAGACTGACTGAGGAACGATGTTTGTTCCGGAATAATTATCGTTTTCCCAGTCAGTTTATTGGGCACCAAACATAAGAAAACCAACTGAAACAGGGAAAGACTACCTGGAAATGCAAATGTTTTTTGATAATGATGATATGTTTTCTGCTGCGTGCCCTAATGAACACCACCCGTGCCTGAACGATCAAGAAAGCTGTAAGGCAAAGCAATACGGTGATAGCTTAACCGATCCTTCCAAGGGACTTGGGACAGCTTCAACATAATTGCTGACATTTATCTTGTTGTCTGTCTATTTGTGTTTCTGCAGTATTGCTGAGGGCTGTACTCTGAAGCTGGTGCTAGCAATGAGAGGAGGACCAATCAACACCAGGAGAGGTAGGTAGCTAGGGGGAGATGTTGGGATTTCTCTACCCTCACTGCTGTACACCCATAAGTATTCACACACAGTAAATTCACCTATTCTAGTCCTGTAAGCCTCTGTAGCAACATGTTGATTTGATGAACACTGCCCTAATGTCCATTAAGTGATTGGTTGGTTCTTTCTCTTGGGCAGTGTCCATGAAATACTTGGTGGCTGACTGACTGAGTGGCTGACTGACTGACTGAGTGGCTGGCTGGCTGGCGGACTGAGTGGCTGGCTGGCTGGCGGACTGAGTGGCTGGCTGGCTGGCGGACTGAGTGGCTGGCTGGCTGGCGGACTGAGTGGCTGGCTGGCTGGCGGACTGAGTGGCTGGCTGGCTGGCGGACTGAGTGGCTGGCTGGCTGGCGGACTGAGTGGCTGGCTGGCTGGCGGACTGAGTGGCTGGCTGGCTGGCGGACTGAGTGGCTGGCTGGCTGGCGGACTGAGTGGCTGGCTGGCTGGCGGACTGAGTGGCTGGCTGGCTGGCGGACTGAGTGGCTGGCTGGCTGGCGGACTGAGTGGCTGGCTGGCTGGCGGACTGAGTGGCTGGCTGGCTGGCGGACTGAGTGGCTGGCTGGCTGGCGGACTGAGTGGCTGGCTGGCTGGCGGACTGAGTGGCTGGCTGGCTGGCGGACTGAGTGGCTGGCTGGCTGGCGGACTGAGTGGCTGGCTGGCTGGCGGACTGAGTGGCTGGCTGGCTGGCGGACTGAGTGGCTGGCTGGCTGGCGGACTGAGTGGCTGGCTGGCTGGCTGGCGGACTGAGTGGCTGGCTGGCTGGCTGGCGGACTGAGTGGCTGGCTGGCTGGCTGGCGGACTGAGTGGCTGGCTGGCTGGCTGGCGGACTGAGTGGCTGGCTGGCTGGCTGGCGGACTGAGTGGCTGGCTGGCTGGCTGGCGGACTGAGTGGCTGGCTGGCTGGCTGGCGGACTGAGTGGCTGGCTGGCTGGCTGGCGGACTGAGTGGCTGGCTGGCTGGCTGGCGGACTGAGTGGCTGGCTGGCTGGCTGGCGGACTGAGTGGCTGGCTGGCTGGCTGGCGGACTGAGTGGCTGGCTGGCTGGCTGGCGGACTGAGTGGCTGGCTGGCTGGCTGGCGGACTGAGTGGCTGGCTGGCTGGCTGGCGGACTGAGTGGCGGGCTGGCTGGCTGGCGGACTGAGTGGCGGACTGGCTGGCTGGCTGGCTGGCTGGCGGACTGAGTGGCTGGCTGGCTGGCTGGCGGACTGAGTGGCTGGCTGGCTGGCTGGCGGACTGAGTGGCTGGCTGGCTGGCTGGCGGACTGAGTGGCTGGCTGGCTGGCTGGCGGACTGAGTGGCTGGCTGGCTGGCTGGCGGACTGAGTGGCTGGCTGGCTGGCTGGCTGGCTGGCGGACTGAGTGGCTGGCTGGCTGGCTGGCGGACTGAGTGGCTGGCTGGCTGGCTGGCGGACTGAGTGGCTGGCTGGCTGGCTGGCGGACTGAGTGGCTGGCTGGCTGGCTGGCGGACTGAGTGGCTGGCTGGCTGGCTGGCGGACTGAGTGGCTGGCTGGCTGGCTGGCGGACTGAGTGGCTGGCTGGCTGGCTGGCGGACTGAGTGGCTGGCTGGCTGGCTGGCGGACTGAGTGGCTGGCTGGCTGGCTGGCGGACTGAGTGGCTGGCTGGCTGGCTGGCGGACTGAGTGGCTGGCTGGCTGGCTGGCGGACTGAGTGGCTGGCTGGCTGGCTGGCGGACTGAGTGGCTGGCTGGCTGGCTGGCGGACTGAGTGGCTGGCTGGCTGGCTGGCGGACTGAGTGGCTGGCTGGCTGGCTGGCGGACTGAGTGGCTGGCTGGCTGGCTGGCGGACTGAGTGGCTGGCTGGCTGGCTGGCGGACTGAGTGGCTGGCTGGCTGGCTGGCGGACTGAGTGGCTGGCTGGCTGGCTGGCGGACTGAGTGGCTGGCTGGCTGGCTGGCGGACTGAGTGGCTGGCTGGCTGGCTGGCGGACTGAGTGGCTGGCTGACGGACGGACGGACTGAGTGGCTGGCTGACGGACGGACGGACTGAGTGGCTGGCTGACGGACGGACTGAGTGGCTGGCTGACGGACGGACGGACTGAGTGGCTGGCTGACGGACGGACGGACTGAGTGGCTGGCTGACGGACGGACTGAGTGGCTGGCTGACGGACGGACTGAGTGGCTGGCTGACGGACGGACTGAGTGGCGGACGGACGGACTGAGTGACTGACTGACTGACGGACGGACTGACTGACTGACGGACGGACGGACGGACTGACGGACTGACGGACTGACTGACTGACTGACTGACTGACTGACTGACTGACTGACTGACTGACTGACTGACTGACGGACTGACGGACTGACGGACTGACGGACTGACGGACTGACGGACTGACGGACTGACGGACTGACGGACTGACGGACTGACGGACTGACGGACTGACGGACTGACGGACTGGCGGACGGGCGGACGGGCGGACGGGCGGACGGGCGGACGGGCGGACGGGCGGACGGGCGGGCGGGCGGGCGGGCGGGCGGGCGGGCGGGCGGGCGGGCGGGCGGGCGGGCGGGCGGGCGGGCGGGCGGGCGGGCGGGCGGGCGGGCGGGCGGGCGGGCGGACGGACGGACGGACGGACGGACGGACGGACGGACTGAGTGGCGGGCGGGCGGACGGACGGACTGAGTGGCTGACGGACGGACGGACGGACGGACGGACGGACGGACGGACGGACTGAGTGGCTGGCGGGCGGGCGGACGGACGGACGGACGGACGGACGGACGGACGGACGGACGGACTGAGTGGCTGGCGGGCGGGCGGGCGGACGGACGGACGGACGGACGGACGGACTGAGTGGCTGGCGGACGGACGGACGGACGGACGGACTGAGTGGCTGGCGGACGGACTGAGTGGCTGGCGGACTGAGTGGCTGGCTGGCTGGCTGACGGACGGACTGAGTGGCTGGCGGGCGGGCGGACGGACTGAGTGGCTGGCGGGCGGGCGGACGGACTGAGTGGCTGGCTGGCGGGCGGACGGACTGAGTGGCTGGCTGGCTGGCGGACGGACTGAGTGGCTGGCTGGCGGGCGGACGGACTGAGTGGCTGGCTGGCGGGCGGACGGACTGAGTGGCTGGCTGGCGGGCGGACGGACTGAGTGGCTGGCTGGCGGACGGACTGAGTGGCCGGCTGGCGGGCGGACGGACTGAGTGGCCGGCTGGCGGGCGGACGGACTGAGTGGCCGGCTGGCGGGCGGACGGACTGAGTGGCCGGCTGGCGGGCGGACGGACTGAGTGGCCGGCTGGCGGGCGGACGGACTGAGTGGCCGGCTGGCGGACGGACTGAGTGGCTGGCCGGCTGGCGGACGGACTGAGTGGCTGGCCGGCGGGACTGAGTGGCTGGCCGGCGGGACTGACTGGCTGGCCGGCGGGACTGACTGGCTGGCCGGCGGGACTGACTGGCTGGCCGGCGGGACTGACTGGCTGGCCGGCGGGACTGACTGGCTGGCCGGCGGGACTGACTGGCTGGCCGGCTGGCGGACGGACTGGCTGGCCGGCTGGCGGACGGACTGAGTGGCTGGCCGGCTGGCGGACGGACTGAGTGGCTGGCCGGCGGGCGGACGGACTGAGTGGCTGGCCGGCGGACGGACGGACTGAGTGGCTGGCCGGCTGGCGGACGGACTGAGTGGCTGGCCGGATGGCGGGCGGACTGAGTGGCTGGCCGGCTGGCGGGCGGACTGAGTGGCTGGCCGGCTGGCGGGCGGACTGAGTGGCTGGCCGGCTGGCGGGCGGACTGAGTGGCTGGCCGGCTGGCGGGCGGACTGAGTGGCTGGCCGGCTGGCGGGCGGACTGAGTGGCTGGCCGGCTGGCGGGCGGACTGAGTGGCTGGCCGGCTGGCGGGCGGACTGAGTGGCTGGCCGGCTGGCGGGCGGACTGAGTGGCTGGCTGGCGGGCGGACGGACTGAGTGGCTGGCTGGCTGGCGGACGGACTGAGTGGCTGGCTGGCTGGCGGACGGACTGAGTGGCTGGCTGGCGGACGGACTGAGTGGCTGGCTGGCGGGCGGACGGACTGAGTGGCTGGCTGGCGGGCGGACGGACTGAGTGGCTGGCTGGCGGGCGGACGGACTGAGTGGCTGGCTGGCTGGCTGGCGGACGGACTGAGTGGCTGGCTGGCGGGCGGACGGACTGAGTGGCTGGCTGGCTGGCGGACGGACTGAGTGGCTGGCTGGCGGACGGACTGAGTGGCTGGCTGGCGGACGGACTGAGTGGCTGGCTGGCGGACGGACTGAGTGGCTGGCTGGCGGACGGACTGAGTGGCTGGCTGGCGGACGGACTGAGTGGCTGGCTGGCGGACGGACTGAGTGGCTGGCTGGCGGACGGACTGAGTGGCTGGCTGGCTGGCGGACGGACTGAGTGGCTGGCTGGCTGGCGGACGGACTGAGTGGCGGGCTGAGTGGCTGGCTGGCTGGCTGGCGGACTGAGTGGCTGGCTGGCTGGCTGGCGGACTGAGTGGCTGGCTGGCGGACTGAGTGGCTGGCTGGCTGGCTGGCGGACTGAGTGGCTGGCTGGCTGGCTGGCGCACTGAGTGGCTGGCTGGCTGGCTGGCGGACTGAGTGGCTGGCTGGCTGGCGGGCGGACTGAGTGGCTGGCTGGCTGGCTGGCGGGCGGACTGAGTGGCTGGCTGGCTGGCTGGCTGGCGGGCGGACTGAGTGGCTGGCTGGCGGGCGGACTGAGTGGCTGGCTGGCTGGCTGGCGGACTGAGTGGCTGGCTGGCTGGCTGGCGGACTGAGTGGCTGGCTGGCTGGCGGGCGGACGGACGGACGGACGGACTGAGTGGCTGGCGGACGGACGGACGGACGGACGGACTGAGTGGCTGGCGGACGGACGGACTGAGTGGCTGGCTGGCTGACGGACGGACTGAGTGGCTGGCTGGCTGGCGGACGGACTGAGTGGCTGGCGGACTGAGTGGCTGGCTGGCTGGCTGACGGACGGACTGAGTGGCTGGCGGGCGGGCGGACGGACTGAGTGGCTGGCGGGCGGGCGGACGGACTGAGTGGCTGGCTGGCGGGCGGACGGACTGAGTGGCTGGCTGGCTGGCGGACGGACTGAGTGGCTGGCTGGCGGGCGGACGGACTGAGTGGCTGGCTGGCGGGCGGACGGACTGAGTGGCTGGCTGGCGGGCGGACGGACTGAGTGGCTGGCTGGCGGACGGACTGAGTGGCTGGCTGGCGGGCGGACGGACTGAGTGGCTGGCTGGCGGGCGGACGGACTGAGTGGCTGGCTGGCGGGCGGACGGACTGAGTGGCCGGCTGGCGGGCGGACGGACTGAGTGGCCGGCTGGCGGACGGACTGAGTGGCTGGCCGGCTGGCGGACGGACTGAGTGGCTGGCCGGCGGGACTGAGTGGCTGGCCGGCGGGACTGACTGGCTGGCCGGCGGGACTGACTGGCTGGCCGGCGGGACTGACTGGCTGGCCGGCGGGACTGACTGGCTGGCCGGCGGGACTGACTGGCTGGCCGGCTGGCGGACGGACTGGCTGGCCGGCTGGCGGACGGACTGAGTGGCTGGCCGGCTGGCGGACGGACTGAGTGGCTGGCCGGCGGGCGGACGGACTGAGTGGCTGGCCGGCGGACGGACGGACTGAGTGGCTGGCCGGCTGGCGGACGGACTGAGTGGCTGGCCGGATGGCGGGCGGACTGAGTGGCTGGCCGGCTGGCGGGCGGACTGAGTGGCTGGCCGGCTGGCGGGCGGACTGAGTGGCTGGCCGGCTGGCGGGCGGACTGAGTGGCTGGCCGGCTGGCGGGCGGACTGAGTGGCTGGCCGGCTGGCGGGCGGACTGAGTGGCTGGCCGGCTGGCGGGCGGGCGGACGGACTGAGTGGCTGGCCGGCTGGCGGGCGGACTGAGTGGCTGGCTGGCGGGCGGACTGAGTGGCTGGCTGGCTGGCGGACGGACTGAGTGGCTGGCTGGCTGGCGGGCGGACTGAGTGGCTGGCTGGCGGGCGGATTGAGTGGCTGGCTGGCTGGCTGGCGGACTGAGTGGCTGGCTGGCTGGCTGGCGGACTGAGTGGCTGGCTGGCTGGCTGGCGGACTGAGTGGCTGGCTGGCGGACTGAGTGGCTGGCTGGCGGACTGAGTGGCTGGCTGGCGGACTGAGTGGCTGGCTGGCGGACTGAGTGGCTGGCTGGCGGACTGAGTGGCTGGCTGGCGGACTGAGTGGCTGGCTGGCGGACTGAGTGGCTGGCTGGCGGACTGAGTGGCTGGCTGGCGGACTGAGTGGCTGGCTGGCTGGCTGGCGGACTGAGTGGCAGACTGAGTGGCTGGCGGACTGAATGGCCGGCTGGCTGGCTGAGGGGCTGGCCGGCCGGCCGACTGACCGAGTGGCTGACTGACTTACTGAGTGGCTTTCTAACTGACTGACGGACGGACTGAGTGGCTGGCTGGCGGACGGACGGACGGACTGAGTGGCTGGCTGGCGGGCGGACGGACTGAGTGGCTGGCTGGCTGGCGGACGGACTGAGTGGCTGGCTGACTGACTGACTGACGGACTGAGTGGCGGACGGACTGACTGAGTGGCTGGCTGGCTGGCGGGCGGACGGACGGACGGACTGAGTGGCTGGCGGACGGACGGACTGAGTGGCTGGCTGGCTGACGGACGGACTGAGTGGCTGGCTGGCTGGCGGACGGACTGAGTGGCTGGCGGACTGAGTGGCTGGCTGGCTGGCTGGCGGACGGACTGAGTGGCTGGCGGGCGGGCGGACGGACTGAGTGGCTGGCGGGCGGGCGGACGGACTGAGTGGCTGGCGGGCGGACGGACGGACTGAGTGGCTGGCGGGCGGACGGACGGACTGAGTGGCTGGCTGGCGGACGGACGGACTGAGTGGCTGGCTGGCGGACGGACGGACTGAGTGGCTGGCTGGCTGGCTGGCTGGCGGACGGACTGAGTGGCTGGCTGGCGGGCGGACGGACTGAGTGGCTGGCTGGCGGGCGGACGGACTGAGTGGCTGGCTGGCGGGCGGACGGACTGAGTGGCTGGCTGGCGGGCGGACGGACTGAGTGGCTGGCGGGCGGACGGACTGAGTGGCTGGCTGGCTGGCGGACGGACTGAGTGGCTGGCTGGCTGGCGGACGGACTGAGTGGCTGGCTGGCGGGCGGACGGACTGAGTGGCTGGCTGGCTGGCGGACGGACTGAGTGGCTGGCTGGCTGGCGGACGGACTGAGTGGCCGGCTGGCGGACGGACTGAGTGGCTGGCCGGCTGGCGGACGGACTGAGTGGCTGGCCGGCGGGACTGAGTGGCTGGCCGGCGGGACTGACTGGCTGGCCGGCGGGACTGACTGGCTGGCCGGCGGGACTGACTGGCTGGCCGGCGGGACTGACTGGCTGGCCGGCGGGACTGACTGGCTGGCCGGCTGGCGGACGGACTGGCTGGCCGGCTGGCGGACGGACTGAGTGGCTGGCCGGCTGGCGGACGGACTGAGTGGCTGGCCGGCTGGCGGACGGACTGAGTGGCTGGCCGGCGGACGGACGGACTGAGTGGCTGGCCGGCTGGCGGACGGACTGAGTGGCTGGCCGGATGGCGGGCGGACTGAGTGGCTGGCCGGCTGGCGGGCGGACTGAGTGGCTGGCCGGCTGGCGGGCGGACTGAGTGGCTGGCTGGCGGACGGACTGAGTGGCTGGCTGGCGGGCGGACGGACTGAGTGGCTGGCTGGCGGGCGGACGGACTGAGTGGCTGGCTGGCTGGCGGACGGACTGAGTGGCTGGCTGGCGGGCGGACGGACTGAGTGGCTGGCTGGCTGGCGGACGGACTGAGTGGCTGGCTGGCTGGCGGACGGACTGAGTGGCTGGCTGGCGGACGGACTGAGTGGCTGGCTGGCGGACGGACTGAGTGGCTGGCTGGCGGACGGACTGAGTGGCTGGCTGGCGGACGGACTGAGTGGCTGGCTGGCGGACGGACTGAGTGGCTGGCTGGCGGACGGACTGAGTGGCTGGCTGGCTGGCGGACGGACTGAGTGGCTGGCTGGCGGGCGGACGGACTGAGTGGCTGGCTGGCGGGCGGACGGACTGAGTGGCTGGCTGGCGGGCGGACGGACTGAGTGGCTGGCTGGCGGACGGACGGACTGAGTGGCTGGCTGGCGGGCGGACGGACTGAGTGGCTGGCTGGCTGGCGGACGGACTGAGTGGCTGGCTGGCTGGCGGACGGACTGAGTGGCTGGCTGGCGGGCGGACGGACTGAGTGGCTGGCTGGCTGGCGGACGGACTGAGTGGCTGGCTGGCGGGCGGACGGACTGAGTGGCTGGCTGGCTGGCGGACGGACTGAGTGGCTGGCTGGCTGGCGGACGGACTGAGTGGCTGGCTGGCGGACGGACTGAGTGGCTGGCTGGCGGGCGGACGGACTGAGTGGCTGGCTGGCAGGCGGACGGACTGAGTGGCTGGCTGGCGGGCGGACGGACTGAGTGGCTGGCTGGCTGGCTGGCGGACGGACTGAGTGGCTGGCTGGCGGGCGGACGGACTGAGTGGCTGGCTGGCTGGCGGACGGACTGAGTGGCTGGCTGGCGGACGGACTGAGTGGCTGGCTGGCGGACGGACTGAGTGGCTGGCTGGCGGACGGACTGAGTGGCTGGCTGGCGGACGGACTGAGTGGCTGGCTGGCGGACGGACTGAGTGGCTGGCTGGCGGACGGACTGAGTGGCTGGCTGGCGGACGGACTGAGTGGCTGGCTGGCTGGCGGACGGACTGAGTGGCTGGCTGGCTGGCGGACGGACTGAGTGGCGGGCTGAGTGGCTGGCTGGCTGGCTGGCGGACTGAGTGGCTGGCTGGCTGGCTGGCGGACTGAGTGGCTGGCTGGCGGACTGAGTGGCTGGCTGGCTGGCTGGCGGACTGAGTGGCTGGCTGGCTGGCTGGCGCACTGAGTGGCTGGCTGGCTGGCTGGCGGACTGAGTGGCTGGCTGGCTGGCGGACGGACTGAGTGGCTGGCTGGCGGGCGGACGGACTGAGTGGCTGGCGGGCGGGCGGACGGACTGAGTGGCTGGCTGGCGGACGGACGGACTGAGTGGCTGGCTGGCGGGCGGACGGACTGAGTGGCTGGCTGGCGGGCGGACGGACTGAGTGGCTGGCTGGCTGGCGGACGGACTGAGTGGCTGGCTGGCTGGCGGACGGACTGAGTGGCTGGCTGGCTGGCGGACGGACTGAGTGGCTGGCTGGCGGGCGGACGGACTGAGTGGCTGGCTGGCTGGCGGACGGACTGAGTGGCTGGCTGGCTGGCGGACGGACTGAGTGGCTGGCTGGCTGGCGGACGGACTGAGTGGCTGGCTGGCTGGCGGACGGACTGAGTGGCTGGCTGGCTGGCGGACGGACTGAGTGGCTGGCTGGCTGGCGGACGGACTGAGTGGCTGGCTGGCTGGCGGACGGACTGAGTGGCTGGCTGGCTGGCGGACGGACTGAGTGGCTGGCTGGCTGGCGGACGGACTGAGTGGCTGGCTGGCTGGCGGGCGGACTGAGTGGCTGGCTGGCGGGCGGACTGAGTGGCTGGCTGGCTGGCGGGCGGACTGAGCGGCTGGCTGGCTGGCTGGCGGACTGAGCGGCTGGCTGGCGGACTGAGCGGCTGGCTGGCGGACTGAGCGGCTGGCTGGCGGACTGAGCGGCTGGCTGGCGGACTGAGTGGCTGGCTGGCGGACTGAGTGGCTGGCTGGCGGACTGAGTGGCTGGCTGGCGGACTGAGTGGCTGGCTGGCGGACTGAGTGGCTGGCTGGCGGACTGAGTGGCTGGCTGGCGGACTGAGTGGCTGGCTGGCTGGCTGGCGGACTGAGTGGCAGACTGAGTGGCTGGCGGACTGAATGGCCGGCTGGCTGGCTGAGGGGCTGGCCGGCCGGCCGACTGACCGAGTGGCTGACTGACTTACTGAGTGGCTTTCTAACTGACTGACTGACGGACTGAGTGGCTGGCTGGCGGACGGACGGACGGACTGAGTGGCTGGCTGGCGGGCGGACGGACTGAGTGGCTGGCTGGCTGGCGGACGGACTGAGTGGCTGGCTGGCTGGCTGGCGGACGGACTGAGTGGCTGGCTGGCTGGCGGACGGACTGAGTGGCTGGCTGGCTGGCGGACGGACTGAGTGGCTGGCTGGCTGGCGGACGGACTGAGTGGCTGGCTGGCTGGCGGACGGACTGAGTGGCTGGCTGGCTGGCGGACGGACTGAGTGGCTGGCTGGCTGGCGGGCGGACGGACTGAGTGGCTGGCTGGCTGGCGGACGGACGGACTGAGTGGCTGGCTGGCTGGCTGGCGGACGGACTGAGTGGCTGGCTGGCTGGCTGGCGGACGGACTGAGTGGCTGGCTGGCTGGCGGACTGACTGACTGACTGACTGACTGACTGACTGACTGACTGACTGACTGACTGACTGACTGACTGAGTGGCGGGCGGACGGACGGACGGACGGACGGAGTGGCTGGCGGACGGACGGACGGACGGACGGACTGAGTGGCTGGCTGGCTGGCGGACGGACTGAGTGGCTGGCTGGCTGGCTGGCGGACGGACTGAGTGGCTGGCTGGCTGGCGGACGGACGGACTGACTGAGTGGCTGGCTGGCTGGCGGGCGGACGGACTGACTGAGTGGCTGGCTGGCTGGCGGACGTACTGAGTGGCTGGCTGGCTGGCGGACGGACTGAGTGGCTGGCTGACGGACGGACGGACTGAGTGGCTGGCTGGCTGGCGGACGGACTGAGTGGCTGGCTGGCTGGCGGACGGACTGAGTGGCTGGCTGGCTGGCGGGCGGACTGAGTGGCTGGCTGGCTGGCGGGCGGACTGAGTGGCTGGCTGGCTGGCGGACTGAGTGGCTGGCTGGCTGGCGGGCGGACTGAGTGGCTGGCTGGCGGGCGGGCGGACGGACGGACTGAGTGGCTGGCTGGCTGGCGGGCGGACTGAGTGGCTGGCTGGCGGGCGGACTGAGTGGCTGGCTGGCGGGCGGACTGAGTGGCTGGCTGGCTGGCGGGCGGACTGAGTGGCTGGCTGGCTGGCGGGCGGACTGAGTGGCTGGCGGGCGGACTGAGTGGCGGGCTGGCTGGCGGGCGGACTGAGTGGCGGGCTGGCTGGCGGGCGGACTGAGTGGCGGGCTGGCTGGCGAGCGGACTGAGTGGCGGGCTGGCTGGCGGGCGGACTGAGTGGCGGGCTGGCTGGCTGGCGGGCGGACTGAGTGGCGGGCTGGCTGGCTGGCGGACGGACTGAGTGGCTGGCTGGCTGGCGGACGGACTGAGTGGCTGGCGGGCGGACTGAGTGGCTGGCTGGCTGGCGGGCGGACTGAGTGGCTGGCAGGCTGGCGGGCGGACTGAGTGGCTGGCTGGCTGGCGGGCGGACTGAGTGGCTGGCTGGCTGGCTGGCGGGCGGACTGAGTGGCTGGCTGGCTGGCTGGCTGGCGGGCGGACTGAGTGGCTGGCTGGCGGGCGGACTGAGTGGCTGGCTGGCTGGCGGGCGGACTGAGTGGCTGGCTGGCTGGCGGGCGGACTGAGTGGCTGGCTGGCTGGCGGGCGGACTGAGTGGCTGGCTGGCTGGCGGGCGGACTGAGTGGCTGGCTGGCTGGCGGGCGGACTGAGTGGCTGGCTGGCTGGCGGGCGGACTGAGTGGCGGGCTGGCTGGCGGGCGGACTGAGTGGCGGGCTGAGTGGCTGGCTGGCTGGCTGGCGGACTGAGTGGCTGGCTGGCTGGCTGGCGGACTGAGTGGCTGGCTGGCTGGCTGGCGGACTGAGTGGCTGGCTGGCTGGCGGGCGGACTGAGTGGCTGGCTGGCTGGCGGGCGGACTGAGTGGCTGGCTGGCTGGCGGGCGGACTGAGTGGCTGGCTGGCTGGCGGGCGGACTGAGTGGCTGGCTGGCTGGCGGGCGGACTGAGTGGCGGGCTGGCTGGCGGGCGGACTGAGTGGCGGGCTGAGTGGCTGGCTGGCTGGCTGGCGGACTGAGTGGCTGGCTGGCTGGCTGGCGGACTGAGTGGCTGGCTGGCTGGCTGGCGGACTGAGTGGCTGGCTGGCTGGCGGGCGGACTGAGTGGCTGGCTGGCTGGCGGGCGGACTGAGTGGCTGGCTGGCTGGCGGGCGGACTGAGTGGCGGGCTGGCTGGCGGGCGGACTGAGTGGCGGGCTGAGTGGCTGGCTGGCTGGCTGGCGGACTGAGTGGCTGGCTGGCTGGCTGGCGGACTGAGTGGCTGGCTGGCGGACTGAGTGGCTGGCTGGCTGGCTGGCGGACTGAGTGGCTGGCTGGCTGGCTGGCGCACTGAGTGGCTGGCTGGCTGGCTGGCGGACTGAGTGGCTGGCTGGCTGGCTGGCGGACTGAGTGGCTGGCTGGCTGGCTGGCTGGCGGACTGAGTGGCTGGCTGGCGGACTGAGTGGCTGGCTGGCTGGCTGGCGGACTGAGTGGCTGGCTGGCTGGCTGGCGGACTGAGTGGCTGGCTGGCTGGCTGGCGGACTGAGTGGCTGGCTGGCTGGCTGGCGGACTGAGTGGCTGGCTGGCTGGCTGGCGGACTGAGTGGCTGGCTGGCGGACTGAGTGGCTGGCTGGCTGGCTGGCGGACTGAGTGGCTGGCTGGCGGACTGAGTGGCTGGCTGGCTGGCTGGCGGACTGAGTGGCTGGCTGGCTGGCTGGCGGACTGAGTGGCTGGCTGGCTGGCTGAGTGGCTGGCTGGCTGGCGGACTGAGTGGCTGGCTGGCTGGCGGACTGAGTGGCTGCCTGACTGACTGACCGACTGACTGGCTGACTGAGTGGCTGGCCGACTGAATGGCCGGCTGGCTGGCTGACTGAGGGGCTGGCCGGCCGGCCGGCCGACTGACTGAGTGGCTGACCGACTGGCCGAGTGGCTGACTGACTTACTGAGTGTCTTTCTAACTGACTGACTGACTGACTGAGTCGCTGACTGAGTGGCTGGCTGACTGGCTTTCTAACTGACTGGGCTTGCTGGCTGACTGAGGGGCTGGCTGGCTGGCTGGCTGGCTGGCTGAGGGGCTGGCTGGCTGGCTGAGGGGCTGGCTGACTGAGGGGCTGGCTGGCTGGCTGATTGAGGGGCTGGCTGGCTGGCTGGCTGACTGAGGGGCTGGCTGGCTGGCTGGCTGGCTGGCTGGCTGGCTGGCTGGCTGGCTGGCTGGCTGGCTGAGTTGCTTAGTGGCTGGCTGCCTGGCTGACGTGTTCAATCAAATGTATTTATTAACCCCTTTTTACATCAGCCGATGTCACAAACTGTTGTACAGAAACCCAGCCTGAAACCCCTTACAGCAAGAAATGCAATGTAGAAGCATGTTTCTCTCTCCTTCAGTGCCTGCTGAGGACCCAATGAAGGATATGGTGGAGGTAATGGAGGGAGGCAGGGAGGAGGGCTGGGATAAGAGTCTGCCTAGCAGCAAGCAGGTCACTTTCCTGGTGTACCGAGAGGGAGAACAGCTCAGCTTCTTCCGGGTCGTCGACCGAGGGGATGGAACTCTGACCCCTGTCTCAGAATCACTCAGGTGAGTCACTCTGAGACCATATACAGATTTTAGATCCGTGTGTTTTATTAGGAAGAGTAGGTGGCAGGTCCAAAGGTTAAGCATAGGGAATTAAATTGTTTAGGTTTAGTGCCAGCATGTCAACAATACGTCATTAAAATGACAGTTCTACACAGAGACAGTCTAAAAATAGACCTGGTTTATATTCTTCCTCAAATATCTGGTCAATGTCAGGATGGGTGAATGTGTGACGACATTGTGGACCAAAGTAGTTTAGGACAGTTCAGAACAGGATATATTTCTCTCTGTTAGCTGTTGATCTCTTCCCCCGTGAAAGTCCTGTCCATGTGTGATCTTAGCATTTTCTGTCCAAGTCGTTAATGTGTGTGTCTTGGTGTCCGTGTGTGTTCCAGTGGAGGCTCAGTGTACAACATGTACACGGAGGAGGAGGAGGAGACGGGGGGCTTGGCTTTGGGACAGCTGTCCCTGGAGAACTCCATCACCATGAACAAGATGAAACTACTCAAAGCCAAGATGGAGGACATGAACATCAACAAGAAGGTAGATGGATATTACTTTCTAGTTCTTTCCTTAGGATGTCATTATTCTCTATCCATTAACCTCTCTGGGATATGTGGGACGCTAGGCCAACGTCCAGTGAAAAAGCAGAGCGCCAAATTCAAATAAATTACTATAGAATTAAATTACTATTAAACTTTCATGAAATCACACATGCAATACACCAAATTAAAGCTACATTTGTTGTGAATCCAGCCAACATGTCAGATTTCAAAAATGCTTTACGGGGAAAGCAAACGATGCTATTATCTGATGACATCACCCCAGTAAACAAACACAGACAATCCTATTTCAACCCTCCAGGCGTGACGCAAAACGCAGAAATAAAGATATAATTCATGCCTTACCTTTGACGAGCTTCTTCTGTTGGCACTCCAATATGTCCCATAAACATCACAAATGGTCCTTTTGTTCGATTAATTCCGTCGATATATATCCAAAATGTCAATTTATTTGGCGCGTTTGATCCAGAAAAACACTGGTTCCGACTTGCGCAATGTGACTACAAAATATCTCATAAGTTACCTGTAAGCTTTGTCCAAACATTTCAAACTACTTTTGTAATACAACTTTAGGTATTTTTTAACGTAAATAATAGATCAAATTTAAGACAGGATGATCTGTGTTCAATACCGGAGGGAAAACAAAGTGTAGCTAGCTTTCAGGTCACGCGCCTCTAACAAAGAGTACACTTCCCTCGAGCCTCATTCTGAACAGTGCTACTTCTTCATTCCTCAAAGGAAAAACCTCAACCAATTTCTAAAGACTGTTGACATCCAGTGGAAGCGATAGGAACTGCAAGAAGGTCCCTTAGAAATCTGGATTCCCAATGAATACTCATTAAAAAGAGTGACCTCAAAAAAAGAAAAATCTGAATGTTTTGTCCTTGGGGTTTCGCCTGCCAAATAAGTTCTGTTATACTCAGACATGATTCAAACAGTTTTAGAAACTTCCGAGTGCTTTTTATCCAAATCTACTAATAGTATGCACATCTTAGCTTCTGGGCCTGAGTAGCAGGCAGTTTACTTTGGACAAGTGTTTCATCTGGATGTGAAAATACTGCCACCTATCCCAGAGAAGTTAACACGGTTAGGATAGAAGAGTATGGACGTCTTTATTATCCAAATAATTTTATTGGGAAAGTGCTTAACGGCAACCTAAACCTTCAAAATGCAAGTCTAGGTGACGACTCTGTGATTTACGAATCAACTTGCATCTCAAATAATTACTAATTTTCTTATCAAAATGAGTAATTCTCTGCCTCCCCTTGCTCGAACTGATCCCCTCAAACACGCTGTATGACTTTCCCCCAGCCTAAGAAGTCTGCCAAGTTGAAACCTCTGTCACCCGTCGGTGCCCGGCCCTGCGGCAACTTTCTGGGGCTCCCCAGACACCACCGCCTCTTCCGTGTCCTGCCCCAGATCAACCAATCCCACCACTCCGCCTCCCACTTACCTCCAATCAGGGACCAGGGATCCGCAACTCCCTCTCCTCCCGTTGATACTACCTCCGCCACTCACCTGTCAATCAGCGGCCAGGCGCCGCCCTATTTCTCTTCCTCGTCCTGTTACATGCTTCAGGACGAGGAGTCATGGGAGACCAGCCTCAAGACGATCCGGCCCCCTCCTAAAGTGTCCCGGTTGGACATCGGCAGCACCAGGCTCATGAGGGACTCTGTGTACCCGCAGCTCCCCGCACTCCCCAGCAGGGGGCAGGCTGAGGGGACAGTGGAGCTGCCTGACTCCAGAGGAGAGGCACTGGGGCTGGAGTTGCTGGAGGAGGTTGCAAGCCTGCTGGAGCCCACACCGCCTGGAGCTCTGTACGGAAACCTGCTCACAGACCCTCTCATCCTAGACATCTCTACCCAGCCAGAGGAGGGTTTGTGCGGGTTGGATGGGCTAGGAGCCCTGGGGGTTAGAGCAGAGCACCAGCTCTCCTCCACCCCCTCTCTCCTCTCCCAAGCTGAGGGGATGAACTCTTTAAACAACTGGGCTATGGGTGGTTCTGATAGGTTAGCCTGCAAAGGTCAGAGGACACAGTTAATAGGCAACACCCTTGATCATTTACCCGACTCTCCTTCCCCCTCTTCATCTTCCCCCTCTAGTAGATGGAAACTACCACAACCCTTTGAATTCACAGGCTCAGTAACGCCAACCCTACAATCCGATCCACCCTCCTCCTCCCGCCCCACCACTCTCTTCTCCCCTGCTCCACCTCTCCCCTCCTCTCTTCCAAGTGGCTCTCATCTGCGAGGCATCAAGATGGACTCCCCAGGCAAGCGGCTGGAGATGATGAGTACAAGTGAGGCACGGGGCATCACCAAGCTGGCCAACCAGGCCTGTAAGAACCCTCTCGGGTCCCTCAGCAACACAGAGCTCCTGGCCTCCCTGTCATCTTCCTCCAGGACCCCAGTCAGCAGCAGCAGGGAAGGCCTGGGACAGAGCCTGGGATTCGGGTTGGAGCTGCCCGCTGTTGGGGCCTCCAGGCTGGGCATGCTAGGCTCTACGGCTCCCTCCCTACAAGCCAACATCCAGCTGCTCCAGGAGGACCTGATCCGACGGATGTCCCCACTACACAGAGCGACCGCCTCTTACATGGTGAGTCATGAGGACAGACTATTGATATACAACCCAGCTAGGCAGGAAAATGGCTACTATCCACAAATAAGGACTTGCTGAACTGCCTAAATAGAAATGAGCAAATCAATCAGCACAATGATAGTGTGTTGTATTGTGAGGTACAGTACTCTTGTTCACTATACAGTTTGTGCGTAGCCTGAAATCTAACCTGTTTGCTAACATTCCACTCCTACTGTGTCATTGCGTGGAAGTGGAATGATGGCTAAACAGACTGATACCCAGGTGGTGTTGATATCCTTGTATTGACCTGGTCTGAAACCTCTCATTGTTCCAGGCACCCAACAGCCTGGGATCAGCTGGAGGCTCCAGTTCAATAAGGAGACTAGGTGAGTGGGAAAACCCAGGGATCCAGGTCTGCTCAAAAGGAGTCCCAATTACTGCGCTAGAGAATAGCATGCCATTTCAAATGAGGCCCCAAAGTTGTTCATTATATACTAGGGTAGGCCTCTCCAACCCTGTTCCTAGAGAGCTACGGTGGTTGCTCCACTAAAAGTTATGTTATTATGCCGCGGTACTTAGAGGTCATTTGTGGTTTAGTACGGTACCCTGCGTCATCACTTCATTGCTCCAGACCAGCACAAGGAGGAGTTAGAGTAGGACCCATGCTTTTGGGTCCTACTGTGTATTTAACTGACAATGAATGGGTGACATAAACCTAAATATAAACTGATAATTGTGCATGACCTCAGTATTACTTTCTAAAACTGTTACACTGAGGTTTTTATTTTGTTAGGATTCTTTTTCTCTTACTGTAGTACTGTAGGCCACTCCTGACTGAGTGGCGGCCTCGACTGGAAGACCCATGAGATGACTGTAGGTTTTTGGTTTCTCTCCCTCCAAACAGAAATAATTATAAATAACAAACAGGCTGAATTTACAAAATAGTAACAATGTCTCACTCCACGTTCAAGGATGGCCTTTTTGTCGCTCATTTTACGTTATTTGAAAACGAAATCATCTCAAATATTATTTTTTAAACCAAGCGATTTATTATTAAATTAAAGCCCCTTGGATATTCTCACATATATATTATTAACCCTGTTATTAGCAGACAATATATATTGGTCATGGCTCCCGAGTGGCTCACAGTGGGATTGCCTTGCAGTTCTTCAGCTGTATCCACTGAAAGCGCACGAGGTTCAAGGCACGAGGGCAGGGGCCATGGGATGGGCCGCAGAGCCGCGCACAGAAGACGGACCTAGCCCATGGGGAAGGGAGGAAGGAAGGGGGCGGCGGTGGACCCCCACCCCGCCACACTCGGTAGCACAGAGCAACACTTTAAGGGGCATTGCACTAATAATGGTGCAGACTTGGGAAACGTTTCCGCTGTTCTTAGTGCCAGTCTGCACGTTCAAACTATAACAATGTAACTAGTAATGGTATCTTTATGCTTTCGTTAATAAAATAATGATAAAAATACTTTTCCAAAATGCAGACGTTCATTTAGTTATGGATCCATAATGAATTACTATGGGAAGAAATATCACTGAATTACAGAAATATTAGGTCGAAGCCTCATGAAGGTAAACAAATTGTTGCTTACTGGAAAATACTCTTTTAAACACACACGGTCACGTTGTACAGCGCCTTTATGGCTATTAGCAGGTAGCTGGACAATAGACTTGCCTAGAAGGAGGGTAGGTGGAGAATTCTATAGTCAAATGTATTTCTTTGTTAGGTTGGCTGTATCACAACCGGCCGTGATTGGTTGAAATTCAGTTTAATCCACCGTAAAAGACAAAACAAATAATACAACAAAAAAGTATTATTATTATTATGTATCACATCTGACCGTGATTGGGAGTCCCATAGGACGGTGCACAATTGGCCCAGTGTTTCTATCACTTTTTTTTTTTTTTTAAACAAAATAACCTCAAATATCGTTATATATTATCAAGTTGATGGCATAGTCATAGCGGCACCTACATAAAGCTGAGTGACTTACTCATTCATGGCTTTGGATCAAAATAAATAAGTACCAAAATTCTTTCTGATATTCTTTAATAAATAAATGTTTTGGGTATTGTGAACACTGCGTGTAACACATCCGGTGTCAGTATAAATAAAATGCATGGTCTGCTAACTTTCTTTAATTATGTTTAATTACCGCAAACAATGAATGGCAAATGCAATTTTCGTATATACGGGTTCGCTGTTTCACCGCGCAGGATGAACAGGGAACTGGCAAGAAGTACGTAAACAGCTGTTCTTATACCATGATGACGTCGTTTCAACGCGTCTGTTGGCCTATCACAGTAGAGGCTGGGCCTGGTTTAGACTCTGCCCCCCTTTGCTGGCCCCTTGGCGCGTTCCTTTGTCCACCTCTGGTTGCTGGGTAGATTAACTCCGTCTTGGGTCTGTCGATTCTACACTAAAACAGTTCCTAATATGGTATTGTCCAGTATTCTAACCTCTTGGTTGGTCTAGAGAGCTGCACCCTTCCCCTCTCCAGACTGTCCACAACTTTTATGGCCTGTGTTGGTCAGTCCTTACACCTACACACACTATACAGAGGGGGGTGTGCGTACATGTGTGTAACAAAACAATATTCCTCTTCAACCAATATGCTAACAGGCTATTATGCATAAACATAAATCCTAACAGTATTCTGACCTGGACACCATGTACACTATTATAATAGCCCATTATGGGCTATTAGCAGGACAATATACCTCTACCAACACCTCTCTGTATTTTGATACTTTGTGGATGGGGCCTTGCGTGCCCGCATTGAACGCGTGCCCGCACGACACAGGGATTCCTTTAGCTAAATAGCCCAGTACTATAGCCAGCCTACTCCCGACGTCACGTTGTACAGCATCATATTTTTTTCTTGGAATAGAAACACCATAATATTAATCAAATTAATTAAGCAACATTTCTTAAAATCAGTCTCATATACTATGTTCTTACAAAAAAAGGTTTTAAATTCTCTAGTACAGCCACTATTGAAGGTTATCATATGCTTCTCAAAGATGCCCTCTGGTGGTCAAACTAGCACTAACTAGCATTAATGGTACCAGTGGTTGGCACTTAATTAACGTGCCATAGAATTCTGCTGCACCACGCAAGCTGTGCTGCAGTACGCTGAAACTTTTAAAGGACAAACCACTGTACCGTTCTGTAGGTTTTCCCTCCAACCCTGTTCCTGGAGAGCTACCATTCTGTAGATTTAACCTCCATTCCTGTTCCTGGAGAGCTACCATTCTGTAGGTTTAACCTCCAATCCTGTTCCTGTAGAGCTACCATTCTGTAGGTTTAACCTCCAACCCTGTTCCTGGAGAGCTACCGTTCTGTAGGTTTAACCTCCAACCCTGTTCCAGGAGAGCTACCGTTCTGTAGGTTTAACCTCCAACCCTGTTCCTGGAGAGCTACCGTTCTGTAGGTTTAACCTCCAACCCTGTTCCTGGAGAGCTACCGTTCTGTAGGTTTAACCTCCAACCCTGTTCCTGGGGAGCTACAGTTCTGTAGGTTTAACCTCCAACCCTGTTCCTGTAGAGCTACCGTTCTGTAGGTTTAACCTCCAACCCTGTTCCTGTAGAGCTACCGTTCTGTAGGTTTAACCTCCAACCCTGTTCCTGTAGAGCTACCGTTCTGTAGGTTTAACCTCCAACCCTGTTCCTGTAGAGCTACCGTTCTGTAGGTTTAACCTCCAACCCTGTTCGTGGAGAACTACCGTTCTGTAGGTTTAACCTCCAACCCTGTTCCTGTAGATCTACCGTTATGTAGGTTTAACCTCCAACCCTGTTCGTGGAGAACTACCGTTCTGCAGGTTTAACCTCCAACCCTGTTCCTGTAGAACTACCGTTCTGTAGGTTTAACCTCCAACCCTGTTCGTGGAGAACTACCGTTCTGTAGGTTTAACCTCCAACCCTGTTCCTGTAGATCTACCGTTATGTAGGTTCTAGCTCCAACTCTAATCTAGTGCTCCTAATTCTAATAATTTGCATGTTGATAAGATGAATCAGGTTAGTTACAACTGGTGTTGGAGTGAAAATCTACAGCGGGGGCTAGCTCTCCAGAAACAGGGATGGAGATCCCTTAATAGAAATATATATTTGTCCTGTAATAAGACAGAATGAGACTTTATCAGATCATAATCTCATTGAATCCAAGAGGAAATGTGGTGGAAGATATCTGGAAAGGAAATTCCAAATGTCTTGAGAATCACCCAGTCGGGCGACACTATGTATACCCTCTTTATTGAGATGAAAAAGCTGCTGGTTGCTGGTTCGTTTTCAGCCCAAGTCTTTGTGAAAGAAACATGTGTATCCTAGTAGCCCAGCACAGGGTCTGTAGTATGCAGTATAATGCTGTCCTGCAGACTGTTGTCTTTGTGTCTCTGGCCTGGTGAGGCAGGGTGGGTGGCCACAATCAACACACTGCCACACACACACTGCCACACACACACTGCCACACACA
Organism: Salvelinus fontinalis; assembly: GCF_029448725.1. NCBI lineage: Eukaryota > Metazoa > Chordata > Actinopteri > Salmoniformes > Salmonidae > Salvelinus > Salvelinus fontinalis. Next base: position 32,300,559 of record NC_074701.1, on the reverse strand, counting down.
CACTGCCACACACACACTGCCACACACACACTGCCACACACACACTGCCACACACACACTGCCACACACACACTGCCACACACACACTGCCACACACACACACACACACACACACACACACACACACACACAGTGCCAGAGAGACAGAGAACAGCTCTCTGACCAACCCAGGGGTAGTCACAAACTGAGGGGGCATGCATACAGACAGATACATTGGCGCATGGACAGACACACCACACACATGTATAAGCATGTACACACAAAGCAGCTCACTGACCTAGGATTAGTGTCAGTGAGAACACACACATACAGCAAGTACATTTTCATGCAATTATATACATTTTGCCATGGGGTGTAGAGAAAGTGTTGCAATTTTAAAGCAAATTTGCTGCAATTCTACACATTTTGACATGGGGCGGAGAAAATATGTAGCAATTTTTTACTAATTTCATGCAATTCTACTAATTTTGCAATGGGGCGGAGAGAAATGTTTGCCGGTTTTAATATCTGAGTGAGACTGACTAACTTGGCAATCTAAACATTTTTAGTTGACATGGGCTAACTGGGGCAGCAGGTAGCCTAGTGGTTAGAGCATTTGGCCAGTAACTGAAAGGTTGCTGGATTGAATCCCCGATATGAAAAGGTCAAAAATCTGTCGTTCTGCCTCTGAACAAGGCAGTTAACCCACTGTTCTCCGGTAGGCTGTCATTGTAAATAAGAATTAGTTATTAACTGACTTGCCTAATTAAAGATAAACAAAAAAAATCTAAATAATTGACTATCAGAGACTGACTGCTGATGCAAAATCTAATTATGAAGTTGCACCTTGTGTACTAATTGGAAACAGTAAATTGAGACCCCGACTGAGTTGTTAAAATATATTATATAAAATATAGATCCGAGAGCCTTCAAAAGTTGGACGGCCTGCGGGCTGCCAGTTGCACGTCGTTGTGTTACATCCTGAATTCAAATTGGATTCAATATTATTTTACACTCCCCCATCTACACACAGTAACCCATAATGACAACGAAAAAACATGTTTTTAGAAATGTTTGCAAATTTAGTGAAAATGAAATACAGAAATATTGCATTTACAGTACATACGTTTTCAGACCCTTTGCTATGACCCTCCAAATTGCGTGCATGATCATGATCATCCATGAGATGTCTCTACAACTGGATTTGGAGTCCAACTGTGGCCAATTCCATTGTTTGGACATGATTTAGAAAGACACACCTGTCCTATATAAGGTTCCACTGTTGACAGTGCATGTCAGAGCAGAAACTATACCATGAAGTCCAAAGAACTGTCCATAGATCTCCGAGAGAGAATTGTGATGAGGCATATACTGTATCGGGGGAAGGGTTTAAAACAATTTCCAAGAGCACAGTGGTCTCCATCATTGGGAAATGGAAGAAATATGGAACTACCCAGACTAGAGCTGGCCGTCCGACCAAACTGACCAACCGGGCAAGAAGGATCTTGGTCAGGGAGGTGACCAAGAACCCTATGACCACTCTGACAGAACTACGGAGTTCCTTGGCTGAGTTTGAAGAACCTGCCAGAAAGACAGCCTATCACCAATCTGGACTTTATGGGAGAGTGGCCAGACGGAAGCCACTCCTGAGAAAAAGGCAGAAAACAGTACACCTGGAGTTTGCAAAAAGGCATGTGAAAGACTGTGAAAGATTCTGTGCCTTGATGAGACTAAAATGTAACTCTTTATCCTGAATGCAAAGCGCTATGTCTGGAGAAAGACAGGTGGTGAGTTGTGCCTGGTTAACGTCATCCCTACCGTAAACCATGGTGGTGGCAGCATCATGCTATGTGGATGCTTTTCAGGGGCAAGGACTGGGAGACAGGTAAGGATAGAGGGAACAATGAATGGAGGCAAATCCTTGATGAGAACCTGCTTCAGAGTGCAAATGACTTCAGACTGGGGTGACGATTTACGTTCCAACAGGACAACGACCCCAAGCATACAGCCAAAGCAACGCTGGAATGGCTTCAGAACAAGAATGTGAAAGTCCTTGAGTGGCCCAGCCAAAGCCCAGACTTGAACATTTGTGGAAAGATTTGACGATTGCTGTTCACCACCATTCCCCATTTAACTTGGTCATGGGTGCACCTCAGCCACGCTCAAGGTCCTAAACAATATCATAACCACCATCGATAAGAGACATTACTGTGCAGCCGTATTCATCGACCTGGCCAAGGCTTTCGAATCTGTCAATCACAACATTCTTATTGGCAGACTCAACAGCTTTGGTTTCTCAAATGATTGCCTCGCTTGGTTCAGCTACTTCTCAGAGTTCAGTATGTCAAATCGGAGGGCCTGTTGTTCACACCTCTGGCAGTCTCTATGGGGGTGCAACAAGGTTCAATTCTCGGGCCGACTCTCTTCTCTGTATACATCAATGATGTCGCTCTTGCTGCTGGTGATTCTTTGATCCACTTCTATGCAGACGACACCATTCTGTATACCTCTGGCCCTTCTTTGGACACTGTGTTAACTAACCTCCAGATGCGCTTCAATGCCATACAACTCTTCCGTGGCCTCCAACTGCTCTTAAATGCAAGTAAAACTAAATGCATGCTCTTCAACCGATCGCTGCCCGCACCTGCCCGCCCGTCCAGCATCACTACTCTGGACGGTTCTGACTAAGAATATGTGGACAACTACAAATACCTAGGTGTCTGGTTAGACTGTAAACTCTCCTTCCAGACTCACATTAAACATCTCCAATCCAAAATTAAATCTAGAATCGTCTTCCTATTTCGCAACAAAGCATCCTTCACTCATGCTGCCAAACATACCCTCGTAAAACTGACCATCCTACCGATCCTCGACTTCGGCGATGTCATTTACAAAATAGCCTCCAACACTCTACTCAACAAATTGGATGCAGTCTATCACAGTGCCATCTGTTTTGTTTCCAAAGCCCCATATACTACCCACCACTGCGAACCTGTATGCTCTCGTTGGCTGGCCCTCGCTTCATATTCGTTGCCAAACCCACTGGCTCCAGGTCATCTATAAGTCTCTTCTATAAGTCTCTGCTAGGTAAAGCCCCGCCTTATCTCAGCTCACTGATCACCATAGCAGCACCCACCCGTAGCACGAGCTCCAGCAGGTATATCTCACTGGTCACCCCCCAAAACCAATTCTTCCTTTGGCCGCCTCTCCTTCCAGTTCTCTGCTGCCAATGACTGCAACGAACTGCAAAAATCTCTGAAACTGGAGTCTCTTACCTTCCTCACTAGCTTTAAGCACCAGCTATCAGAGCAGATCACTGCACCTGTACATGGCTCATCTGTAAATAGTCCATCCAATCTACCTCATCATCATACTGTATTTATTTATTTATCTTGCTCCTTTGCACCCCAGTATCTCAACTTGCACATTCTACCATTCCAGTGTTTAATTGCTATATTGTAATTACTTTGCCATCATGGACTATTTATTGCCTTACCTCTCTTATCCTACCTCATTTGCACATGCTGTATATAGATTTTCCTACTGTATTATTGATTGTATGTTTGTTTATTCCATGTGTAACTCTGTTGTTGTATGTGTCGAACTGCTTTGCTTTATCTTGGCCAGGTCGCAGTTGCAAATGAGAACTTGTTCTCAAATAGCCTACCTGGTTAAATAAAGGTGAAATTAAAAAATTAACTCAACAGAGCTTGAGAAAATCTGCAAGGAAGAATGGGAGAAAATCCCCAAATCCAGATGTGCAAAGCTGATACAGACATACCTAAGAAGAATCAAAGCTGATACAGACATACCTAAGAAGAATCAAAGCTGATACAGACATACCTAAGAAGAATCAAAGCTGTAATTGCCGCCAAAGGTGCTTCTACAAAGTATTAACTCAGGGGTGTGTGAACTTATGTAAATTAGATAATTCTCATGTTCACACACACGTTTGTGCACACACAATGACCCTTACACACCATGCAATGAGCCAAGGACAGGCTTGCAGTACATCTTTGAGATTGGCTACATTGCAGTCGGCCTGCACAGATCACTAATCTGCAAATGACCTTGCATCCGAAATAACTACTCATTATGTAATCAAGATGAGCGATTCTATGTCTCACTTTGCTCAAACTGATTCTCTTCAAATAGCTCATCTTAGTGTGGCTAGCCTTTGAGAACGTACCAGTGTTTCCTCTTGAAAAATGTGTAGCAGTGGGGGGAAACGGTAATCTAGGTGCGGTTCAAAGAGGGGTCCCTCTCCCCTTGTTTTGGGGTGTACCCCAGAGCAATTTTGTGTAGAAATACGGAGAAGCTCAGTTTTGGTGAATTTTAAAAGGATGCTGACACCATCTAAAATATAATTTCCACCTCTAGAAATTATCCCCCAAAATTATTTTAAAGTGGCAATGTGTAACTTGTTGAGCAACCCGACCAAATTCACATAAAAAGTGAGTTATAGATCTATCATTCTACTTTTAAGCAAGTCTACGAAGCGGTAGATCTGTTCTATGTTGCTATTTCTATGCTTCCTATTTCTATGCTTCCTGGTAATTTTTTTTTGTTTTTGCATCTTTTACTTTCGGTTTTGACAAACCAGCTGAAACAATTATATGTTTGTTAATGATGGTACAATGATTCTCTACACTATACTAGCTTATTTTGTCACATAAACTATTATAGTTTTAGCAACCAGGTGATGGCGGAGCGATTTCTTCATAGTGCAACTTTAACATATTGGACCATGCATATAGCCAATGCATGGTCCATATTATTAGGTATGCTATTAGCAATAAGCATTATCACATGTAGCCCAACTGATGCAAATCAAATTTGATTGGCTGCATACACATATTTAAGCAGATGTTATTGTGGGTGTAGCGAAATGCTTGTAATGCTTGCAGCATGGTGGCTATAAATAAATAGTCTGAATCATGGGGTTGCCTATAGTATCTGTATTTAGTAAGCATGTCCCAAAAAACTTGCATTAAGACAGTGAATATAATGTACCTGTAGAGTAAGTTGAGGTGAAACCCCATGTTCAAGAATGGCCTTTTTCCCTTTTCTGATTACAACTGTTCACTTTCAGGTATTTGAAAACTAAATCATCTCCAATATACCGTAATTTCCGGACTATAAGCCGCTACTTTTTTCCCACGCTATGAACCTTGCGCTTTATACAATGACGCGGCTAATTTATGGATTTTTCCCGCTTTCACAAATTCATGCCGCCAAAAAACTGAGCACCGTCACATAATGTGAAGTAAATCGAGCGCGCTCAAACTTTCCATCATTCTGATTACGGTAGTCATTTTGTCACCCTCATCATGGCAAAGACACGGAGAAATGCATATGATGCAGCTTTCAATTTGAAGGCGATCATCTGGCTGTTTGAAAAGTAAATAGAGCTGCTGCACGGGAGCTTGGCCTTACGCTTCGAACACACCGGCTGCGTCATTGCATCACTGCTGCATAACATTTTGCGCAGCTAGGCAACTATACTGATGCAGGTACCTTTTGCAAATGGTCGCATGCGGTTGGACACATGGAAGAGAGAATAATTTTCGCAGTATCCTCAAAACCGTGTCTTTTTGACACAACTGCTGACAGCTACAGGGACATAAACACAAAAAAATGCTGCTTGGAGACAAGTGTCCACGATAGTAGGATTGCCAGGTCAGTTTAGTAGTGAGCTTGTGCTAGATGTGGCTAGTTAGCGTTAGCTAGCTAGCTAACCTAGCTTGCTAACCTAGCCAATGAGGTGGTCGTTGGTCTCATTGTTGAAAGAGCCTACTCTGCCTATCTTTACTATTTATTATTGCATTTCGCTCCAAAACTGCATTTTGGAGGGAAATTATATTATAGGCTCTCACAATTAATTTGAGGATGTCATCGAATAAATAATATACTTGGCAAATAAATTTATAAAAAATGTAAAGAAATTATGCAATCAAACTGTTTTTATGTAATCACACATTTTTACTGAATGTGTGTGCAAAAAAAAATCTACATTCATATTTTGCTACTTTCTGTCAAGTCCACTCATACAATTTGATGCATACGTTCGATTTATCGAACGTATGCACCACACAGAACGCACTGCAACTGCCTCTGCAACGCAATGCTGCAAGGCAAATCCAGCGTTCCATTGGAAATGAATGTACTTCTGGTGTATCGAAACGCAATGACGCAGTCGGTGTGTTCGAAGCGTTAATGAGTCGATGAAAAGACGTTGGAAACAGCAGCGTGAGAAACTGACTTAGTGCAAAAAGACAACAAAAGCTTTCAGAGGAAAGAAAAGCAGATGGCCCGAACTAGAAAATGAGGCTTGGATGACAAGTGGGGAGAAATCCTTCACTAAAATGGGCCGCATGCGAAGAGCGATTTATGGTCAAGTCTGCCAGTGGGTCCTGACAGCGTGGAGCTGCTGCGTATTGAAGTGGGCAGCATAAGCTCAGCGGGGAATTTGCCTCCGGATGAAAGTGAGGAGAGCACAATGAAAACGATCCAACATCGGATGAAGCAATTCTGAGGCTATTCAACTCCGACACCAAAGGAGATGACTTCAGTGGTTTCAGTGCACAGGAGGAAGATAGTGACCAAGGACTTTCTTGGTAGGCTACTGTTTACTGCTATTAAAAAAAAAAAAAATGTTACAAGCCTGTTTCGTCAAAGCATATTTATTTTTGTTACAAGACGTGTTTCGTTAAAGCCTATTTATTTTTGTTACAAGCCGTGTTTCGTTTAAAGGCTGTGTAAAGTTCATTTGTTTCAATGTACCGGTAGGCACCTGCGGCTTATAGACACGTGCGGCTTATTTATGTACAAAATACATTTTTTTTTTTAAATTCAGTGGGTGCGGCTTATTTTCAGGTGCGCTTAATAGTCCAGCAATTACGGTAGTTATTTTTTAACAAGCCATAGAAAGTTGTTTGCAATTTCAGTTTAATCCACCTGAAAATACAGAACAAATAATACAGCAAATATTGTGGTTGAACTCGAATATACTAATTTATGTTTAAAAAAGGTTTAATCTTTGTAAATTGTACAACATGCAGGTAACGCAGACAAATGGAAATGTATGCTCTAACCAAAATTACAACCAACTACTTGCAGCATTACCACAAAAATGGAAGAGGCAAGTGGAAGGGGGAAAAAGTAAGGAACTTGTATGTCGGCCCTATATTAAAGACCAAAAAAGGTTAAAGAAAATTGTGATAAATAAAAATACATGCCCGTTTCATGTAAGGACAAAAAATGGACAGCTGTGCCATTAATTAATTTTTGTATTGTCCATATGTAGCTTGTTTTTGGTCACAGGTCCAGGAATGGCTGAAGAATTGCAACATTTACCTGGAGCTAACGCCGCATATAGCAATACTGGGTGATTTGAAAAGCCATAGTCAATCAATAATATAATAATTATTTTAGCAAAAATGTATATAAACTATGAGAATAGAAAGGTTCAGTACTTTTGTGAAGCATCACAGCACAGTTAGAAAATATATGGAAAATAGAAATCCAAAATGGATGGTGTTGAAGAGATAGATGGGAGGGGTTGAATGGAGCTGAAGGAAGCACTAATAACAAGAACCAATGTAAATCATACAGGGTTTGTAAAATGTATATAGGTTCAGAAATGTTGTGAAATAGCAGTTACACATAGAAGTCAAACTGTATGGACATCAGAAATAGAGGAAGGACTAAAAACAGACAAAATATTACAACTGTAAAAAAAAATATTGTGTGTGTAGAATGTATAAGCTGGAAGTAGAAGCCTACATGTTATTGTACAGGCAGGATGTGTGCTAACCCGTGTAGCGTTTCACCTCGTTTTAAAATGTTATTTAGGAGGTGCATCCGCTTTAATATTGCGGATAGATTGTTGCTTCCATCAACGTAATTGTCTGCATCATTTCCCATCCCCCATATATTTTTGGGGTGAATATATAAACACACACACACTTATTTTTTGGAATATACCTTCCTATATTATTCCCCGCAAACCACCGCTCCCTCCATCAGAGTAAACTAATAAGACTTCACACAAACCACCGCTCCCTCCATCAGAGTAAACTAATAAAACTTCACACAAATCACCGCTCCCTCCATCAGAGTAAACTAATAAGACTTCACACAAACCACCGCTCCCTCCATCAGAGTAAACTAATAAAACTTCACACAAACCACTTCATTAAAAAAATCCCCCAATATTTTCCCTGGTTGCCGCTACTCTTGTGCAACAACAAATGTCATCTGTCTAACTATTTAAGTCACTCCCCAAAAATTATTTAGAGAGAGGGTGGCGTTCTTACCCCAAGTTACCCTATAATTGACCCGTGTTACATTGAACCCCACTCTCCCCCTGTGCGCTCATGGCGAATTGCAGAGCAGTATCGTGCAGACCGTGCCTCTGCTAAAAAGTCTGGATTTAAAATGGGGCAGTTCACATTCTGTTTTTAAGAGTTGACAAATAAAAAAGGAATGGAAAGCTGAGATCCACCTCTTTTTTTATTTATTTAACAAAGGCCATTAAAACTGCTGTTTCCACACCATTGCATTAAGAATTGTTGTGCATTGACTGCTTATCAGAATGCATGTTTCCCTCTCTATGGCACTCGCACCTTGAGAGAAATATTTATCTAGAATAGAAGGCACAACACCAAGCCGACTAGGTAAATAGATAAACCAGACAACTCCTTAATAGGATGGTTTTCTAGTCATTACTCGTTTTGTTTGCAGAGGAAAAGTAAATGTGGACTGTTCTAGCATCTTCAAAGTGCGCCTCAACAAATCTTTTTTCATGTTCCATTTTTTTGGGGGGAGCGTGGCACAGCGCCACAGCTAAATGACTGCAGCAGAAACATTGTAGTACATACTGTAATAGTATATCAGAGCAGATTAGTGAGGAGGACAACATCCAATCTCATGGCCCATTGCCTGCCTGGTTGGGAGATTCTCCTGTCTGCTGTGTCACACTAACCTCTGTTTATATCGGTCCTGTTACGCCTGGGCTTCACCCTTATATCTCGGTCTGTCTTTTTCTCTCTCTCGGTCTTGCTCTCTCTCTCTCGCTGGCGGTCTTGCTCTCTCTCTCTCTCGGTCTTGCTCTCTCTCTCTCTCGGTCTTGCTCTCTCTCTCTCTCGCTGGCGCTCTGTCTCGCGCTCTCTCTCTCTCTCTCGCTGGCGCTCTTTCGCTCTCTCTCTCTCGCTGGCGCTCTTTCGCGCTCTCTCTCTCGCTGGCGCTCTTTCGCGCTCTCTCTCTCTCGCTGGCGCTCTTTCTCGCTCTCTCTCTCGCTGGCGCTCTGTCTCGCTCTCTCTCTCGCTGGCGCTCTGTCTCGCTCTCTCTCTCGCTGGCGCTCTGTCTCGCTCTCTCTCGCTGGCGCTCTGTCTCGCTCTCTCTCTCTCGCTGGCGCTCTGTCTCGCTCTCTCTCTCTCTCTCTCGCTGGCGCTCTGTCTCGCTCTCTCTCTCGCTGGCGCTCTGTCTCGCTCTCTCTCTCGCTGGCGCTCTGTCTCGCTCTCTCTCTCGCTGGCGCTCTGTCTCGCTCTCTCTCTCTCGCTGGCGCTCTGTCTCGCTCTCTCTCTCGCTGGCGCTCTGTCTCGCTCTCTCTCTCTCTCTCGCTGGCGCTCTGTCTCGCTCTCTCTCTCTCTCTCGCTGGCGCTCTGTCTCGCTCTCTCTCTCTCTCTCTCTCTCGCAGCCTCTGTCCTCGCTCTCTCTCTCTCTCATCGCTGGCGCTCTGTC